>NW_012114466.1:1568961-1575733 GCF_000951035.1 Colobus angolensis palliatus | reverse complement strand
GGCGGGGAGGCCCGCAGCACCTGCAGCAGGGGTGGAGGATAGGAGGCGGAAGGGGCCTGGTGCCTTCGGAGGCTGCACCTCACCGTGCCAGTCACTACCCAGGGCAGCACGCCTGTTTGCTGGCCTCCTCTTGGTGTTAAACTTGGTGTCCTTGGTGTTAAACTTGGTCCCTGATTGGAGACCCCAGCCCTGTACCGTGTGGGGGTCTTGGGGCCCCCTGACTTGGGGCCCCCTGACTTGGGGCCTTCAACCACACTAGCATCCCAGGCCTTCCTCTTGACTAATTTCTGTTTTAAAAATAATGCGGAACGTTTTCTGGCATCTGGTGAGGACTTCACACACTGTACATTCAAGGCAGGACTTAAGCAATGAGTTCATAAGGTATCTGGTCACTGGACAAATGGCAGGCAAGCCCCCTGTGCTCCTCACTGGGTGAGACTCAGGGGCATGGGTTTAGGCGTGGGTGAGACTCAGGGGCATGGGTTTAGGCGTGGGATCTCAGAGGGATGGTCTGGGCCCACATGCCCACAAGGCACAGAGCCTAGGGCCCATGAAATGTTTTCATTGTAATTTCTTTTAAAATCATAAGAAAAAACGACTATAAAAATAATGAATATATGATAATGAATTCGACCTGGTTATATTGGTCTTTGATTTGATGCAGTCATAAAATAGAATTTTTGGTATTCCTGGAGGAAGGGAACCAGGAAGCCGAAAGTGCCCCGGCCCATGAAAAGCAGGTGTGGCCTGGGTTGGTCCTGTCTGTCCCAGGACAAAGGCTCAGATGTCTGGGTCCAGGGGTGGGGTAGGGAGCATCTGGGTGCCCTGTGAATCTGGCCCCCATGAAGGCTAGCCGGGACAGGTTGCTCCAGCTTGCGGCGGACAGGAGCCAGGGCTGTGTGTGTCTGTACGTGTCCATGTATGTGCGTGTGGGTGTGCAGGCATACTCGTGTGTATGCGTGTTTGACAAAGGATTCCCAGACACCTGCGTGTGTAAGTCCCAATTCTCGAAACAGGGGAATGCAAGGCCAGGGTCAGGAGACAGTGTGGCTGCGAGGGCCTTGTATTCCTGACAATGATGGGTGGGAAGTGCCATTGTCTCCCTAGGAGAAGGCAGCCTTCAAGGTCCCAGCGCCCCCAAATCCATGAGCTCACACAAAACAACGCGAGCCACAAATGCAAGCCACATCTGTAATTTAACATCTTCTAATAGCCACATTTTTGGAAAGTGAAAATAAGCAGGTGAGATTCACTTTAGTACTAACATTCATTTTAATCTAATATAAACTTCCAAAATCCTATTTCAATGTGTTGCTTGTATGAAATTGTGAATGGGATATTTTGCCATGTTTTCCAGATTTGGCCTCTCCCCATTTCAATGGCTCAGTTGCTGCATGTGGAGAAGGGGCTGCCGTGGCGGGCACGCAGGTTTACTAGGTCCCTGTGCCCCCCACTTCCCCACCCAGAGTAGGGGAGACTGGTTTTCGGCTTCTTGTTTGCTGGTAGCCCTTCCTGGCCAGGGAAAGGGATGATTCCACTGGCTCATCGGCCCCAAGAAACTCTGAGAGCTGAAAGAATGGATGTTGGGGCTGCAGGTTCCAGAATGAGGGGGGCTGCTGGAAAGGGTTCTTCGGCTGTGCTCCCAGACGCCAGGGGACGACACAAAGGGCTGACTTCAGACTCACAATAGTGGGGCGGTTAGTCACAGTGCCAGGGCAGCGGGCAGGCAGACAGAGCCCCCTGTGTCTGCGCCTGGTCGGGCTGGGCCCTGCAGCCCCCATTTCCCCAGCTGGCTTCCCACCCCACCCCTGCCCGCTCCCCACATTAACCCCCTGCCGCCTGCTGCCTACCTGGCAGCCTGGCCGGGGCTCCCTTGGCCAGGCTCTGGTTTCCACCAGCCACCCTGGCCAGAGGCGTGCTTCTTCTAGAAGCCCGGCTCAAGCCTGCGTGATTTCACCGGCCTGTCTCAGGAAGCAGGCATTGGAACAGCTCCGTCACCGTGGCTGGGCAGTGTCCATGCAGCCTGAGAGAGGAGGTTTGCATATTAGTTAGAGGCTCCCCACTTAAAGATTTCATCAGCATTTGCAAGTATTCGCCATTCAAGGACTGTGCATTTCTGGAAACAATGAAAAGCCAAAACTGTGAAAAATTAAGGAGTGGCCCTGAAGCTGGTGTCTGTAACTGCACATTTTAAAGTGAACAGACTGATATAAATATTTTAATCCTGTGCCTAGATAGAGGGATAAGATAAAATAAATTAGTCATGTTCTGGCCCAGTCTGGAGACTATCTGAAAGCAAGACAAATGTCAGCATTTGCTGTTTAGGGTTACAATTAAAATCTCTCCTTCTAGATTGAGCTTCTAGAGCCTCAGAGATGGAATTCGCTGTTTTGCTGCGATTTGACATTAAATTATTGACCCATGGGGAGGAGGGTAACTTCCCCTGAAAAGGTATAAAACGAAGTTGTCAGTCTCTCTTTTTAATTAAAAAAAAAAAAAAATCTCTGCAAAGATTCTGCATTCTGGCTTTTCTTTGCTAAATTAAAGTGGCATGTGTTTTTATTTTAGAAGGCAGAGATGTTTTGCTGTGCCCGGTGTGAGGAAGCGAAGGAAAAGAAAGAGCTTTTGAAAATGTGTGCATCTACTTGCAGCTTAGAAATTCCAAGTGTCAGACATTTTTCTTGGAGGAAATAAATGTCTCAATTTATTAATCTTACCTGTTGATTATGTTCTGGAATGATTTATTTCATAATTTAATCCTTGTCTAGAACCGAGGCCATCTTTGGAGAGTAAAAGACCTAGGTCTCTTTGGTCCAGGAGACATTGTGGCCTTCTGTTAAAATCATTGACTGCTAGGATCGGGGCCCAGGCGGCTCTCGGACGGAACCGGTCTGTGCTAGGCAGCCCGGCCCACTCGGCCTTCAAAAAACAAGGGATGGGAGACATATGCTCTGCTCACATCATTTTGTTTTGATTTATTTTAAACTGCTTAAGATGATTTTAGCACAAAGAGTGGTGTATCTCACTTGCATTCTGAGAGCCACTGGATTTTCAAGCTAGAGTACAATTTTTTTTTTTAATCCAAATTTAGAAATTGCCTTTTAGAGTAGACAACAGCATGCTAGTTTGCCTTTTAACTCACTTTTAAAGAAAGATATTTAAGATCAAGTACATTGAATTTGGAGATTGGTCCCCGTCCGTTATTAGGGGCTGGAAATGGCCCAGTTTTCAAAAATAAGGTCAGAAAAGGGGTGTTTCTGGCCTAAGAGTTCTTTCAGGCTGGGCTCGTACCACAGAGATTCTTCCACACACATGTCCTGAGTTCTTGTCCTATACATAATTTTTTCTTCCAAGGAGGAGTGTGGCATTCAGTTCCAATGTCATCGTGTGGAAAAGAGTCCCTGCCTGGCTGAGAAACTGTCACAGGCAGCCGGGCCACTTCCCAGCATGACCCACAAGCCCGATGGTGGCCCTTGAGTAGTTTAGGGACCCGTACAAATACCATTCTTTTAAAGCAAGCCAACGCGTTCTTCACGAACTACAGTTCCACCCTGGCTGCTGGTACTACCTCTAATAGTGGAAAAAATTTAAAAGATTGGGGACAACAGGAAACACATTGGATCTCCAGGGGAAACGGCCTGGAAGCTACAGTAGGGACATGGGTGACCCAAGGGCTCTGTTCAAGTCCTGGGGCTGTTCCCTTTATTCCTCCAAGCCTCAGCTCCCCGGATTTAAAGTAAGAACAGCACCCAGCCCAGCCCACTGTCAAGGGCTGTTGCAGGAATAGGACAACAGCCACCAATATTTGCATAGCAGAGATGCCCAGTTTCATTTTCTATTTGAAAGTTTCTCTGAAGGGGGATGTGCTGGAGACACAAGAACAACTGCTATCATCTTAATAACTTTTCCGGCAATACACGACCATGGTTGTTTATATCAATCTCATAACTATTAACAATAATTCATTTCATTCTCATAATGAATTATATCTATTTGACTTATAATATATATAATCATATCAGTAATATAGTCCTTTTCTGATCATGAAAGCAACATATGCTCACTATAGAAAATTTGGAAAATACAGAAAAATGCACATAAGGGAAAAATTATTCATCCTTTCTCCCACGCAGAGACAAGCTCTGGTCACATTTTCCTGTGTTTCCTTCCAGGCTCTGCTCTCTGCCGAGCAGCTTTCATCAATTCTCCTAGCATCTATTTTCAGATAACTCCATGGGCTTTTGTGATTGGTCCCTCCTTGTCACCTTGGCCTTTCTGGTCCTCAGTGGCAATTCTTTCTCTCTGACTGCCTCCTTCAGGAGGGCCTGGCCCAGGGTCTGGGTGTTCAGGGAGAAGACCTCAGGTTTCACGGCACCCAGCCTCCTTGTCCTGCTGTGCTGGGAGCCCTGTTGGGGCAGTCCAGACACACGGCCAGCACAGCCCCACGGCAAAGCCAGGCCTGCGGGTGGGCTCAGGGCGTCAGGGAGCCGGAGCGAGTGGTATGAAACCCATTATCTCGCAGGGCCCGAGCTGTGGAGGTGAGCACGCTAGGTCTTCCCGTGCAGGAGAGGGCTGGGAGGTGGGAAGATGCAGCAGGCCGTCCCTAACAGAAAACCCAGAACACTGCAGCATGGGCTGCGGGGAGCAGGGGAGAGCATATAAAAAGCAGCTTCGATACTTGAATTCTCAGCAAAGAAAGATGCTTGGGCCAAATCAAACAAACCACTTCTTAGACATGCAAAGTTTCATCGGAACTGTTAGGATAACGTTTCCAAGGTGTTCAGCTTTATGGCCCTGACTTACACCCGCCACGTGGTTGGGGGTTAGTGCCAAGTGGTTTGGTAGGTAGAAATCCACCAGAACTTCAGTGCAAGGGCACAATCCCCCAATACCATGTCACAGTCATGCACGTGCCTTGGCCGACCCCACAAGTCCATCAGGAAAAAGTTCCACAGAACCAGGCCTCTGGAGGGGGAACCACACGGACCTCCCTATTGCCTTCTGAGTAACTGATCCAAAGGCATTTCTAGAATAGCCGAGTACATTCGTGACAGGAGAAATGAAGTCTATGGGGTCTACCTTAACCCCCTTAGAATAATGCAGTGGCCTCAACGTCTTAACACTAGATCATTCGAGATTTATTAACAACCCAAGTTGCAGACAAACTTCATAGGCGAGATCATAGGTTGCAGTGTTCATTACAGTATAGACATATTAGGGGGACATGACAGTAAATTATCCCATAGCGAAATAATGGAACATTGTGTCACCCTTAAAACGGTGTTGACATTTTGGGAGACCAAGGCGGGTGGATCACTTGAGGTCAAGAGTTCGAGACCAGTCTGACCAACATGGTGAAACCCTGTCTCTACTAGAAATACAAAAATTAGCCGGGTGTGGTGGCTCGTGCCTGTAATCCCAGCTAGTCAGGAGGCTGAGGCAGGAAAATTGCTTGAATTTGGGAGGCGGAGGTTGAGATCATGCCATTGCACTCCGGCCTGGGTGACAAGAGTGAAACTCCATCTCAATAAATAAATAAATAAATAAATAAATAATAAAATGGTGTTGACAAAAAGTTTGGAATGGCATGGGTGTATATGAGATACAATACCTTCCTACAGTATATACATATGTAAGATATGTCTGTGTATGCATATGTGTGCTGAACAATAGTTGGGAGGGAATTACAACAGAATATTATTTCTGGATCATGGCGTGTAGGTGAATTTTCCTTTTTTTGTGTATTTTATACTTAACCCATATTTTTTATTTACTACTGAAATTATATGTATCTTAAATATCTATCTTTATATTTTATTCTTAAATTGCACATAATTTACACTTCCCTGTGCCTTCCTTAAACACGTGGCATTTTTATAATCAGGGAAAAACTATTTTTAAAGACTCATTATAGAAAGATAGACAAACAGAGACAAATGGCATGCTTTCTTTCAGTCGTTGGGGATGGATGATACACGTAGCAGAAGTATTCGTTAGGCCAACAAATAGGAATAGTAAGTCAATATTGTTCTTTCTTTCATAAAAGATTTATATGTTGGTAGCTTATTAATCAAATACTACGTGAGTTTTCTAACCAAACACATATACTTGTACACCAGGGCAGAAAAATCTCACTTAAGATTTTGTGTGGACTCGAGAAGTGTTTTTGTTCCCTAAACAATAGCATTAAGAAGAGGGGAAAAAGGCCCGTCTTCTTCCTGGATCCTTGGTTGGATGACAACCCTCCCGTGGTGAGACATGAGGCCTGATTTTCAGTTTGAGTTTTCTGCTTCCCCTGTTTGGTTTTTTAAAGATAATTTAAAAGATTCTGAAAGTTTATTACTGGAGAAGTCCATAGATCCTGGATTTATGTGTCAGATTAATAAATTGTGGTCTTTGAGTGGGAATCCTAGTGGTTTATTTAGACTCATCAGTTGTCTTATTATTTTTCTAAAAGAAAGAAAACATTTTTTTTTAAAGCTTGTATTGCCCTTAAACTATTTCTCTGCACTCTTAGGTCACCCGCCTATTCACGCCAGGAGCACATCGCTTGTGTTAAGAGACTAGAATGTTCTTCCTTAACCATAATGTGCCAGGATTTTGTTATATGGAAAAATCTGTCCATGTTTCCAACTAATATTTCTTAGCCTTCAGGCAAGCGCGACTTGCTTCCCTGTAAAATGAATTCCTAGGACCCACGGTATCGGGACGGGCAGAATTCTTTAAAATGCAGGGCCCGGGGCGACCCCACCACGTCCCGGTTGGCTCCGGG
>NW_012114466.1:1559449-1568096 GCF_000951035.1 Colobus angolensis palliatus | reverse complement strand
GGGCTCGTGGTCGGCCTGTGCAGGCCCCGTAAGGACCTTAGACAGCCGGGATGCAGAGGAGACGCGTATTCGTTCTTGTTTTCCTTTTTCTGCTCTTTATTTCTGTTAGGAAGCCTGTCACACGGGAAAAAAAAAGACGCTCCATCTATGCGAACCCCACTCCTCTGGTGAGGGAAGACGGAACCCTTCAGACCCTCAACAAGTGGGCCCCCTCCCCCGCCCAACTTCTTTTTCCTCCACATCATAACCTTTCCAGCACCTGGGAACGGTTCTAGGCCAGAGGAGGATGCTAACGCCATGAATGCATCCGTTGACACGAAATTCAGGCCTTGACTATTTCACCTCTTTCTTCGTTTTTTTCCTCAATTGGACAGTGTTATAATTTTTATCCCAAGAAGCTTTTGAGACTTAGCACTTGTAATTTTCATAAGGGTTCTGTTTGATTTTTAAGAAGGTACTTTCTTTTGTAATTAGGTGCAAAAAGGAAAGAAGAGAAAGGACTCTTCTTGAAAGCCTTTGCCTCTCAAGATGAGAGGAATGGCTTCCAGTTCCTGGCCCGGCCAGGCAAGGAAGGCCCTCTGCCTGATTCTCACTTATTTCAGTTTTGTTCATCAGCTGTAAATATTGCTAGACTTTGCCAGGAAGACTTTTTTTTTTTGAGCTTGTCGATTGCGCAGTGGAATACTCTAACGTGGAATTTGGCTTTGGGAAGACTTGGTGGTCAGGGGTTGTCGGATATGCCCTACTGTTGTGAGGATGGAGCTGAGTAGGGGTCCTGCCGTGGGCCATGAGTTAGGGGAGGCAGGTGTGGCCATCACCTTCTCGGTGTGCGGTGCAAATCTCCACCTGGGAAGGAAAGCCCCTGGGAGGCATGCCTTATAATTCTTGCCTTTCATGGAACGACTGCCAAATAGCCCGGTGCCTCTTTACCCGCCTGCCTCATTTCCGTGCATTTCTCTCAAAGCCACCACTTCTACGTAGCCTTTCTCCTTTCTGAGGAGCAATAATCCAATCTGATCAGCGAAAGTTTGCCTCCGTGGAATGCTGATGCGCAGGCTGGGGACCCTGCCACCCCTCTCTCAGCAGTGCTTGCAGACATGAGATGGTGAGGGTTCTCCCAGGCTGTCCTCAACACTGATCGGCCTTTGATATTGAGGCCATGGGGCAGGTGCCTGCCAGGTTCACAGAGGGCTGTAAGCAGGGATGAAGCTTGAGTGGGGCTTGGAACCACCCCGGGTGCCTGGCCAGGGAAGCTCTGGTTGCAGGGGCTGGCAGCCTGGCAGATGAGGACAGAGGATGGGGTTATTGTGATTCTTCAGCTCAGGCAAAGCAGCTTTGTGACAAGGACTCTGGTGAGGCTATTGTGTCTGTGATTTTATACCCAAGGTCTATTCACCCCAGTCTAGTTTTAGGGGCTGATCAGAATGCACCTGGCAGGGAAAGGTGGGCACCTTGGACGATGGAAGCCACTGCAGGGGAGATGGGGGGAGAGTTCCCAAAGCCGGACCAGCTTAAGGCAGTTCTGGGACCTAAATATCAATGGGGCTCTGTTTTGCTTGGAAACTGTTCATAAAATAAGCCTATGTGTGTATGAGTGTGAAGGGGTGGATGGTGATGTTTTCCTTAAAGAAACAAAAATGACAAAAGTGCGTGTGTGTACACAGCAGTCAGGGTCCCAAGTCTGTGTAGTATCAGGCCTAGTCACCACTCCATTCACCTGGGACTCAGTTTCCCCAGTCTTTAAAGAGCTAAGAGAGTTCTTGTTCTGTCTGCCACATGGGCCAGGAGAGTCATGTGAGGCGAGGTGAGAACATGCTGTGTAAATGATGAAGTGCTTGCTCTGCACAAGTGAGGTGCTGTCCTTACTACCTTAGGAAAAACCCTCTGCTCCGAGGCTGCTGTTTTAGGGCTCAAATGGTTAGTGATTCACATGGTGCCAGGCACGTACTAAGTGATCAGGATGATTTTGTTGACTTGAACCGTGGTGTCAAACCCTCTGCACTGGCTATAAGAAAGAGGTGGGCTGAGAAATGGAGTTGAAACAGAGAGCACTGCAGGCTTCTGAAGGCCTTTGAACATGACAACGAGATGGCCCCCACTTTGGGGGATTGGAGTGGATGGTTTGGAGATCCCCCGGGATATACGCCTGAGAGCCCTAAGTGTTTCTCCCGGGGTCCAAGCCTGTTGTCTGCAGTCCTCCACTGCTCTACCCAGCTTGGACAGTGTAAGCATCTACTGGGCCCAAACCCCAGCCCGGTCCACACACTTGGGCCGTCTCTCCTGGGGGACGGGATTGTGCGGCCTCCAGAGCTGCCTGGCAGAGGGCACACCTTCTCAGTGCCCTGGTGCCGCACTGTGCCACGCTCCCAAGACCGGCTTGCTTATGCTTTGTCCTGATGATGATGAATGAGGTCAGCCTGGCTTACCATTCACAAAATAATTCTTTATTGCAGGGAAAGCTTTTCTCTATCTGAGATCTGCCCTTGTTATCTACAGCAGTTATGCTTTCCCTGGCTTTTGGTGTTTGTGTACGTGTAATGAGGAAGGGAGTAACCCAGGGAGAACGCAGGTAGGGCCTGCTCCTTCCTCTGGGCTAGGGGCGTTCCACCAGGCCCTCGATCAGCCCCCAGGCCATAAAGGCAACAAAACATTCATCGCTCGACACACGCCTATGTATATACATTTATGCACACGAATACATATGCGTACACACACACATATCCCAGGATGCTGTCCTCGTGGAGCTAACATTTGATATTCTAAGTATTAAAGTTTGAGGCACCAACAGGCTGTCTTAAAAGGCTCATTCAGCCTGTCTGCCTTGGAGCTATTTTATTTATAATTCTTCTTGTCACGTCAAAGAACTCTGTGTTTCTTGCAGACTGTGGTTCGGTGGTTGAGTGTTTGGTTTTTGGCTACAGCCGGTTACTTTTTCCGAATCTGTAGGTCCAGGTGTGCGTTGACAAGGTTTTTCCCAACTCAAGAAGTTTCTCAGGGAGCCTTGGAGTCCTCCTACAAATTTCCGGCATTCTATGTGTGAGGCACTTCCAGTGTGGGAGAAGTCGAGAGAGTAAGGGAAGGAGCGTGCGGTTCTGGGTCCGCTGCCTCCTCTCAGACAGAAAGTCAACGGGCAAGGATCGCTTGGGAAGCAGCATCTTGCAGTATATTTAGAATGCAGAGTTGACAAAATTGATGGATAAGATATTAGCAAAGGTACAAACCTTTGATGATATTCAAAAACCCCTGCCTCTGTGCATCATTGAAAACCAAGCAAAATAGGAGTGAAAATACCTATCCACATCTCAGATTACTTTGAAATCAATTTTAAAAATATATGTTCATCATGTAAATATTATGTAGACGTTTATTTTCAAGGTCAGTGTCCCTTCTTGACTGGTTGCTTACATTACCACTTTTTTGGGAGTTAAAAAAATGAACTTCCATGTTCTTTTGAAATTAGGAGCTATACCAAAAGCTGCTCTATAAAATAACAAGAAACAAAAAAGCATTGGTTTTCTTTTTTTTTTTTTTGCAGCAATTAAATATTGTCTTGTAGTGATAAGTTAAAACACTTCTTTTCTTTCTGTAGAAAGGGTTCCTATGAAAAATCTGACCTTAACCTTGAAGTTAGCCAGATCTAAAAGCTAGGATACTTGGATATAGTCAGGAAAATGAAACTATTTTTATATATAAATTAGTCACCTGTGTTGTGTGAAGTCACATTTGATTTTTTAAAAATAAAATGGGAGTCTCTCAATAAATAAGACCAGTGTGGTCAAATTCCAAACAACTTGTAATTGACAGTCCCCCAAAACCAAATCCCAATTTCAGTATGAGTTCCATTTGTGGGCAGCTTAAGTTTGTTGTAGTAATTTTAGAAAAGTAATCTGTGAAATCTTGATTTCAGTAAAAATTCCTGCAGTCCCTTGCAACTTAACAACCAACCATTTGACTTCAAAATCAGTTTTTTTCTCCTTTCTTTTTTTTTTCTGTTTATTCTAGAGGAATTTACCTAGCCCATTGAAGATCTGTACGATAAAATTATAAGTAGCACATAAAACTTTTTAGAAAAATGTTAATTTCCCAATTTCTGATTATTCAATTTTAGAAATTATAGAAGTGATCGACTAAAATTAATTCAGCACCCACTTCTGGAATGGTAATTTTTATTTTAAAAACATTTAGTTTGGTGTCTTTTCTCATTCCTCATTTAAAGTCAAGAATCTAGCTTTGGTGTTTGATAGATGCATATATAATCAGAGATACTGGCCTGTCATCCTTAATACATATTTTCAGATTTTTGTTGTTACTTCTTTGGAATGGAAAACATTAATCGTAATTCCTCATTCCTCAGGGGAAATTTTTCATACTAGCATGTGTTTATTAATATTATGTACAATATATTCTTATATGATTGAACACACGCCTGTTGTAGACTTCTAGTTGTTTCATGCGGTCCTTTTAATTGAAAAGTAATAATTAACCCTTTAAGAATGCTTTCGGGGTCGTTAGACTTCTTTCTGAGATACATATGCAGGCACTGCAACATGAAACATGAATGTGAAGACTTCCAAAGCACGTTAAAGGCGGCAAAGTGCTGCGTACACAGGTTAAGAACCAGACATGTGATTGCACGCGTGTGGAGCTGGCACTATCAAAGCATGATGTGCATGACTCACAGACGCAGGCACACTTAAGTATGTTCTTTACATTGAAAAAGAAAGGAAAGAAGATAGAAAAAAATGGTGCCAGCATGCTGGGCTTTTTTTGTTTGCTGTTTTGGGGTGGGGCGCGCTAGTGCAGTGTCCGGCGTATGCTTTTGTCCTTCAACAGGCTCGTTCCCTGGTCAGAGTTTCATTATTGTTGCTAGTAAACAAATGCCAAGTTTGACAAAAAACAGTGAAATAAAGCAAAAGGTTTTGAAAAATGCTTCATCATGTCAGAAGGAAAGAACCCTTTTCACGGGTGCCTGCTCACATTTCCTTGTCCAGCCTGAGACCCTATTGACTTTGAATTATCTTTTTCTGTTCTGTTTCTACGAAAATTATACACGCATGTTTGTCCAAGGCGGATTGATGCTTAGAGGTTGCATATAAATAACTGAGAGTGAAAATAAACCCATCATGCAGTAAGAGCGTATGTTATTGTGAAACAGGCCTATCAAAATGGACTCTCAAACCTGCAAACTACTTTGAAACAAAGGCAAAAGAAAAAAAAAATGATAAGCCTGGTTTGCCTTTATCCAGAGTCCCCAAAGCTGCTGAGCAACTCCTCAAAAGGCACATTGTCTAGGATGATCGAAGTGGCATCTTATCCAGGAGCCACCGAAAACTTGCAATCTCAAGTTTATTGGGCTGGCTTTAAAAACATCATTATTCTTGGATGTGCAACTAAGTGTTCAGAACCCGAGTGAAAATGGAATTTTTCACTCACACTCGTTGTCCTTGCTTTAATTAGATTAAATGCATCTGTTTACTAAGTCCTCCTAACGTCTTGGATACTGAAAAATTTAAACTATTAAATGTCGATCCGTTCAGAAAAAAGAAACTAAACCGAAGCACCCCCCCTCAGCCTTCTGAGGCTGGACTGTGGGCTAGGGGCTGGCGGAGAAAGCAAGGCAGCAGGAAGTTGCCGGCTCCATTCCCATTAGGCAGATCTGGGGAGAAATCAGGAGAAAAATAACTGTATAAAGCTGATACTGTAAACATCCTAGTACAGCAACAGCCTTCCTAGAGCTTATTTTCAAACATCTGACCTCAGGCATGGCTGTGGCCCACAGGCAAAAACCACGTTTTTCTTCCTGGAAACTTGTCCATCATAGTGCTCAACGAAAATGTAAATTTTCCAGGTTTTCTTGTTGATAATTTGAGCATACTTTAAAAAATATTATTTATTTTTGAATAATATGATAGCAAATAGACAAAAACAAGCTAACCTGAATATTATCCAGTGGAATTACCTGAGTGCTATGATTTTTGCTGAATAAAGCAGCATTTGATTTCTACATTTGCAACCAAATTATATGTAAATCCTTGCCAAGTACAGGGGGAAATTTTTTTAAAAAAGTGTGTGTTCTTGAATATTGTTCTGACTTATCTGATTTCTTGCTTTACCAAATAAAAACTGTAAGTGGAAAAAAGGCATTAAATTAACTTATTACGGTGTGAGAGCAAGAAAAAAAAATCAGTTAATAAAAAGAAGGTTAGCAATGATTATACAATGATTTCAGGTGAAAATTACAAAGCTAATATCCTGGCATTTAGTCACTGCGTTCAGTAATGATATAGTTGTCAAATCTGTATTTGTGCCAATGGAACAAAAGTTGTAAGTGGCATAATAGAAGATAATCTCTTTTTCTTTGTGGCTTTTTAAATTCAATGTTTTAATCCACCCATTTAATCACAAAACATATATCACATTAGTTATAATATTTATAGTGTTTAGGAACGTGATTATAAATAGATTATAGTGTGGTTGTTAGATGCGGTCTTTTTTTTCCTTTTTTCCCTTGAACGTGTATCTCCGAGGTATGCATCATTTCTAGAGATTGCCCTTGAGAACAGTTTTATTGAGAATAATAACCATATATTTATGTTCAGAATCCCCATTTGGTCGTTACCGGGTGTGCTCATTATTTTGGAAAAACAAGATTCCATATTAAAAGGCCTGGTGCTTATGATGTTTGGATCTCTGCATTCATCTCAGTTTCTAAAGCATTTTTGTTCTTCTGGAGTCCCTAAACTTGCTAAACCACAAAATATCTGTAGCATGTTTTTTAAAGTAGTTGAACCATACAGTAACGATGGGGTACAGGAGGAGTTTATGGAGCAGTTAGTGGTTGAGTTCTGCCTTGGTGTGGCCAGGTTAGGAGGGGCTACAGGGGCATATGTGGGGCTTTGGGCACTGCTGCGCACAGACTCATCTTGTGGGAATGTGTGCTTTTACCCCACACTTCCTATCTGGGGCTGAAATTTTTAATAGTGAAGAAAGAAAATTATAAAGCACAGTGCTAGACAGGATTGATTTCCCCTGCTGTATTGCTAGAAGGTAGGCACGGCATGTCTGAGACTCAGGCTGCCGAGAGAGCAGTGCCCTTTTCTGGGGAAGCACAGAGCTCCTGAGCTTCCAGTTCTGGGCCCCACAGCCCTTGGAGCTGGGGGGTGAGGGGGAGACACAGGACCTTCCTCAGGAAAAGAGGGTGACCCACGCGATAGTGAAGCCACCAGGCAGCTGTGGAAAGGTAAAGTCAGTCTGGATTCCAATGAAAAGATTAATTGGAAAACATTTCTACTCCATTTTCTAAAACTGAGTTTTCCCATAGCAAAAAATAAATAAATAAAGCTATCCCTAGAATTCTTTCAGCTTCCAGAAAGAAGATGCCGTACTAAGATTCCAGTTCCCACCGCCCCAACTCCCAGGAAAGCAACTGGGAAGGTTTCTTAACATACTCTGAGTTCTTCCTTCCCTCCCCCCAAATTTTCTGTGTCATGGGGTGGAGGCAGTGGTGTGTGTATCAGGGTGGCTAGCACAATTCACAGCCACAATCATGGGGGTCTAGCGAGCTGTGGAAGGCAGCTCAGTGGGCAGCGAGGCCCTGGCAGAGTTGCCCGGCTGCCCCTGCCCAGCGTTGCCCTCCTGGGCAGTCTAATCCAACATGAAATGAAGTTTCCTGGGAAGCAGGGCACACGAGGAACTTTTGAATTTACCAATGGCATAAAAAGTATATATATTTTTATGACAACGGGCAAGTTTCAATTGGTTGGCAGAAATGGCGAGATGTGACGTCAAGGGACACTGGTTAGAATGCCAAGGCCGGCGGCGGGGGGTTGGGGGGAGACAAGCACAGAGAGACATTGGGATGGGACCCGGGAGGCCTTGTTTCTCTCGGGCCCTGGCCGCCAACGGGCCGTCGCAGGCGTCTGGGGACAGTCAGCTCCATGCGGCTCTGAGCCAGGGCATGCTTGGGCAGGGGGACCCGGTCTCCGAAGAATGACTCTGTGTCCGAATAGTGACTCTGTGTCCGCGTGCGTCCCCGAGAGCCGGAGGCCCAGGCCGGCCCCTCTGCGGTTTGGGAACCACTCGGGCGCCTCTGTGGAGCGGGCGGGAAAAGACGCCGCGGCCTCCTTGGCATTCTAACCCGTGTCCGGACCCTAGAGGCCAGCCGGTCCCGACCACCTGGAGGGCCTGGAAAGGAACCGTGTGGCTCGGGGCCAGCAGTGTCGCCATCGGGCTCCGAGAGAGCAAAGCTGCGGCCTTGAACTTCTCCCCACAGCTCCTGTGCCCTGAGTCGGGGAAGCAGGAAGTTGTTTCCACTGGGAAGGAAGAGAGCGCGCTCGGAGCTGGGCAGCGGCTCCGGGCACCGCGCCCCCGCCCATCCCACGCCTCCCGGGGCACCGTGAACAACCCCCCAACCCAACTCCTCCAGGCACCTTGCGCGCCCGTCTTACATCTCCCGGCACTGTGCGCTGACCCCTGCCTCCGCAGGCCGGCTCCCGTGTGCCGGGTCCCGACTCCCACCCCTCTGGGCACCCCTCGCTCCGAGGGGCCCGAAGTGTCCTGGAAGCCACCGCGGGGTCGCCCATGCGCGAACTCCACCCTGGGGGAAGCCCGCTGCCACTGTCGGCCCCGAGCGCTGTCCCGGGGCCGC
>NW_012114466.1:1500801-1557734 GCF_000951035.1 Colobus angolensis palliatus | reverse complement strand
GTCCTCCCGCAAGGGCAGGGCTGTCGACCTGTGCGCCCCAGGTCACGATCGGGTTCACGGCGACTCCCGAGGACGGTAAGTGCATTTCTCACTTTCGCTACTTAGTGAGTATTTAAATATTAATGAAGAGATCTCTAAGAGGGACACTTCCGTAGGGCAGGCCTTCCACAGACCAGGGAACGCACCGAGGAGGTCGCTCTTGAACCTGAAGCCGCACCAGCTTGCAAAAACTCCACTCGGCATTAATCTGGATCTTGGAATTTGTGAAGCACAGCTTCTAATCTCAGGTGTGCAGGCTATTTGCCAGAGAGAATCTTGTTGAACACATAAAATAAGCGTTAGCAGACATCTTAAACACAATGGGAAGAAAAAAGAAAACATCTGTTTTTAGAATTTATTATTATTATTATTATTTTGGTTAGCTGTGTTTGGAAAGGTTATTGGGAAGCTACAACTCTTTCCTGGAAAATTGAAATACTCCATTTAATTCCTAAACCCACGCTGCTGATTTTTTCCTCCTGGTCAGACACTTGCGGAGAGCTGATTTAAGGGGGGATCCTCGGTTCGGCGTTGGCGGCATTTGGGTCGGTTCAGTGAAAGGCCCTTGTGTGGAAGCTGCTGTTTATAGTGGTGTAAAACGAAAAACAACTCATAACTTTTTGTAATAAATGCCCCTTTATAGGTGCCTCACACACAGGCCCAGCCAGTGGCCCTGGGGAGTTTGTGAGGAGCAAGAAAGGGGTGAAGGAATGCTTGCTTGCTATGATTATAGGGTTTCAAGGTAACATGGAGATTAATTTTTTTGTAGTTGGGTTTCAAAAGCCATGGCAGCCTGCAGGCCAGCAATAGCTTCATTTTGTTTTAGTTCATTGGCTCTAGCTGTTTGGGGTTTAAAATATGTTTGTCCGTGTGTGTACGGAGCTAGGGGGGTTAAAATGAAACCCCAAACAGTGGGGGATTGAGCCTGCTTTTTAATATGATTGTGCCACAGGTGCAATTTCCCCCTGCCCTCCCCGCCTTACTGAGGTGGTTTGGATAACCTTGCTGGGTGCTTTCACCACAAAATAATGGGGGGCCTGTTTCCATAACACTCCAGGGCTATGAGCTGGCTCTTGGAGGCTGTGTTTCTGGGAACATGGACAGAGGCCTGGGTAGTCCAGGCTTGCCTTACGCCTCCCTCCCCCTCAGCTGCCTAGTGCCCTCCCCAAGAACCCCAAGGACTGAGGGGACCATTTCATTCGGGTCCAGCCAGCCACGGCCGGAGGTGGAAAGTTTACCTCTGTGCTGGAGGAACTAACCTTGGTCGTCTTTTTTGTTGGGCTGCCTCCCCCGCTGCCCCGTCACCCCATTTTGAGTTTTTATTTGTGACTTTATGAGACCCAGTTAGCAGACGTGAAATCTGGGGTGGGACATTCCGGGGCGATCTCAGAATCGGGGTGCAGCTGCGGAAGGCATACCATGATAGCCGGGAGCTTCTGCTTGGCATGGCGTTGGCAGTGACGAGGTTGGTAATTAGAAGAAGCTCAAGTTCCACCGGGGCCTTGCCTATAAAATGCTGGAGACGTTTACCCAGAGGCCACAGCAGACTGGGAACATAGCACCGGGGACAGGAATGGTGTGGTGCTCTGCTGAGGCTGCGGGGCGTCCCTCTGGATTAAAACAGATCCCGAAACAAGCGGCATCCACCGACAGGCCAGACCCCGGGCGAGCAAGGCAAAGGTCTGAGCGTCGGAGGAGGCAGTCTCCAGGGCCGCTGAGTGAGGGCTGCTATTCGTCAAAGCTCCAGAGCCCCGTCTCCTGCCACACAGTGTGCCCCTGGCCCATGAAATGGGATGAGGTCAAGATTCTGCAGCCAACAGTTGGGGCCAGCGCTGGGCACAGAGGCCCTGTCCTGCCTTTGTCCATGTTCCTTCAAGCCAGCTCAGCCTGACAGAGTCTCAGGGTCCCACCAGGGGCTTCCCAGTGGTGGTGGAATCTCCCATCCCGGCACAATTCATTTTTGAGGGCACACACACAAAAGAGAAGGCTCTGAAAATGAAACTGGCACTTGTCTGTTTTTTAAATCACTTCTGGATTTAACATCAAGAATGTGGAAAGCAGGGGGCCAGGGCCACATGCACTATGTACCAGGGCTGGTAGAAGGATGGGCTTTTATCTGGTTTTGTTTTAAACCAGGGCCTACCCCAGGATAGTCCCTCACCTGTGCTGGGGCCTCACCAGGCTCCAGCCCCTCCTGGGTGAGAAGGGTCTCCAGGGTGCTGGTGGGGGCGAGCTGGGCTCCACTTGGGCAGTGCCCCTCCGCCATGGTGAGGTCTCACGCACACTGCCTGAGCAGGTGCAGGCTAGCAGTTTGCCTTGCTCCACAGGAACAGCATGGTGCTTTGCAGCAGGGTTACTTTTTATGTGGCTTGCACCTGGCTGGGTCAGGCTGTCTGTGTGAACCTTTCTCACTCCCTCCGACCCCTTAAAGGGCACTGGGGCCTGTCCCAGCCCAGCATGGATGGGGTGTGACTGGAAGGCAGACCGTGTGGCCCAGGAGGAACTGGGAAGAGCTATGCCCACCCGGATCACCCAGATGGGCACCCTGCCTGGGCAGGTGCTGCCTCGTGTCTGGTGCAACGTCCTCTCGTGCAGTGTAGACGCACGCCTGTGCTGAAGGGTGGCCTCTAGGAAGCGAGGGGTCCTTCCAAGCCAGGCAAGAAACACCATAAAGCCACCGTGCTTCCTTGGGGCGTTGGGTTTGGAGGGTTCTTTGCATGTTTGGGGAGAGAGGAGAATGCTCTTGCCGAAATCGCAGCAAGCTGGAGTCAGCACCCTGGGCTTCAGTCTGCCCCTGCCTCTCCCTGGGTGACCGTGGACATGTGAGCTCCTCCCAGAGCCTGAATTCTGAGCTCTAAAGCGGGAAGAGTGTTAACCCACCTGAGAGACCTCACACATTATTTCCATAAAGCACCATTCCAGGCACGTTGTCGGGGAGGGGCGGGACATAAATGGCTACTGCTATTGTCACTTATTGTTGTCAACAATAATCACTGTTTTTGCTTCATATTTATTTTATTTACCACTACTATTATTTTATATATTCTATGAGGTTATATTCTAAGTAACAGATAACCCAACTTCAGTCTCACCAGAAAATGAACCAAGAAGTTTACTCTCCCGACCCCACAGGTGGGAGCAAAAGTGGACCTTGATGGTATCTCTCAGGTGGACTGGCAGGCGCTCACAGAGCCAGCACTTTCCTCATCACAGGGACTTGGTGTGAATGTGGCTTCCAGATGCATCTCGCACCTCACATTGCGTACACAAGATGAGACCAGGGTCTCCTTGGGGACCTGGAAAGTGCTGACGGAGGAGGCACCCCTTCCCAGGGGCAGGACGGAAAGCACACCTGGGTGCTGGCCTTGGGTCTGACCTTTGTCCCCCCACTCACTTCAGGGGCAGGGGTAGGACGTCCTGATGCAGGGTCCCAGAGCGGCCACACCAGCCACCAGCGTCCTCGCTGGAAATGCAGATGTTGATTTGGTGGGAGGGTTTCACCACTCTGACGAGCTAATTGTTCTTTGGCCTGGTACGTTAACCAACATGCTTGCTTTGGAGAGTTTTCCCTCCTAGCTGGTCGTTCAGGAAGACCCAGCAAGATCGTCCTTGCTGAAAACATCTTGTCGGAATAAGAGAGAGCCCTAAATGGCATCGGTCATGGTTTCTGATGTTATAGAACTGAGCAGAGAGAAAAAGCAACAATTGTCTCCAAGCAGAGACAATGGATCTTTCATATGAAATATTTGTTTTCAGAGCTGCCCAGTGTTCCCGGGGCTGGGACAGTCCACGGAGCTCGAGCGTCCGGGAATGGCAGGCCCTAAACGTGTAGTTGGGGACAGAGATTTAGAGAAGAAAAAAGAAAGTTTCCTGACCCGTGGTTCTTGGACAATTTCAGTGGGCACGTCTGGCTTTCTTTGTTGAGTGGAGGCTAAGCTTGCACGAGTTAATTTTGTTTTCTTCCATGATTTCTTTTTAAAAGCCACAGGGCTTCACTTGCGAGTGCTAGAACGATGGCCAGGTTTGGGATCGTGGGCCGGATGGGGCCTCCCTCGGCCAGGCCCAGTTGGCCTTAGCCAGCTGGGTCACAAAATGGAAGTGTGAGGAAAAATAGAGCCCAGAAGAGGAAGAGTCTGTCCCCAAAGGGCTAAGGGAGAGGCCATCGAGAGGGCGATTTGGGCCAATATTTGTGGTTTTCCAGTGTCTACTCCTCCCCAGATTCCATTCTCAGATGAACCTGGGAGTGGCCCCGTAGGTTGTGGGAGAGTCCAGCCTGACTTGGTGAAGCCACACACAAGCAAACACCCTTCCGGGCAGAGTTTTTGTAACTCTGACAAATGTGGCCCAGCGTCAGGGCTCCGTGAATATTTTCTGAATTGATAGAATGAAGAGGCCTACACACGAGCCATCCCCCGACCCCTTCTCCGAGGTGCTGGAGGAGCTGCCCCGGGAAAGCCAGGCCAGAGCCCAGGCTGCCCTTAGCAGATTTGGGAGGAGTGGGCCATGCTGGGGCTGTAGTGAAGCATTCCTGTGGTGCCAGGGGAGCGTTGGGAAGGCTGAGGTGGCCCATCGGCCGGGGACACCCAGTGCATTAGGGGGACCTGTCTGGACACCCCAGCGAGGCCTTGAAGGAGGACAGATGAGGGAGTGGCCCTGATCAGGTGGGGGACCAGGGTCACCCAAGCAGTGTTCTTGGCCAAGTATAATATTTGGCTTCAGAAATGAGGGTTTTTTTTTTTTGTCAATCGGCTGTCACATGTTTTATTTTGCTTTCAATGCCAGAGCTTCTCAGTTTGGCCCCTGTAGCCCTTTACGTCAGCCCACTCAGAAGAGAGCTCTCTTTCAGGGTGTCCAGGAGCCTCTGATGCTATAGGCAGAACTGGTATAATGGAAATCATGAAAAAGAATGAAATCTTGTGACAATGGGCAAAAAAAAAAATAAACCCAAAACCAGGTGTCTAGTCACTTTTTTTGTGCATGGTGGGAGGCAGTTTGAAAGTAAAACGAAAATTGGGGATGGGAAGCTTCTCGGTGGGGTCTGGACTGGGGAGTCTCATCTTTCTGACCACCCAGGAGCCTGTGTGGAGAGAGTGGCTGGGCCCACTGTCCAGCCAGCGCCGAGAGGATTTCTGAGTAGAGATGTGACCGCAGGGTCACTGGTTAGTATCGTAAAACAAGACCGGTGGTTGTGGTTACTAAATGTGTGCATGAGATCTACGTGGTAAAAAGGCCAAACAATTTTTTTTTTAAGCAGTGATAGAATTTTCCCTCCAGATTTAAAAAGAATCGTCCCTGATGCTTTTGGTTTTCTAAAACCAGGGCTTTTTTATTGGCCTGTGGAATGCCCTTTCCTTAATTTTGGCATTTCAGATGGCAGGAAGAGCATTTAGCTGAAATATTTACCTGCTGATTTGGGGCTCTTAAATTTAGAATCCCCTTTCATGTGTTTAAGAGAGATATTTACATTCAAATCAGCCTTTTATAATTACATTTTAAATTATAATAAAATGATGGTGCCGGCGCTCCAGTTTTCCATGTATTTTAACTGTAAGAGAAGCTGTCGTGAATTGAATGGGGGCTGCCCCTCACCCAGAGCCCTCCCACCCACCCACCATGTGGGTTCTGGCCTGCAGTGCACACGTGTGTCCTGAGCATGGCGGCTACATGGGTGTTACCTGTGGGGCCCTCCCTCCACTGCCAGGAGAAGGGCCTGACGGGGATTCTGGCCCCATACAGTGCGATGGTTGCCCAGCTTAACCACCTGCAGCTCCATCTGAGAAGGGCCTGATACGGGCTGTGGTCCAGGCCCACTGCCTTCGTGTCCTGAGCCCCACAGTGACCTGCAGGCCTGCTTTGGAAGCCATTATCTCCTGGGCGGCCAGCTGGGCACAGCAGTGGACACTTCTGGTCGAGGCGGTTCTGCGGGTAGGGGGACGGTCATCTCCTCCTGCAACCATAACCCAGGCCCTGCCTCCCCTGCTATGCCCCTGTGGGTCCCACTGTTGCCATCTCGTCCTCAGTGGCTTCCCGATGTTGCTTGCTGGCAGAGCAGGCCCCGCACCATGGAGTATGGGGGACCCTTCCCCTCCCAGGGCCAGACTCTTGGCAGCCAGGCCAAGCCGCTGCTGGAATGGAATTCCCGGCGTTCCTGTTGGGGCGCATGGCATCAGAATCCTACCTGCTTTGTCTCTGGCATCAGCTGGCGAGCCAGTCACGTGGCCGTGTGCGTGAGACCAGAGCCCAGGACTGAGGGCTCCTCCCGGGCAGCTTCCTCCTCGCTCACTCACCCCCACCCCCTTTTTTTTTGGCTTTCAGCAGGACCAGCTCTGAGCAGGCGTAAAACAGTGTTAAAACAGACTCCAGGCAGCAGGGAGCTCCTGTCCACTGCGCAGGCTCTCACAGTCCACTCGGGCTCTCGCGGTCCACCCAGACCACAGTTCCAACTGTATTGAAAGCACCAATTCTAGGGAAGGAAAAATGGAGGAGGCAGCCTGTTAGGGAATTTCTTCCTCTGGAGCTCTCAATCTTAAAACGGACTTTTTAGCTATTTGCGGTTTGTTTGAAAATGCATATATATACCCTTTCTTTTGGAGGGTAGAGAAAAGATATTCACTCAACCACCTTTACCTCGAGTCCTTATGGGCAGAAAGGCCCTGATGTGTGCCGTGCACCCAGGAGTCAGGCCCAGAACAAGGCAGTGGTCACTCCATGCCATTCCCTCTGGTGCAGAGCTGGCCCTGCCTGCCCCCAGACGGCCATGGGGTGGGTGGCACCGCTTCCTGGGGAACCCCTTCTCACACTTCCAGCCTGGTTGCTCACTCACACAAGGACACCCCAGTGGTCACTGCTGCAGCTCCCGGTCACATAGAGGGTGAGAAGGGAGAGCTGGACCAACAGGTGACCCAGCAGACCCAGCCTGATGCCCGCAGGAGAGAGCAATGGGGTCTGATATTTTGTCTCCAAATGAAAGAGCCACAGTGAAACCCCAGGCCTGCCAGCCCCAGTTGTAGGGCCAGAGAACGGGGATGCTTCCCTGAGGTAGTGGCAAGGTTTGGTTTTGGTGAAAGGCAAGGATTTGTGAGGGTCTGAGAGGGGAGGGTGATGGGCCTGGACTCCACCCCGACACCCTGTCCACCGCGGCTGCCTGGCCACTCTCGGACTCCTTGGCATGGAGCGCTGACTGGGTGGCTGCGTGGGGCTTGGGGCTCTGTGCATGTTAATTCTGCCACTCCAGCGGCCCTGAGTGGGAGGAGCCATTTTCCCCTTTCTATAGATGGGGAAACTGAGGCAGGCTTGCTCATGGTGAAGTGGCCAGTCGGACACGGGGCCAGATTCACTCCTGCAGCCTGGGTTCCCGGCTACAACAGCGCCAGCCTCCACAGGCGTTAGAAGGGGGCTCCCTGCCAGGGCCCCGGCCAGGGCAGCTTTCAGGGTGGGGTCTCTGGCCTCACCCTGGAGAAACGGCCAGGGCGCTGGCTGCCGCCTGCTGAGCCTGGCGTGGGAACAATGTGGCCTCTATCCCTGGAGTGAGCCAGGCCGCCCGGACGCCCAGCCCCTCAGAGCAGCCCGGTCAGGCAGGCGCCCACAGCATGGCGTCCAGGCCACGCTGCCCGTCCACGGGGTGCAGGCGCCTTGGCCAGGCCCAGGCGGCCGCTCCCCATGTCCTCCCTGGCTGGTCACTGAGTGGCCAGACGCCGACTTCCTCCTCCCTCTCCTGCCCGGCCAGCCTCCTCCTTTTTGGTGGTGGGTTTGGGGGCCCGGCCCACCCGCCACTGCCACGTCTGCCATCCTCCCGCACCCACGAGCATCTTTCAAAAATTCCCGGTGGGCGGGGCCGAGCTGCAGCGGCCGCCTCTGCCCCCCCTCCCCGGGCAGCCAGTGCCAGATGAGAGCAGGAGACAAAAGTAGCATTTTCCTCGTACTCCGGGGCTGGCAGCAGGGCCTTCCCCCAGCACCACATGGCTCCTGGCAGCCCTGCCCCCTGTGCCGGGGTGGCCGAGGCCCAGCCGGGCCCACTGAACCGAGGGCCGGTGACGGCCAGAGACCAGGGGGCCCGCGGGCCTGCGGCCTGGGCTGGCACCGGGCAGCCTGCTGGCCGGCAGGACCTGCCCTCCTCCCCCGCCCGGGTGACCGGCCGGGCCCATGGACGTCATTTTCACTTCCTGGCTTTGGAGAAGGCGCCTCCATCCTCCGGCACCTCGGGTAAGTCACCTTCTTTCCTTCTGTCGTGAAGACGAGCCGAGGGTGCTGCCATCTTGTGCCCCGGTGCCTGTTACGTGTCCTCCCTCTAATTGGTTCTCCAAACTCGGAATTCTATTTCAGAGCCCTCCATCTTCCGTGCAGGAAGCCCTGCCAAAAACTGCAGGGAAAATGCAGAAGCCAAGCCCGTTTACTTTCAAGATCCAAAGCTACAGGCTTTAGAAATCACAATAAAAATGAATGTTTATTATTTCACAGTAGCTGCGTCTTCCATTATAATGGGAACAAATGCTTTGGGAGTATTAATAGCCATGGCCTACTCCTGCCTGCCTGGTTGTGGTAGTTTGTGTGTGGGGTCTCATTGTTATTATTATTATTATTGTCTTAATTTTTGGTGGCACCAGGAGTGGCAAAGGGAAAACCACCAGGACCATCCACGGCTCCTCCCAGCAAACTCATCGGCAGGCAGGGCCAGGCCGGCACCCGGGAGGGAGGACTTTGCATCTAGAAACAGAGGCCCTTTTATTTTGTCCAGCATCTTTAATGCTACCATGTCCACAGTTTAGGGATCTAGTTCTTTCTCCCTTTCGTTTTATTTTTTTGGGGGAAAAAAAAGAAAGCAAGCTCCTTTTGGCTCTCAGCTCAGGGTGGGGAAAAATATTTTAGGTTGTTTTGGGCTTTGTTTTTGAGCACTTATTTCAACTTGGGGGTTCCGCCTGAAAGTGCTGTGCCTGTCTTGTCACCGCCCTGCCAGCAGACTGCGTGTGGGGTGCGCTTGGGCACTGTCCACTATACAGACCCTTGGGGATGTCCTGAGTGGCCTCATGGCCTGCCCGTGTCCTGGATCCTACCCCAGTTCCTCACCTGCAGAGCTGTTGAGGGGAGATACCTAGGTCGTCCAGGGCCTGAAACGTGGCCGGCAGGGCTGGAAGTCCCTCAAAGGCCTTTGAGTCCCCCCGCCTTGTCACTGCTGTCCCGGAGTTGGGTTCAGTGGCTGCCTGGGTATCCCTGTTGGTCCCTGGCCCTCCAGAAGTGCTGGCCCTTTTGATTCCGAGGTGGGCTTTGCAGAGCGCAGCCCCATGCCCACCTCCAATGCTCTGGCAGGCTGACAAAAGCGTCCTGGGATGCGGCCTGGTTCCCCACCCTTGAGGGGAGCCAGGGTCTTGATTTATAGAAAATGGAAGAATCAGACCCGGAAAGTTCCAAACAGCACTGAGAGGAAAACTCCCATGGAAATCCATCTTTGTTTTCCCAGTTCGGAGGCGCGTGGGCCCTGCGTGCGCAGGCCTCGGTCTGAGCGGCCGGCCTCGGCAGACAGCACCAAATCTGTAAACCGAGCTCAGCTCACACGAGGACTCTCCGCGGCTGCTTTTGTTCGTAGAGGAGCCAGCAGTCGATACTGGAGGGTCTGGGGCTGCAGAAACAGGCATATATAGCAGAGATAATTAAAACATTTCATGATGGTGACAGCCACATTCTGCTGCTGCAAGCTGGAGGATTCATGCTACCCAAATATTTAGCAAGCATCAAATAAAACACTGGTGGCAAAATAAAAGTAATAGAGAGAAAAAAAAAAAAAAACAGAGCATAATACATTTCAAAGGCAAAAGAGTCAAGGAGATAGGGAATGGGCCGGGGGGAAAGTGGGGAGAGTTCAGCATTTTAAAAGAATTCCCATGTTTAACAGCTGGCTACTCATTTTTTTTTTTTTTTTTGGTATAATTAATGTAGGCAAAGAAAGCCTTAATCCTAAATCCTGGAATGAAAGACGGTCAAATTTCCTGATCATTAATTTATCGTTTTTGTTTTTTGTGTTTTTGGACAGAGTAGGGGGCAAGTAGCAGAAAAATCAATTAATTCACATAAGGAAACATTTTCGTTCTAAATTAATATTGCCACTGCAGTTAAATTTATCTAGTATTTTTAACATGTATGGATAACACACTTTCCTGTGTATACCCTGAATACCTGGGACCATTGTATGTGATCAACTATCATCTTAGTTTTTTAGCTTGGCTAACACTTGACCCCTCCCTGCCACCTCAAAATCAGTAAAATGCTGTGGATTCTGCTTTTTAAAAAATCAGGCTAAAATCTCAGCATTCTCCATGGCTCCCAGTGCTTCTCGGCAGTTTTTTTTTTTTTTTTTTTTTTTTTTGAAGAAAGTACCACGCAAAGCACTTTTCACATCATCGCTTCTATATAAATTCCACTATAGACTGAAATTATACATTCTCGCAGCACAGATGGGCTGGTCTGTCATTACGGCTGCTGGGTACTTGTTGGAACACACAGCATATTTCAATTGTGGAGTCGACAATTTCGAAGAACTGGGGTCAAAATAAACAAGTTGCATTTGTGTATAGAAACAGACTTATTCAATGATCTTCTCATCCCCTGAAAAGTTCGGCAGAGGAACAATCATCACCTTCATTAAACTTTAATTTAATTTTTGGTCTTCATCTTTTAAGACCCCACGTGCCCTGTGTCAAAGACCCATCAATGTTTTAACTAATTACCCATTTTTCTCTTGTGCTGCAACATCAACAGTGGGACACAAGATTTAAATTCAAACTCCTGGGTGTGGTTTTTAATATCTTTTGACTGCAATTTTAACATCTTAATAATTTTAATATCTTTCTAATCTCTATAGGGAAGGTGTTAAATTTCTAACTGTTCTGTGTTGAGTTGCATATTATTTTGAGGCCTTATGAAAAATCAGATGATGAATATTTAGGATGGTCTAAAGACATATTTAAATCCAAACACCATCCACAAAAAATTCAGCAGGTAAAATACGTAAAGTAGCCATAAACTTAAAAAAAAAAATTATCTCACCAAGATAACGAAGTGCGGAATTTATTGGTTTGTATCAACCTCCTTGAGGGCAGAGCAGTTTTTATAGCCACAGTAATTTGCAAATGATGATAACTGTTTATTTTGCAAATATGCTCATATTATGATGTAATCAGTGGAGGCTTCTTTCTTTTCCCATATGTGTAACTGTTTGCCTCTGTGTTTCTAAATTCTGGATTCAGGCTCTGCAGTTTCTCACCGGCTGAGACCACGTTCCCACGTTCCTGCCTCAGTGGCAGTGGCGGGAGGAGGGAAGGGCGTGCCCCCTGTATTCCCTCCTGCGAGCTCCAGCTGCCACATGCATTTGTTCACAGAAGCACTTTGTTGTGTCTTGTTTATTTGAAGGGATGGACCTGTTGGCGGAGATGTTAGCAAATAATAGGAAAAGTAAAAGTTGATGAAATTCGGCAGAGCTGCTTGGGAGCCAGCTCTGCTGTCTGGTGGTTTTAACGACGTCATCCCTTCCAATTCTGGTCTTTTAGCCTATTGACTCCCCGCCCTCGTAGCAAGAGGAATAGGGGCCCTGGTCTGGGCGCTCTAAAAGATGAGGCAAAGTGAAACGGCCCCAGCGTTTGGGTCTCAGAGCCTCTGAGCAGCGGTGGGCGTGGCCATGGTGGTAATAGTAGCAATAGCACTCTCTGCTGCTCTTCACAGACGCCCGCTGTGTGTGGTGGCTCCTGCATTCAGAAAAGCACCAACTCTGGGACCCAAGGTCTGGGTTCAGATTGAGTCGTCTTTGTTTCCGGGCCGTGTTGATCGGGGGCAAGTCATTTCACCTCTCCAGCTTCATTTCCTTATCTGTAAAAGGGAGGCAGTAAATGTCAACTTTCTGAACATACGGAAAGCTGGGTTCATGATGAGCACCCCATAAATGCTATTGCTTCCTTGCTTTATTTCTTTTTTTTTTTTTTTTTTTGAGACGGAGTCGCTCTGTCACCCAGGCTGGAGTGCTGTGGCCGGATCTCAGCTCACTGCAAGCTCCGCCTCCCGGGTTCACGCCATTCTCCTGCCTCAGCCTCCCGAGTAGCTGGGACTACAGGCGCCCCCACGTCGCCCGGCTAGTTTTTTGTAGTTTTTAGTAGAGACGGGGTTTCACCGTGTTAGCCAGGATGGTCTCGATCTCCTGACCTCGTGATCCGCCCGTCTCGGCCTCCCAAAGTGCTGGGATTACAGTCTTGAGCCACTGCGCCCGGCTTCCTTGCTTTATTTCTGAGGCTCAGACTGTGCCTGCAAGGGGGCATTTTTATCACCTCCATTCCACCAGGGGAGGCAGCGAACCTCGGAGAGGCTAAGTGGGTTCCCCGAGGTTCAACCAGCTGATAAGGGTTTGGCCAGGACTTGAACCCAGCCCTGCTATCCTCCAAAGCCCACGTGCTGCCATAGCATTCACTGATGAGTGTTGCTGCACATGTGTGTGTGGGGCCCTGGGTGTGGACAGCATGCCTGTACACAGAGCTGCGTGCGTGTAATGTTTGCACATGTGCACAGGTGTCCTCTTGTTTCTCCGTTGCGTGAGGTTCCTGGTAGGTCGGCAGTTTCCAAAGAGGTGAACTGGCGTTTGGAAGTGCATTTGTTTGAGTGGGCCGCACAGTCCTCAGACCATCCCCGGGGATGATGGGGCCGTGGGCTCTCCACCGCCCCAGAGATGCCTGTGTGAAGAAGGTTGTTTCTCCCCAGCCCAGGGCTAGCCAGAGCCGGCAGTGGGTGGACTGGGTATCCAGGCGTGGGCTTCTCGTAGGTGCTCAGCACTGCTGAGGGAGGCCCTGGCTGAGTGGCCTGCATGCTGGGCCTTGGCCAGACGCGCTGCTGCCTCCTTATGTGGACAGGCGGTTCTGGGCGCCGGCCATTTGCAGACTGGGAGGAGTGGAAGTGAGGCCTGCAGGCCCTGGAGAGGAAATGGCGGCGTGGGCAGGCCCAGAACAGGACCGGGAAGGCGGGCCGAGGGAGGGAGCGGCCTGGAAGGCCTCTGTCGGCCGGTCAGCGTGCTAGCGGCCTTTCTCCAAGAAGCGGCCAGCTGGCCGGGCCTTCCCGGGCAGGTCTGTGTGTCTGCCCACATGCACACACGTGTAGCTACGTGCCAGGGCACAGGGAGGTTTAGCGGCCTTATTTCCTAATAGGGAACATAGCAGGGCCTGGGGTTTGATGAGACGGTGTAAACGCCCAGCACACCTTCAGACAAAAGAGACCGTGATAAAAATGATTCTTACTACAAGGCCCTGGCTTCTGTCTTTAAAATGGGGTTTCCAGCCGCCGCCTCAGTAGACGGTTGGAGACACCACATGAGATCCTGGTCTGGGGAGACCCTGGTTCGTTGGTATTTCCCTTGCTGGGGCCTATAAGACGGGACAGGAGGCCCGGGCTCTGCGGTGGGCTCGTCTCAGCCCGTTTCAAACCCTACCCAACGGCTTCCCAAGACCTTAACAGGATGGTATTTATTACCCGGCACTCGCCCAGATGCCAGGGTGGCGCCGGGTGAGTGGCAGTTTCAGGTGGTCCTGGAGAAGGGTCCCGGAATCAGCTGGTATGAGTCTCTGGGTTTCCGAGCTTCAAGGCGGGCTGGATTCAGGGTGTGGGCTGGGCCAGCCGTTCCGGCAAAACCCCAGAAAGAATCCACAGGAGGCGGGGACCGGGAAGGCAGCCGGGTTGCGCCAGTGCCTGTGAGGGAACCTCTGGCCCCATTTCCTGGGAGCCTGACCCCGCCCTAGGATTCCTGGAGTGGGTGTGCCCACGCTTCCGGCCCAGACGTGGGTGGAGGGATCCCACCCTGCCAGGCCTCCCGCCTGCGCGGCTTCTTTCAACTCGACGGGAGGAGGACTCCTCCTGGGCCTGGTGCTTCGAGGTCCAGACAGCAGACGCTGGCGCCTGTGACCCCGCAGCGAACGCCCTTCAGAGTTCCTGTGGCCGCATTTGGAAGCCTGGGCGGCGTGGAGACGGCGGGCGCCCTCAGCTCAAGATAGTAAGTTGCCCAGTGCCTGCACCTGTGGAGACTCCCAGCACCTGGTAGGTGGGCCGCAGGGGGCTCGGGCCTCCATGCTGGGTCTCCAGCAGCAGGGGTGAGGTTTCTCCTGTGACGGGCTCAAATGACTCAAACCCACTGGGCTCGGCCCGAGGCATCCGCGCTATGGAAGCAGCTTGCAAATGGGCTCTCCTGGGGCCAAGCAATGTGGCAGGCCACGCCGGCCCACGGCGGCCCCAGCCTCGGCCAGGTGCCGTGGAGGAAAAGATGAGGCCGCTGCGGCGTTTCCATCTGCCGGGATGACGGGTGCCAGCAGGGCAGGAGCAGCGGGGAACTCTGGGTGGTGGAAATCCCCTGCCTTGGTCCAGGGGAGAAAGCTGGGGGCCTCATTCGGCACCCCCAGGGCAGTGTCGGAGCATGTTGGATGTTAGACTCAGCCCCACAGGGCAAGGGGTGTTGAGCTTTGTTGAGCACCTACTAAGTGCCAGACCCCAGGCCAGGTGCTTTCCGTCCATTTTTATAAACATCCATTTTTAAATTTAATTTGCCAATTCCATTTCACTGCCACATCCATTTGGAGCCAGCATGTAGCAGTGCTGTTCTCAGGCCAGAATACGGAGTAAACAGGACAGACAGGGTCCCTGTCTGGGTGGAAGTTCCAGTCTAGTGACGTGTGGGTGCTAATGGTTTTCCATATGAGGAGGTCAAGGTTCAGGGAGGCTGAGGGATCTCCCCAGAGTCACGGGGCCAGCAGGTACCAGAGCCTTCTCCCTAACCCAGGTTCTCCCCACAACTGTGCCTGCACAGAACCACACAGGATCCCTGTTTATCTTCAGATCTTCAGCCTCTCTTGGATGCTGGTCTTGTCCGGTTCTCTCCAGATACCCAGCACTAGGAAGGACCATTCCGTCGGCTTGGAGTTCTCCTACCCCAAGGAAAGCCGGAATTGTCCTGGGGGCATGGGTCACTCTGGCTCTGAGGCCCTGAGACCATTATGGCTGGGTGGCCATGGTGCTAGCATTCAGAGTGTGCTGGTTTGGGCTGTATGGGGCTCCAGGGCACCCTGCCACTCGGGCTCTGTGCCCAGGCTGGTGTGCTGGCAGGTGCGAGACTGCACGCAGTGTGGCAGCAGGCGGTGGGAAGGAGGGAGCTGCGGTCGTCCTTGTTCTTGGTGTTCCTACGGCCCAGAGGTGGGAACCGTATGAGACTGTACACCCAGACGCCATGTGCCAGACCAGGATGGGCTCACAAGACACCAGCCCTGCCTGGGCAGATGGGGACCACGTCAGGTCAGGGGGCACAAGAACCTTCTGGAGACCCCACCCCATCCGTCAGCATGGTTCACACTCACGGATGAGCAGTCATCTCTGAGCACCGTGGCACTCGTGGCCCTGAGTCCACGGCTCTTCTCATGTTTCAGAGCAGTTCTGAGCTCACTTCATTCTGCAGAGCACTGGCTCAGAGAGGTTATGGAACCCATCATGTGCCAGGCCCCGGGATGGCCACGGGAAGAGGCCCGAGAATGCCGTTGAGTGATGGGATCCAGCAGACCTGGTGGAGCACTAGGACCTTGGCTAAAGGGGCTGGAGCCCTAGACCCACGGTCTAAGCCCTGCACTGCCTGCGCCTGGCCCACAGGCATGGCAGCCTCACTGAGAGGCAGGCTGCGTGTCCTCAGCAAACACGGGCACCAAACAGAGACCAGTCAGAGGCCAGTACCAGGTGGGGCTGAGAAGTTAGCTTGGAGCATCCTAGGAAGCCAGGAAGCCTTCCAGAGGTGGCAGCTCTGCAGCCCCCGGCTCCTTCCCAAAGCTGACCTCCAAGTGCAGCTGCAGGGCCCCTGCGTCCAGCCCTTGGGCCTGCCACGTCCCAGGGCCCCACTGCCAGGCACCGCCCCGTGCCGGCCCTGTACAGGCCACATCTGCTGCAGCAGCCATGCCAGAGCTCCGCCTCCTGGGCTCCGTCCCCATGGAAACCACGGTGTGGGGGGGGCGGGCTCCTGCTGCATTTGGCCCGCTGACTGGTTTCCATTAGAGCCGGCCTGCTTTCCCTGAGCTCTGCCCCTGCAGTTCAAGGCTTCCCCTGGGGGTTTCTTCCCACATTTACTGAGCACCAGCCGTTCCGTGCCAGGGAACCCAGCGGTCTGGGCCCTGCCCGCTCTGGCCGACACCCACCAGCGGTGCCTGATGTCCAGCACCGTGGCTGCTCCCCTGTCCTTTCTTATTGAAGGCCAGCTGCGGCTGGGTCCTGGTGTTGTGGACTCAGCCCTGGATCTGAGTTAGGACACCTGGCTCCCATCCTGGCTGGGCAGTAGAATCACTGGTGGGCCCTTGAATAAGCCCCTTCGTCTCTCTGGGCCTCAGTTTACCTATCTGTAAAATGAGAGCCTCTGTCTATTTCTTGAGTTCCTTGCAATGCCAAGAAAGAAAGACAAAGAGAAAATGAAGCCACAGTACGCTGGTGTGCCGGGATCTCAGAACTGGGATTTTTGTTTGCTTTCAAAGAGGGTTTTATTTGAGGGAAGGAGTCATGGAATTTGACCAGAGGTGATTGTTTGAGGGGCCAAGAGCTAGCCAGAGCCCACGGACATGCAGCATGGAAGGCACAGCCAGAAGCCCGGGCAGCGGTACCCACTGGCCCGCCTTGGCATCTGCTTAGCACCCAATGACCTGGCTGTGAACACAGTGAGTGGAAGCAGGAAGCGTGCCTGCGCCGGAATCCGGAGGGCTCTGGAAAACTCCCCAAGAGGTTTCCGGAGGTCAGAAATGTGGGCAGAAAATGAGATCCAGCTTTTAAAAACCTGGCCGACTCATCCCCAGGGAGCCTAGGGAAGCCTGGGAAGGTGCCTCCACCACCACGTGGCTGAGTTGCAAGAAGAGCTTCCCGGGCCGGACCTGGGGGTGCCGGGCTGTTAGGGTCAGCAGCAAGGTGGCCCCAGCCCAGACTATGTCCTGGTGGTGTCTTCCTCCTCTGGCTCCTGGGATTTGGAAGGCTCCAGCGGGGAGGTGATGATGGTGCTGGGGCCTTTTGCCTGGCCTGCCAGTGGCCAGCTTGGCTCTCTCCACGGGACCTCGCAGCTCCTGCTGCCTGGGGTGGTGGTGCGTGTTGGCCTCCCCTGGGCCCTGTGGGTGCTGGCGCTGGCCTGGGAACACATTTCCAGCTCACAGACGAACAAAGCCTGGGAGGTGGCAGACCTTCTTGGCAGTAGGGAGTGAATGGCCCAGTGGGGTGGGCAGCTTGCTTAGTCTCCCCCCAGCCTCAGTATCCTCATCTGTAAAATGGGGCTAGTAACCCTGACCTCCTGGTTAGGGTGAGAGTTAGACGAGATGAGAAGCGGGATCAGAGCTGGATAAATGGCAGGAGACGGCACCGGAACTTTGCCCACCCGGCATCCTTGTCATGAGCAAGACCGACCACATGTCCCAGAGAGCCCAGCTCCATGATAGGAGAACAGGGCCAGGCTGACTGTGGTCAGGCCCACCTGGAGTGGCTGCTGGCAGGCTCCAGGGTGACAGCCACCCCGCCCTGGTGGCCCAGGTAGCCTGAGTTGTCATTTCCTCTTCCTCCATCTCAGCCAAGAGGCTGAGTCAACTCCCCACTCAGCTTCTGCCCCTGCCTCCTGCCCGAGGCCACCCAGCTTTGCTGACTGGTCCCAGTGATAGGGGACATTGTCACTGTGGCTCAGAGGGCGGGCTTGGTGGCATTTTCAGTTTTCTGTCCTGGGAAGGAATGAAACCTTGGTTCAAGTGACCGCATCTGGGTGGCCACAGCCTTTGCATCCCCTGCCTTTGCGTCCCCCACCCCACCCTCCTGATAAAAGTAGGCCGAGGACATCAGCACAGAGCGGCTGCTGCGGTCCTGGCCAGGGCTTGATTTAGACATTCGGGGAGGCTGGGATAATGTAGGAAATGAAGGAAATTTCCCCAGGGAAAGGGGAAGAGAAGACAGAAGAGCTTAAATGCCCACATGATTATTAAGCGTGGTTGGTGATTTACGGCCGGGCAGGCGGCTCCTGGCGGCTCCCTGCCCCCTCCCTCCCAGTGCCCTGTACCCTGGAGAGTGGCCATGGGGAAGATGGAGGCCACCAGGTGGGCCCAGCACCCGAACTCCGCCTTAATCTCCTGGTTCTAGGCTCTTGGCAGTCCCTGGGCAGGTGGCACAGCACAGGGGACACAGCTCCTCCATGTGCTGGGCACTGACATCTGTCATCAGGGCCACCTCACAAAACCCTGACGGATCACTGGCCCTGTCTTACAGGCCAGGAAGCCCAGGTGTGAGAGATCAAGCCTCGTGTGGCCCTCTCAGCGGTGGAGCCTGAGCCAGTCTGGCCACCGGCCCAAACCCTAGGCCTTTCTACCACGGCCACGTTCAGTGGCCTCGGGTGGGAAGGGCTGGAGAGACCCTTGTCCCTCGTTAGAACAAGGGATGCAGGTGGAGTGGCAGTGGCGGTGGTCGCAAAGCAGGCCTCTGCCCATCCTGCCCTGTCTCCTGTCTTTCAGGGTGCCTGTCCTCCTGGCGGAATTCCAGTCTCCTCTTCAGGGGACTCTTGAGACCCTCAACAGCCAGCCCTGACCCCCTCCATGGCCCCATCCTTGACCTCTCTAAACTATGGCCTAGTGTCACCTCCTCCTGGAGGCTCTCCCTGCTCTCCACTCACCCATTGCCCTGCTGTGGGCCCTGGGACCTAGTCACTGCCTGTCTGGGGACAGGGAAGTGTTCCTCTGGGGAACATTTTATGAGTGAATGAATCAGAAGAGAAAGCCATGACCTGCCTGCCTGTGCTCAGTGCCATGTCAGAAGCCACCAAACTGTGGCATTGCCCCAGCAAGTTTATTTTTCCACGTCCACTAAGTAAGTTCCCCTTCAGGACTGATCTGACAGGTTGTGAAGTCACGCGTCATCAAAAACGGCATCTTTGCACTCAGTAGGCAGGCTGGTACAGCCCGTCGTGGGGGACCATTCCGCCGGCTGTGGGGTAAGGACGGCTGTGTGCGCCATGCTACAGAGAAGCCGAGGTTACTGCTTGGGGGTTTCACTGGGGAACATTAACAAACAGAGGTGGCCCAGAAGGGTCATGGGGCCTTTTCTTCTTAGACTGCTGGGTATGGAAGGCAGGAACCCATTGACCCGTCAGGTGTCACTGGTGGGTGGTGATGCATTCTGTTAATTTAGGTCAGAGAATTTAGGTTCAGTTTACAGATTTCCTGCACAATCCCTCGTCTGCATCATAGCTCATGAACATCCTCTTCCTCCAGGAAGCCCTCACACGCTGCTGGGCCCTCTCTCCTGCCTGCTCTTGGCAGCTGGGTCCTTGGCCAATCTGGTCCCTCCGGAAGGAACCGTCGCAGTCACCATGGCCTTGTCTTTCCACGTTCCACCTTCTGGGGTGCAATGAACAAGGGTGTAGATGCCCACACACCCTCCTGGGGCCTGGCATCTTTGTCCAGAGGACCCGAGGCAGCTCGGGGAAGGCCTTTCAAGTGCGTCTTGGGGAGCTCACGGCTGGCCAGCGAGCAGGGCCTGGGTCCCACTCAGCTGTGGGATGTTGGACCAGCCCCTCCCCGGCTCTGAATCCCAGCTTCCCACAATCTCTCTGACCCCCACTTCTGACATATGGTGGATCTCTAGAGGGTTCTGAGGGTCTAGGTGTGGAATGGCTGCCTCAGGCATGAAAACATTCCTGGGCTTCAACCCGGGATCCCACTTGGAGGACAGAGGAGAGATTTATTGCAGAGATGTTCATGCCTCTTTAAATGTGGGGAGCTCGATGCACCAGCCGTGCTCCTGGGGTTGGGCGTTTGAATTGAGGAGTTGTGGTAACATGACCTGCTGGACTCTCATGTGGCCGTTCACAATGAGAGAGGCCTCTGTGGGTGGGTGGAGGCGGCCCACGTCCACACGCACACGGGAGCCCCTGCAAGCCAGGGTGCCACGTGCCGGGCCTGGCATGGGGTTGTCAGTGTTTGCTGCCGCGTTCTCTCTCTCAGTTTTCCAGAACTTTGTTGAATGAGCACCCATTCCTTTTGCAATGTGCAAAAAATGTTTAAGTTACAAAACTTATCATCTGGCCAGAGTGACACTAACCTGGCTAAATTATCGCAACATGTTCTCCCCCAAAAGAGAGACATTTGCAAATGCTCGGGAGGTCATGGGGTGGCAGCACCCATCTGCCAGGCACATTTTCTTTCCTCCATTTAAAAGGAGCAGAGCCGACTGAAGGGGAAGGAAGGGGTGTTGTGGAGATTTGGGCGCACAGGGGTGCTGCAAGGCCGGCTTCCCCCACATCTGGCATGGCTGATGAGAGCAACTTTGCTGCTGCTTCTGGGGCAGAATCCGTCCTTGCATAGCCTTGGGCACGTGGTTAGAATGCTGCGAGTGTGATGTCTGGAAATAATACCTGTAAAGAAAGCAGGACTCAGTTCTCTCATCTAGAACCAGTGGCCCGTCGTTTTGCCATTACAGATACTAGCAGTGTTTGTGACAAACCCTCATCAAACAGAAGCTCCCGGTGGGTGTGTGAATGGCCACGTGTCTGGCCGTGGCTTGCTTTTCCAGAACCAACTTGGTGGTTAGCAGTCGTTGCCAGCTGCCTCGTGTGAGCACCCACTGTGTGCCAGGCAAGCCGCTGGGAATTTCACGTCTGTTCATTTTCTCTTTACTGTGGCGTCAGATCAGATCACAGAGTAGGTGTAAATAGTTGCCTTTAGGATACAAAGCTGGGGCTCGGAGAGGAGAGGCCAGCTTCTTGAAGACTGAAGAGCCTAGAAGATTCTGTGCAACCTGTGTGTGGCCCAAGAGCCCGTGCTTCTCCCAGGGGTGACAGCTCCACCGCTAGATGCCGTGTCCTTGGAGATTTGAACTCCCCCTGTGCCCTGACCACACCAGCTGCCATGGTAGCCGTCAGACGTCCCGACTGGAGCCATTTTGGCCCAAGAGAAGTGGCTGAGATGGGGATACAGCCCTGGTTTGTGCAAACTCAGGGACACTAGGGGACGTGACCGCCTGCAACTTTGCCGTGTGTTTTTGTCCTCTCCCAACCGCCTGGGGTTCTTTTTTTTGGAGACAGTTTCACTCTGTCGCCCAGGCTGGAATGTGGTGGCGTGATCTTGGCTCACTGTTACAGCTGCCTCCCAGGTTCAAGCAATTCTCCTGCCTCAGCGTCCTGAGTAGTTGGGATTACAGACACGCACCACCACGCCCGGCTAATTTTTATATTTTTAGTAGAGATGGGGTTTCGCTGTGTTGGCCATGCTGGTCTCGAACTCCCGACCTCAGGTGATACGCCCACCTTGGCCTCCCAAAGTGCTGGGATTATAGGCGTGAATCACTGTGCCTGGCCTGCTCGGGGTTCTTTGGAGGCCTTGGGCATCTGACAGCGTTACCCAGGGCCGGATTTCAATCCTTTCCACAGCACCTTCACACATCAGTTGAGGAGCGCTTGGTGTAACTGACCTGTGCGTGGAGGATGTTTCTCCTACATGTGACCTTGGAGAGGGACCAGGTTCAGTGCTGAAGATAAGATGAGACTGAATCCCTGGCTAGTCCTGGCCCCCGGACCTAGGCCCTGCAGCTTGGCCAACGTCGGGGTTCCTGCAGGGCACTCAGAGCCTCCTGGGCTGCCTCCAGAAGTGTCTGCTTAGGTCCTGCTGGCCACGTTTATTGCCACATCTCCCAGCCAGCCCCTGCAACCTCCTCCCAGGCCCTCCTACCACAGGCCCAGACTACAGCTGGCAGTCAGTTGTTCGAAAAGAGACAGGGGAGGAATTTCTCCAGGCACTGGAGCCTGGAGTGACGTCTCCCATGTACTCAAAGCCCCCTGGGGGATTAGCAGTGGGTGCTGCCGTCCACTGAGTCCCACCATGCCCAGGCAAGGAACATCGTCTCTGACGTATGTGTAAATCCGAGAAGGTGGGTGTCATTGTCCCCATCTTACAGACAGAGAGACTGGGTCCCAGAAAGGCAAAGGAGCTTGTACAGGGTGACCGGGGCAGAGCTGAGATGGGAACGGACCCTGCGGATGGACCTAGGGGTGCTTGTGGGCAGGGGCAGTGAGGGGGCAGGGACGGGACTGGGGATCGGCCTCTGGGGCATTTTTCCCAGCGCAGTGTTGACTCTTAATGGGTTTAGCACCAGCCTCAATGGGCCACGATCTGTGAAAATGGCCTGAGCTGGCCCTGTGCTGCAAGCTCAGAGGGGGAACAGCCTTGGGAGGCTCAGGCAGCCCCCAGGGAGCAGGGCATTTTCAGATTTTTTAAAGTCTCCGTGGGCAGGTAGTGTAGCATTTGTCCAACTCAAGAACCCAGTGACGAAAACCAGGCAGAGAGGAGGGCAGGTCGCTGGGGTGAGTGGTGGTGGGCAGACTGCGGGAGCTGGTGCTGCTTGATGGGGCTCCTGTGTCTCCAAGCGGGGGAGCTGAAGCTCCCAGGGCCACACCTGCCCCAAAGCTGGTGCCCACTCACCTGTGAGGGTAGAAATCCCACACCTCTGGCACATCCAGGGCAGACGGGAGGTGGGCTGTAGGGCTGCCCACTGTCTCTCTCCACTTGCCACTGGGGGAATGGGCTTGTCCCATCTCCCCTCCCCTCCCTTGGCTCCTGTAGCCTGGAAGTCTGACGTCTGATGCTAATCTGGGTTCGAGATACATTAAATTAGGCTAGCTACAAAAAAGTAGGCCTCTGTGGCTGGGCCTGCCCGGTTGGCAGCCCTGTGAACCTGAGCAGGGCATGCCATCCCAGCCCCCGTGCTGTTTGGGGAGCTCCAGTCTGTGGTACTTTTCCTGGGGGGCCCCAGAACTCCTGTCCTGTCTGCTCCAGGTGAGGGCATTGGGGTGACCCTAGCCCAGGGCAGCAGGTGAGGGTGGGCCACGTGGGATTCCTTAACCAGCTTGCAGGGGGGCATCTCCGTGGGTGGCAGGCAGGGGGACCCAGGGTTATTAGAGTGGATATCAGGGCACGCTGGGCCCCAGGGTGGGGGATTTTATTTTGGCCCAGGCTGCTGGTGGGAGAGTGGAGAGGAAGCCCCAGCTATCCGGATGATGGGCTCTGTGGCCTCAGCACAGCCTCCTGAGGGTTAGGCCAGCATACAGCACAGCGCCTCCTGCAGGCTCTGTCCAAGAGGCAGGAGCAGCGGGCCTGCGCCCACCTCCCCTTGCTATCTATCACCTGCAGCTTCTGTGGGACTCTGGACCCCTCCCAGCCCTCAGTGGGCATGGAGATTGTCACCGTGGACCTGTTCCCATTTTCAGAGATGGGCTGATTGTGGCACAGCCTCTGTGGGATGGGAAGAGGGTCGGGGTGGGGGTGCTGGCTGCAGGCTGTGCCCAGCGTGTGGCCAAGCACATCTGTGGGATGCCACCAGCAGGTCTCCCAGCCTCGGAGGCCTCATGAAACCAACTTGAGGCCGGGAGTGTTGCCGAGAAGACGCCTCCCTAGCTTGTTAGCAGTGACCGGGGCGGCTCCTGGCCCTACCCCGTCCCTGACCCAGCACCACTTACTCTCAGCTGTCAAAGAGGAGAGTTGCCCCAGGCCTCAGGTGACACGGTTTCAGGGCGGCCACACTAGGCCACCCAGCCGGCCAAGCATTCTTGCAACCCGGGGTCCATAGGAGCTGGAAAGCCTGGGCCTGGGGACGGTTCCAGGGAGTGTGAGAGAGAAAACAGACTCCGGGGGCCTCAGTGCCCGAGGTGTGCAGCCGTGCAGGGCTGTGCAGCGCCCTCCTGCTTTAGGACCTGGACCCTACCTTCCTCCTACCCCCACTCAGGGCTCAGCACCCCACCTGAGTCTGGCCTGAGGCCCAGCAGAACCCCAGCCATGGTGTATCAGACTTGGCCTGGGTTTGCCCTCAAATCCTCACCAATAGCAAGCAGTGCCCGCCTGCCAGCCTGAGTTGAGGCAGGATGGGGAGGGTACGGAGCGGGCCTTTGGGTCACCCCAGGTGAATGCCAGCTCCTGGGCCTTGGTGTTCTCCTGCAGTCAGTCTTGGGGCATCTCCCTCCGTGGCTCACAGTGACCACTTGAGTCACCTCTTGGGAAAGAACCAAAGTCCTATTTGTACCTTGTACGTCCCAGATATTGGGTGTCATTCCAGGAGTGATGTGGGATGAGTGGGGCACTTCCCGACATCCCGGGTGCCAGGCACTATGTGCTGTACCCAGGGACAAAGCCACGTAGGACATGGTCCCTGCTGTGGAGCTCCCAGGCCTGGGGACATGTGGGCATTGCAAGTATCTGTGAGCTGATTTCAAGGGACCCCCAGTTTACTGCTAGAGCTAGGGAGATCCCTGACTCAGGAGGGCTCCCTGGAGGAGGTGACCTAAAGAATGGGTGGGAATGGGGCCTTTGATGGTGGGAGAACACTCCAGCCCTTGGGAACAGTGGGTGCCAAGGCAGGGCTGAGCGAGGGGAGCAGGGGCTCCTTTGAGCACTGAGGTGGAGAGACGGCGCCCCGCTGTGAGCCAGCACCCTGAGCCCCACGGGCCCCTCCTCTGCGGACCCTAGAGGACATCCAGGTCCACAGCTGGCTGTGCAAGAGCCAGTGGGTGGGGTTTGCTTTCGGGCGTGCGCATCAGGCAGGAGCAGAGGCAAAGACAGAGGCCGTCCTCACAGCCCTTTGCCTCCCAGGCAGTTCTTCACCTCAGGGCTCGCTGGGTCGGGCCCACCTGCAGGAGGTTGTGAGGGATCCTTGAGGGGTGGAGGGAGGGGCCCCCTTCACTCCCTCCCCAGTCTTCAGCCACCAGACCTCCTGAACTGACTTCCTGGTCTCCTTGTGTCTTGCAGAACGTGGCCCCGTCCCAGAGCATCACCCGAGACATCAGGAGCACATCGCGGGCTTGGGAAGACCCTCCGGGACCTCACGGCCCAGGTAGCTGCATCTTTCCCCTCAGCCTGGGCAGGGAAGGACCCACTCCAGTCGCAGGCAGCCTGGAGATGGGTGGTCTGGCAGGGAAGGGGAAACCCCGGCACCAGCCCAGCTCCCAGGCCTACCTTGCAGCCCGGTCTGCCCTGGGTCCTCGAGGGGCTCAGCCTGACCCTGACAGCTAGAAGAGACCCCACTCCAGGCCCGGGAGTGAGGGAGTAGAACAAAGGGTCCCTGGCCTACTATGTGACCACTGCCCGCAGCCCTGCCCAATGGGACAGGGACCCCCCACCGCCTCCTCACCATCCAGGTGGCCTGGGGGCACCCGAGCTGGGCCCAGGCCTCATGGCGATCTCAGGGCAGGCAGGGCCAGAGCCGACAGGGAACAGATGAGGGAAGAGTGCCCCACACACCCAGGGGTTCCACCTGATAAGACTTCCTCAGCGTTTCTCTTTCCTTCCAGGTCTTCCACCCTTGGGCACCTTCCCAGTGACGCCTGAAGCTCAAGGGACTGTATCCACCCTCAGGTCAGTACAGTTTGTGAATGTTGATGAAAATCGGGGCTCCCCAGACCTCTCCCTCCTGGCTCCACCCTCCGCCGGGCATGCGTAAAACTGGATGCACACACACACACCACACATGTGTACGTGCACCAGCCCCAGAGCTGTGGGGGCCAAGGAGCCAGGCAGGTGCTTGCTGCACATTGGATGGGCTCAGCTGGGGCTGGCCTGGCCTCCTCCCTTCTCACCCCTACCAGCTTCTTTCTGCAGCTGAGGAACCAGGGCTCCAAGAAGCTAGATTTGGCCCAGGTCTGGCCCTGTTTTTTGGGCTCCCTCCTGCCTGAGTTGGGTGACGCTTCTGTTTGCAAGGATCCAGCTCTCTCAAGGGCCCTGGGAGGGGAGGCCAAGGGCAGCCTAGGGGACCAGTGACTATGGGGCAATTTGCAGTATCTGCTGGGGGCTCAGCAGTAAGATGTCCCCTGCCTGCTGCTGTCTGTCATGGCTGTCTTGTGGCCATGGCCGGGGATGGGCCTGTCATGCTGGGAACTGCTCAGAGGCTGCAGCCAGCCTGGGGCCCCTCGTCCTGGCGAGCCAGCCCCCGAGTGCAGACTGTCACCGATGATTCTTTCCTCCTGGGGCATCCGTGCGGCCATGTGGGTTGGGCAGGACTGGCATTCTCCCCTCCCTGCTGTTGCCATGGCCAGGGGCAGGCCCCCCTCCCGAGGCTGTGTGGAGAGGACCCCAGGCCGCTGCATGTCAGCAGAGCAGCCGGCGTCTGGCCCGGACCCCTCTGCCATCTGGGGCCCGGCGTGTTTACAGGTCAGCCTTGCCCGCCAGACTCTGCAGACGCTGCGGCCCCGGGGCCTTTGTGTCTGCATGCAGGGCTAGGCCACCAGCCGAGCAGAGAGTGGGGAGGGACACAGGTGGGGAGTGGGGGGAGGCCCCTGGGGGAGTCAGGGAGGAGGGGCAGGACAGAAGAGAAAGAGGATGGAGGGTAACAGAGGAAGAGAACAGCGTGGGGGCAGGAGAGGGGCAGGGACTGGGGAAGAGGAGACACAGGGCAGGGCCCGCAGCCCTTGGAACTGCGGGGCTGTCACAGGGATACCAGCCTGCGGGAGCAGCTGACCCCAGGCATCTGACGGGGACCTAGTGGGTCTTGGCCAAGATGATCTGGTCCATGGAGCTGGGGTTTTCCTGGCACCCAGCATAAGCCCAGGCCTGCCCGTGGGACCTCATCCCACCTGCACCCAGCCCTCCCTGTATACACAGCTGGCCACCATCTAATGTAATCCCCCCGACATCCCACAGGCAGCAATGGTGGCCTCCAGGTTCCAAATGAAACAGACCCCACAGGCGTGTCCCTCACACAGGATTGGGCATGGAATGTGCCCCTCCCTGAGTCTCTGACTCCCAAGCCTGGACAGACGTGTCCAGGGAGGCTGCGAGGGTGTGCTCCCTGGATCATGGGCAGGGACACCCGTGTGCAGCGGCAGAGGCTCAGGATGTGTGGGAAGGGCCTGGAGTGGAGGAGAAGAGGCCTGCAGGGGAGAGTGGACAGTCCGGGGCTGGGACCAGCACCCCAATATGCATGACCCGCGGAAGATGAGGCGGGGTGCACACAGTAGGTGCTTACTCAGTGCTCATCAGATGCCGGATGCTGGAGTAATCACCACAGGGGTCACACACCCTCCGTTAGGACCACCAGCAAGATAGGGCTACGGTCCCACACTGTTCTTGCAGAGACGGAGCCTGGGGACCAGGAGCCTGGCCCTACTCTGGCCTGCAGCCTTGGGGCTGCTGGGGCTGTGGAGGGCCTCTGGGGTGCTGACTTGGACTGGGGGGGAGGGCATTGAAGGTCCATGGGACAGGGACTCCCTCAGCAGCGTTTGTTTTTTAGCTAAGTCAAAACTGCTCCCCTTGGAGTCCTTGGCCCAGGACGGGGAAACCTCAGCCAGGCAGGTCCCTCGGCCTTGCCTGCCTCTCATGGGCTGTTCAGGCCTCATACTGAGGAGGCGGCATCCTGCTGGCCACACCGTGGCAGTAGCCCAGTGCCTTACCCACACTCGGTGGCAGACAACAGGAGCCACAGCCCCAACCAGAGCCGGCGGCCACGTGGCCCCCTTGATACCCAGCACTGGCTGGGTTTCTGAAGGGACTTGTTCCTTTTCTGGGTACCCTGGGTTCTGGCTGATGGAGAGGCTGCCCCGTCCTTCAGGAATGGGTACAGATGTGAGACAGGTGATGGCCTGTCACCCCATGGCAGAGCCATGCTGAGAAGCCACATCAGCCGGCTCCAACACTACCTAGTGGACCTGGTATCCACAGCCTGAGAATGGGCCCCGGAGGATCATGATGTGACCTCAGCAGCCTCTGCAGACGGTGGAGTGGCACTTTCTCTTCTCCCCAGAGGTTGAAGGGTGTGAGCCACGGCCCCAGGTTGTCTCTGCGTGCAGGTCGAGGGGACAGAAGTTTGTTCTCATGTCAAATAGCCAGATGCCTTTTTTTTTCAGATGGAGTCTCGCTCTGTCGCCCAGGCTGAAGTGCAGTGGCACGATCTCGGCTCACTGCCAGCTTTGCCTCCCGGGTTCAAGTGATTCTCCTGCCTCAGCCTCCCAAGTAGCTGGGACTACAGGCACCCGCCACCACACCTGGCTAATTTTTTTTGTATTTTTAGTAGGGACAGGGTTTCACTGTTAGCCAGGATGGTCTCGATCTCTTGACCTTGTGATCCACCCTCCTCAGCCTCCCAAAGTGCTGGGATGACAGGCGTGAGCCACCACGTCCGGCCACCCAGATGCCTTTTTTAATTTTTTAAAATGTTTTTTTTTTTTTTAATTTTTTTGGAGACAGGAGTCTCACTGTGTTGCCCAGGCTGGAGTGCCTTGGTACGATCTCGGCTCACTGCAACCTCTGCCTCCCAGGTTCAAGTGATTATCCTGCCTCAGCCTCCAGAGTAGCTGGGATTACAGGTGCCTGCCCCACACCAGGCTAATTTTTGTATTTCTAGTAGAGATGGGATTTCACCGTGTTGGCCAGACTGGTCTTGAGCTCCTGACCTCAGCTGGTCTGCCCGCCTCAGCCTAAAGTGCTGGGATTACAAGTGTGAGCCGCTGCGCCCAGCCCCAGATGCCTTTTTATACCCAGACAGAAGCAAGCAAGCCCTTACAATGGCCCTGTATTTCATCTTTCGGTCCCACTGAAAATACAGATGCTTCCTGACTTGCAGTGGGGTTTGTCCTGAGAAACTCAATGGCCCTGCATTTCATCTTTCGGTCCCACTGAAAATACAGATGCTTCCTGACTTGCAGTGGGGTTTGTCCTGAGAAACTCAATGGCCCTGCATTTCATCTTTCGGTCCCACTGAAAGTACAGATGCTTCCTGACTTGCAGTGGGGTTTGTCCTGAGAAACCCACTGTAAATTGAAAATATTTAAGTCAAAAATGCATTTAATACACCTAACTACCAAACATCAAACATCATAGCTTAGCCCAGCCTCCCTGAAACGTGCTCAGAACACTTAACGTTAGCTTCCAGTTGGGCAAAATCATCTAACACAAAGCCTATTGATGATAAAGCGTTGAAGATCTGTTATTTATTCAACACTGTACTGAAGTGTGGTTGGTTTCTACTGAATTCATATCCCTTTGGGTTGAGAAATCTTAAGTTGGACCCTGGTAAGTCGGGGCTGTCTTTATGGACAAAATGCAGAGTGATTTTGTCACTCGGCACCTCCCTGTTGGCTCTGAGCAGTGCTTTCTGGCTGGGAGAAACTTCGGTGAGCGTGAGGTTGAGCCCTCACTGTGACGAGGGATGGGACATGGTGCAAGGACAGCCACCTGCAACAGCATCTGGGTGAAACACCTTCTTGATTCGGTTCAGATTTGTTAGGAGTTCTTGTGGGCCAAGCCCTGAGCCAGTCACGTGGAGTCGTCCCTCTTCCTGATGTCCCTGCTGAGTGTCCCTCACCTGAGGCTCCAAGAGCCTATGGGGCTTGCCCCGGCCACCAGGCTGGCATACAGCAGAGCAGGGCTCTGGCCCCAAGCTGCCCCGCAGTAGAAGCACCTCTGGGTTCCAGGAATGTAGTCCCGCCAAGGCGTGGGGCCGCCAGATCCCTCAGGGGCAGGGAGGGGCTGAGGTCTGGGGTCTGGGCCGAGCTTTCCGAAGTCTGGCTGTGTGGTGGGGACAGGCCCTGCTACTCAGGCCCTTGCCAGGATGGCGTCGGGGTGGGCCAAACCCCAGCCCCAGTGCTCCTGGCAGTGCCCAAGGCTGCTGCCTCCTTAGTTCTAGCTTCCCTCCCTGGCCTGGTTGGTTGGGCACCTGGTCTCAGGCATGGCCCAGGCTGGGGGCCTTATTCACCACACAGTAGCGAGCTGGAAGCACTGTCATGTCCAGCTCTGGGAAGGAGCAGGCTCCCAGTTCATCCCGCAGCTTCATGTCGCCGCTCCAGCTGTCCCAGGTACGACGTTCCCTTCTCCAAAGACACCTCGCCCACCCAGCCAGGCTGGCCTCGAGAACTGGGGAGCCAGAGGCCCCTGGCTGTCCCTGAAAAAGGAAAACGGACCTCCCGATGGGGGTTTCCTGGGCTCACCCAACACAGAAGGACCTAGTGCCTGTGCGCAGGCAGGTAAACATCTTTGGGTCCCCGTTCCCTCATCCCTGAAACATGGGGAACACAGCTGCTCCTGCACTGGCTGTGGCTGTGGGGAAGGAACAGCCACTCCGTTCCTGCCTTTGATCAGGTTATCACGTGGACTGAGTGAGTCACCAGGTGTGAGGGGCTTCAGTGGGTGCCTGGCGTGTCACAGTGACACGGCATTCACATTGGCCTGGTCTCCCGCTGGGAGCATGTGCCCAGGAGCCTGTGGTATGCAGCTGGGCTAGCCCCACCGTGGAGCAGCCACGTGGGAGAGGCCCCGGGAACAGGCGAGGTGGCTGTGCCGTTCACACCCAGAGAGTCATCAGGGCAACTGGGGACACGGTGATGGGGACAGTAGCACCTGCCCTTGATGCTGCACCGTGTCACCCAGGCAACCCCACCCTGTGACCACCATGCGGGCTTCCCTCATTTCATTCTTGTTTTTTGATGCAGGCCCTGCCCGTGGCTCCGGATCGGCGGTCCCCGTCAGAGGCCTGGGCTGAGTCCTCAGGTGTGTGAGTAACATTGTCCCCTGACCCGGTGGCCCTGCGAGCACCCCGCTGCCGGCCACAGCTCGGCTGCCCTGGGCCTTGGCCTCCCTGTCTGTGCAGTGGGATTGGCGGCGATCACAGGCTTCTGCCCTGCACAGGCCAGGAGGGAGTGCCACATGGCTGCACCCCCAGCCCAGGAGCAGCCTCGCTGCTGGACCTCTGGCTGGACCTTTGGGTTCTCAGTGAGACCTGGTGAAGAGACATGGAGACCACTGCTGGGCGGGGGCAGGAAGGCATCCCTGTGGCACCCTGGGGCCGTCCGTCTGTCGGATCTGGGGGTGCTGCCTGCCAGGCTCTACTCTGCATCCAGCAAGTGTTTGTTGGGGGCAGTGGGGCCTGTGCCTCTTGTCCAGAGGAGGCTGGAGAAGGGGACACAAGAAGGGAGTAGACAGACGGTCACCAGACAGATGAGCAGGACGGGGTTCGGAGCTTGTTTGGGAAGTGGCTGGTGCTGAGCTTGGCTGGGGCAGGGCTCCAGGAGGGGCCGAGTGGGCCCTACCCCCGACCCTTGTCGGCTGGGCCCCAAAAGTTCCAGGCTGTGGGGTGGGTGCTGTGGAAGGTGGAGGGGGGAGCAGCCTCCCATCCCTGGAGCAGGTTCCCTAGCATTCGCATGGCAGCTGCTTCATGGCACAGTGGTCCCTGGAGTTCAGGCCAGGCCCTCGAGCCGCCTGTCTGGGGACCACTCCAACCTCAGCCAAATGAGGAGCAGCCCTCCCTGGGTCTGGGGGCAAAGGAAGGTTTTGAATCCGGGAGCCCAGGCTCAGTAGGCCCTTGCCACCTCCCCCAGAGGTCGTGCCTCAGGCTAGGCCACCTGGGCTGCAAGATGGGAGGGCATCGGTGCCCCAGGCAGGCCCCAGTCCCCTGGGGCCACTGCAAGACCCATAGATGGGACGACAAGGTCTCTAGAAGCCCTGGCCCCTGGGAGCCTGGGCGGAAGAAGGTTCCAGAAAAGGCCCACACCTGCCTATCTCTGGGCCCACACACGGGGCGGGCACTGTGCTTCTTTTCCAGTGGCTCCTCCTCCTCCCGGCCCCATAGCCGCTCCCGCCCGCGGCGGCCTTTGTCTTCCAAGCGCTCTGCAAAATGGCCGCCCGGCCTGCCGCCATTTTGTAGCTGAGGTGGCCGTGGCCTTGAAGAGGCCTGGGAGGGAGGGCGGCCATGGCCCGCCTGCCTGCCCTTGGCGGCCTGGACAGAGCCCAGCACCGGCCCCCGCCCAGTCTGGCCTTGGCTGTGTCTGCCCCAGGCTTGGCACCAGCCAGCCCTTGGCAAGGCAGGCTGGGAGTCCTGGCCCCTCACCCAGCCCTGCCGGCCCCTCGCCACCCTAAGGCGGTCCTGCGGAGCAGACAGAGAAGCCTTGAGCCAGAGCCGGGCCGGTGCAGCCTCGCTGGCAGGGGAGCCCTGGGCCGAGGGCAGCGCAGGCAGTTGTGGGGCCCCATGGGCTCCCCGCACCTCTTCAGGGGCGATGCCTTCAGACCTTGACCACTTCACCTATCGCGCTTCTGGCCTGGCCTGGCCGGGAGTGGGTCTCTCAGTGGCCAGCCCAGCTTCTGACTTAGAGACGGGCACCGCCAACCTCAGGAAGAGGGCAGGACCACACTCTGGCCAGGATTCCCCTGTGGTGGGGCTAGCCAAGGTCTGTGACACACAGGAGTGGAGGACCTGTTCTCTCCTGGGCACCTGCACAGCCCCCACTCTCCTGCAGGCCCCATTCCCACAACCTCAGCCATTCCAGACAGCATCTCCCTCCTCACCGGAGCCCCTCGGCCTCTCCCAAGCCTCTGAGCTTGCTTCCTGCCCCATCACAGACCCATGCACCTGCCCTTCCAGCACCCAGAGGATCCCAAGGGGCACATCCCCGAAGGGACGGTCTCCAGGAAACCCCCGGGGGCCGGGGGGCTGCAGATCAGCATCAGGGAGACGCTGGGTGTGGGCTGTGGAGGACAATTGTGCCCCTGGCCTGGCCAGGCCGGGAGGGGCAGGCGGGCCCTGTGGGAGCCCTGTGAGGTTGGCCACACGTGGGTTCCTGCAATCCCTGCAACAAGGTCCCCTGGAGGGCAGTGCGCCTCCTAGAAGAAGTTGGGAGAAATCTCCAGGCGAAGCAGGGAATGGTGTTTGATAAGTGTGTGCATTTTCTAGGGGTCAATGCAGGTCCTATGGGTGGCGTGGGGTGGTGCCAGGTGGACCCCACGGTGGCCTGTGTTCTCCACGTGGCCGTGGGTCGGTTCCTTGCTGGAGGAGACCCTTCCCCAGACACCTGCCAGGCACCCAGCCAAGCCCTTGAGGCCTGGGAAGGTCTCTGGACGCCACCCTACATCCCGCCCAGACTCCTCTCCCTGTGGTTCCTGAACAGAACATTCCGTCACCACGAAGTGAAGTTTGCCCAGGCCCTGCCCTCGCCCTGGGGAAACCCAGCCGGGCATGGGAAGGAAGAATTCTGCCCGCCTGCCCGCTCAGACCAGAGTTGCCCCACATACCAGGCCAGGCCTGCAGCTTCCTGGGGCACACGGGAGCCCCAGGCTTCCCGGCAGGAAAAGCGCCCCCCGCCGCAGAAGGGCTGGTCCCTGGTGGGGAGTTGCTGCTGGGTGGGGTGACCGCAGGGCGGGGTTCAGGCTGGGGTATTTTCAATGATGTGGTTGCATCTGGTCACCGCCCCCCGCCACCCCCGATTCTTTCCTACTCTCCCCACCTTGTGACCCAGACTGTGGCTTGAATTAAGAATGTTTTCAGATAAGTACACGCCTTTGAGGTTAGAAGTATGCCTAATGATTAAACACCAGACAGAGGTCCCCACAGGACAAGAGCAGGCTCCGCATTCCTGCTTTTCCCCTTTGGACTCCAAGTGAGCCTGTTTGCCTAACCCTGGAGCATTAACAAGCAGCTCCCCTGGATCCTCCCCACATCCCGGGGCGCTGGCGTCCTGACCCATCCTACAGAGGAGGCAGCTGAGGCCCAGAGGGGTTCACCTGCCCCATCCCAGGCCCATCACTGAGGGAGACAGAGCAGGTCAGAACCAGGCCTGGCAGCCCCCAGGCCTGTGCCCCATGGATGCAGGTGCATCTGCAGAGCACGGTCCTCCCCTGCCAGTGCCAGCCCTCAGGTGTCTCGGGTGCTGCGTTACTCTTGCGGGCTTCCACGCTCACACCTGTGGCCACAACGCTGGTGCCTGCTGGACCTCTGGCCCTGTTCTAGGTGCAGGACATGTGGCCACAGCAGGCCTGGCCCCTGCCCCCGGGAGTGGACATTCCCTGAGCCTGCCCCCCACCCCCACTGAGAACTTAGTGGCTGTGAGAGAACAGGAAAGCAGGAAGCTAGACAGGGCACAGACCCCTGACGGTGGAGAGCCTGACCCGGAGCATGTGGGTGTCAGTTTTGGGGAAGCCAGACAGGGAGGGTGCTAGCAGGAGGGCCAGTGAGGGGACCTTGGGACCCCAGACAGCCCTGGAAGGAAGGCAGGCCTGGGGTCCGGGCCATGCTCCATCTCGGGGACACTGCTTTCCCACCTGCGTGAGGTGTGCAGGGCCAGGGGAGGAGCCTGGATCTGAGGGGTGCAGTTCCAGCTGTGGCTTTGCCACGGCCTCCCCGTGGCATGCTGTTGGGGACCATGAGACTGTGGGCGGCCTAGTTGTATTGCAGCCTGAGGCCAGAGGAGAGGTTAACAACCCTTACCTGTCCCATCTTGATTTAAGTTGGTATTTTTAGATCATGGACCCTTCTGCATTGATTTTTTTTAAATTTTGCAATAAGATATTTCTGCTGATGGCTGGGTTTTTGGTCCTTTTAACATGCCTCCCACACCTTGCCCTGGTCCCCGCCCTGCTGCAGCCAAGCCAGAGCTGCAGGCTGCCCGGTGCGCGTCTCGTTAGCTTTCTGGGCCGTGTTTGCGGGAGGCCCGCCTCCCGTCCAAGCCCCTGGACGCCACCCCTCCCCGTCTTTTTCCCAGACCCCATTGTTGGCACGGCTTGCTGAGCAGAGACACTGGCTGCTTTATGGGGAGAAACCCAATCAGGGTGGCGGGGGTGTGCTCCTTGGGGGAGTCCGGCTCCCAGTGGCCCTGAGCCAAGCCCGAGGTGACTTCAGGGTGACACCGTCTGTCTGCCTCACTTGCTCCAGACATCCGCCCGCCCCTGAAATGGCCACCTGCCCACTGAGGCCTCCGCACACCTGTCCTGGCTGGCCTGGCCCCTCCCCCGCCTGGGCCTGCCGGGCACCCTGCCCACGGGCAGACACCGTGGGGCCGGGGCAGCGCCCGGGAGGTGGCAGCTGGCAGATGGCAGAGCGCCTGCCGACTGCTCACTCCCCGTCAGCTCTGCTCAGGGAGCGCCGTTCACGCTGCGTCATCCGCCCAGCCCTCATCCCGGCTGCCTGGGAAGGGTCTCTGGTCTGTCTCAGGAAGCCTCCCGAGAAAGGGGAGATTCCTGCTGTCTCCCCAGGCCTGAGCCCCATGCTCACCCCTAGGGCTGCCGGGCAGGTGGGCCTGGAGATCACCCCCGTGCACACCCCACAATGCATGCAACTGGGGCCTTCTCCCCACCAGCTCAGAAATGGCTCCATGAGTGGGTCATGACGCAGAAACATCAGTCTTTCCCCACCCCGCACCCAAGAAAGTCCAGGTTGTGGGCTGGAGTTCGCCTGTGCAAATCCTCCTGTGGTGGGGGTGGAGCCCACTGAGGTCACAGCATCTGTTTCCTGGTCCTGTAGAGCACGGCAGTGTAGGGTGTGCAGGAAGTGTGTCCAGACACCCTCCCCAGAGTCCCCCGGAGCGGGCACTACCACATTCGGGCTCCCTGACCACCGCAGGCCTGGGTGGTCCAGATGTGAGTCCTAGAGCCTCGGGGGCAGAGCTGGGACTCACCAGGGAACACAGGGCCCTCTGGGGAAAGCAGCGGGAAAAAGGAGGGTGGTCGTGCCTGGCAGAGGGACAGGCCAGGGCAATGCTGGGAGCAGAGGCCTGCCCAGGGCACTCGCTGCTCTGGAAGGCTGGAGGGGGAGCCAGGGCTGCGGGCACGCTGGGGAGGGGCAGAGGCAGAAGAGAGGGTGTCAGCAGTGGTGGATGGCCTGGCTGGTTGGGAGTGCGGGCAGGGCTGGTGCTCAGGGAGGAGGAGGGAAGGGCACCCCCCAACCGGTGTCCCCACAGGCCCCTCAATAGCCTGGTGGGTGACTCTCCTGGTCCCCTGCAGGGCTGCCCTTGCTCGAGGTCACACAGTATAGGGCTGCGGGGAACCAGAGTATGCCTACTCCCATCCAGCATCTTGAGCTCAGCCCTGGGGACCCACATCCCTTCCTGCCTGGATGCGCCTCTCTGGCCTTTGCACCCCATGCCCGTCCTGCAGGGGCACTCCGGCCAGAATGGGCTGGAGTGAAGTGAAGTTTTGATTCACTGGACAAGCCGTTGCCGAAGCCCTGCAGCCCAGACTGGATCCTGTGGGCCCCTCTGGGGGGTTTCCGCTCGTGGGAGGACGCCAAGCCTTCCCCTGTGGACCCGCAGCATCCTCCTCGGTGCAGTGGGGGTTTAATCCCTCCCTGCAGGGTCCAGCCACCTGCTGACAGGCCAGGCGCCCGGGAAAGTGGCACCAGGCTGTCCCCCTGTGCATCCCCCAGCCCTCCTCTGGGCCGTAGAGCATCCAGGCACCAGCCTGGCAGGGCACAGGCTTCCCAGCAGGGGAGCATGACCACTGACCACTCAAGGACAGTTCTGGGTCTTGGTCGCCTCTGATCTGGCATTGTCCAACACAGGGCTGGCCACGGAGGCCATTCCATTCAGGCCCTTGCAGGGGCGGGTGAGCCACTAGCTAGAGACAGGCCAGGCTGGAGTGTCGGTTTTGATGCGGGATGTCTAGGCAAGGCCCAGGGTCACAAAGGGGTTCACGACTGGGCGAGGCCACGTCTCTTCTAGAGCTGACACTTGTCACTTTTGTTTTTAAAACCAAACAGGTCAAGAAGGGGCGCTGACCTGGAGCCCTTGCCTGTGGCTGGCTGTCCCCGCAGTGAGCTGGGCCTCCTGCCATCCTGGCTCTGGAGGTAGGAGGAGCCATGGGAGGTCTGATAGGGAGGGAGGGCCATTGTCTGAACCAGCCACTCCCGGTCCTCTCCAGGCCCCACCCTCAGGCACAGAGGTCCTTAGATGGGGACCTGATGCTCTCATGGCTAAACCTTTGCCCAGGCTGTGGCCTCCCCCGAAGCCATGTCTCTTCTTGTCTTCCCGCCACTCCTCCAGCAAGCTCCCCCGGTTGGCCCACCTCATCCGTCCCCTGTGCACTTGGGGCATGGTGACCTTTGACTCTGGTGGTGCACCCCTCAGGCTGGACAGGGCCTGAAGGAGCTGTGGTTCGTTGCAGGGCGTCTGAGTGGAAGAGGCGCCCTCAGCCTCACTTCCACACCCTGAACTCTCTGGCCCTGGGCTCTGTTACGTGCGCGGCCTGTCTGCAGGGCCCAGCCCGCCTCGAGTGCTCCCTGGGGACAGAAGCCCTTGCGGTAGCCCCTCCTGTCACCTAGCCACCGGTCATCCTGGAATGCAGCCCTAATGCCCGGAGGCTACCTGCTGTCGCCCAGGATGACTCAAGATGCCACCTGGGTAAGTCTAACCCAGAACAAGAAAGGCCAAATAAGGGAAACTGAGTCACATCTGCTTCTCCCAGGCAGGGCTGGGGACCCAGGGAGAGGGCACTTGTGGTGACGACCAGGGTGGACTAGGGGCCTGTCTCCTTTTCTCTGTCTGCCACACCTTGTAGAGCCAGACCTGTGGGCTGGGGCCCCCCATGGTGGGCACTGCAGGCTCTGGGGGGCTGAAGTCCTGGCTTGGGGAACTTGTGGGGGCCAGGCTGGGGCCATTGGAATCTGTGTGGTGGTCCCCGCCTACACTCCAGCTCCGATGGCTGGTGGCGGGGGCCCTGGCAGCTGACCCCTTGCCTCAGTGGAGAGACCACGGCCCACAAGGGCATGAGACCTGCCCAGAATATAGCCCAGAGGCCGGCCTGGATTCCCACAGCTCACCTGCTGGACCATCCTGCCCCACCCCTTTTTTAGCCTGCTGGGACCATGGGTCAGAACCCAGTAGGTGTGAGGGGACCCAGCCAGCCAGAGACTAAGTCAGGAGCCCAGAGCGCATGCTTAGGGTGCAACCCACCCCACAGCCTTCCCCAAGGCATTTCCCAGGGGTGCAGATGGGGGCAGATGCAGGGACATTCAAGGTGGACCACCTGACTGGTAGCTGGTGATGAGGTGAGTGACAGCCTGAGTCAGCCTGAGCTCAGCGGAACTGGGATGGCCTTGATCTTCCCACTCTGGCCACTCACCACAGCTGGGAGGGTCCAAGGAGACCCTCAGCCGTCTGCCCCACCCTGACTGGCTCTGCCCGGACAGTCCTTAGGGACATCTTGGTCCTGCCCACCAGTCAGGGGATCCAGAATTGGGGCAGGGGAACAGGACCCCCAGACCCTCTCATACAACTTTTGTTCTGAGGCCTTGAGGGAACATGGGGTTTTCGAGACCCCAGGCCAGACGATGCCCGGATAGAGGAGGGCCAGGCTGCATTGGGGCCCTCCCGGTCCCCACGCCTGGGTGAGTCAGCATCTCAGTCTCCAGTTCTGGGTGAGTGGTGCCAGGTGTGAGCCTCGGTGGTCTCCTTGCTGGCTAAGGACCTGGGATTTGCTCCAGATGCCCCTCGGGAGGGAGTAGGACACAGTACCCAGAGAGCAAGCAGACCCCCTCCCCGACCAACTTCTGAGAGCAAAGACACCTAGAACCAGAGACTCAGCACCCCCGAGCCTCAGTTTCCCCACTACGGAGTGGGATCCATGATCTCAGCCTCACCAGGGCTGTGAGGATTAAATGGTCCAGCTCAGCCTGGTGCCTGCCTGGAGTAGGCGGCCTGCTCAGGATGAGCTGTGGAAGGAGGGCTTGGGTAGACCTTCCAAGTCCAGTTGGGCACGGGGAGCTGAGAGCTAGCGTGCCTTTTAACTTGGCAGGAAGCAGAACATTTGGACTTCACTCTGCTGCCCCCCTTGGCTGTGTGACATCTGGGTCACGTTGCCTCTCTGGGCCTCGGTTTCCTCATCTGTAAGAGGAGTTGACAGTCGTGCCTGCCTCCTCAGCGTTTCCCCAGGCTCCCCCAGGAAGGTGGTGGCCACAGTTAGCATTTGTTGAGGCTGACCCTGCGCCAGGCCCAGGATAGGCGAGGCTCAGGGAGGCCCATCTCTTGCCACGTTCCCCTGCTAGGGGAACCCCGAGACCCCCCTCAGTGCCGTCCTCATGCCACACTCTGTCCCAGCCCTGTGAGCCCCAAGCTAGGGCAGTGAGTGTGCCAGCCCCCGTAGGGACCGGCACTGGACCCTGGGTGGCTTCGAGGGTCTGCACTTCCCCCCCAGCTGCCCTCCGAGAGAGGCCACTTCCTTCAAGGAAGGAAAGAACCATGTCCCGCCACCTCCTACAGCATGGTCAGACCCGGCCAGCCTGCACAGCAGGGCCAGAGCCAGAGCCCCTGCGGAGGGATGCCTGCCTGCCCAGTGGGAGGAGACAGCACGTCCCGGGGGCTGCTGCTCAGCCAGCCTGGGGGCCCCGAGTGCTGCTTCTGGCGGCCTGCGCGGGGAGGGAGGGCCAAGCAGGGTGGGCACTCGCACGCCCATGGCTTGCTGGCCTTAGACAGATGACAGCCCTCCTCTTAGGGTCTCCAGTGCGGAGTTCCTTGGGGACATTATGGCCACTCCTGTCCAGATGAGAGGGGGCCGGCTGCCTGTGACAGCGTCGCAAAATGCCACTGGGGCTTTCCCTCCGTCCTTCCTTCTCTCTTTCTCGTCCCTCTCTGGTTGGTGGTGTCCTGCAGGTGCCTGTCCTTGCTGGTGCCGCCCACGATGTCCCCACTCCCAGAGGTTGGGTGTCCCAGTCCCCTGCACCCACCGCACCTGCCCGCCAGAATCCCTGTGCCCTTGGTTCCTGTGGCCTGCCAAGCCCCGAGCCCTGTTCCCCTCAGCCCTCTTTCCTCCCCCGCTCCAGGAGGTGCCTCTGGAAGCCATGGAGTCCCATCGGCACCAAGACTGACTGCCCTTTGGGGTGAGGTAGTAGGTTGTATAGTTTGGGGCTCTGCCCTGCTATGGGATAACTATACAATCTACTGTCTTTCCTGAAGTGGCTGTAATATCTACGGTGGACAGAGCATCTGGAACCCTGGCTGGGAGGGGCGGGGGCAGGTTTGGGGGCAAGCTTGGCAGCGGGCAGGGGCAGGGGCTCCCTACACTAAGAAGTTTGGCAGGCCTAGGTTCCTCTTGCCGTGTGACCTTGGACAGGCCCCTGATCTCTCTGGGCCGGTTTCCTCCTCTGTAAAATGGAGGCAAATGAGGATAGAAGGAGATGCGGATGGAAGGAGAGCGTCCAGGGCAGAGGAGAGCTGAGCCAACCCCACCCTCTGCCCCAGCCACACTGAGAGCGGCGACCCATGCGGCTGTTTGTCCGACCTCTGTCTCCCAACACCACCCCCATCAGACACAGGCTCATGGGTGACCCTGAGCAGGAGACTGGGCCATACCCTCCACTGAGCACCAGAAGGCACCACGGGGCCAGGGGTAGCTGATACGTTCGGAGGTCACAGGGCCGTGAGTGTTGGCCTTGCCCACCACCCCAGGTGCCCAGCATGTGCCCCAGCCTAGCCAGCTCAGTGGCAGGGCCTCTGTGGAGGAAGGGAGGCCGAGGCACCTTTCCCGAGCAGGAAGTGAGAGGAACAGCTCTGCACACATTGGGCCCCACATGAACACAACCTGAAGGCAGACGGTGGCTCCTCTGTACCTGGGGAAACTGAGGCCCAGAGAGCCGGGGCTTCCTGAGACCAGCCAGCAGCATCTGCCCCTTCCTGGGGTGCCATCTCCCCATCCCTCCTGCCCTGCGCCTGCCCAGCCCTCCTGCTCCGGTGACTGAGGACCGCTGGGCAGGGGCTGGTGTTGGGCGGGGGCGGCGGGCCCTCCCGCAGTGCAAGGCCGGGCCTGGCGGGGTGAGGTAGTAGGTTGTGTGGTTTCAGGGCAGTGATGTTGCCCCTCAGAAGATAACTATACAACCTACTGCCTTCCCTGAGGAGCCCAGTGACACGACCCTACGGGAGGGCTGCCCCCAACGTCGGTGACCTACGGGGGCCTGAGCTGAAGATGGGCCAGCATCTGGGGCCTAGAGTCAATAAAGCTGTTCTGACCGTGAACTTGGAATTGGCCCCTTTCATTCTGGAAGCCCAGGGACTGGGCTCTGGGGTGCAGCTGCTGCGGAACAGCGTGGAGGCCCCCGGCCATGAGCTGTTCCAAGTCATCAGGCTTGTCTGCTTGTGCCTCCCAGAGCCTCCAGAGTCCTCAGCTGGCTCCATGCTGCACCCTGGGCTCAGGAGGCCAGGCCCAGCCCATTCTTTGCCCTCTCATGCTGCGTTTGAGCCAGGCAGGCTGAGCACCAGGACCCAAGCCCAGTGGAGGGGTCCCCACGGGGCAGCCACCGAGGCCCCAGGTCCACAGCTCAGAGTGCTGCCAAGGCTTGGCTCCCGAGGCCACCTCAGTGCCTTAAGTTAAGTGCCTTCACCAAAGCCCGGACATGCTTGTCCTTCTGTCCTCCCTCAGGACAGTTTCCAGGGCACCCGTAATTCCTCTGACCGACTGCCATCCCAAATGTGCACTCATTCTCCTGGGAGGCCTCATGCCCCCGTGCCAGCAGCTGCCATAGGCTGGTCCCAGCAGTCCCACCCTGGGCATGCAGGGTGGGCTTGTCCATGCCTGGCCCAGCACTGAGAGCCCCTGGAGGGGAGGTGCTGACACAACTGGGCCCACACCTCCCCCACCCAAATGCCCATCCTCGCCCCTCCTGTTGACCCAGGCCACGATCTTGGCCCAGATTCCCCCCTGTGCCCTCCTGACCTGCCTTGGTTCTGCAGGCAACCCCAGCCCTGCATGGCCACGTCTGGACAGACCAGCACCCCCTACCCTGACACCCATCTGTGCCAGTCCTTCATGGCAAGCACCTCAGAGCCCAGGCCTGCCTACCCTCCCAGAGCTGCTGCCACGCTGTGGGCCAAGGGCAAAGGGAATGTGGAGGAGGGGCCCAAGGGCGGGAGGGCTTCCTAAAGCAGGGGCCATCTGAGCTGGGTCTTGACAGCATAGGAGTTTGCAGCTGGAGACGAGTGACCTGCCCCGTGGTCCCTTCTCCCATCATCCTCTGGGGCCAGAGTGAGTGATGTGCCCTGTTGTCCCTTCTCCCATCATCCTCTGGGGCCAGAGTGAGTGACGTGCCCGGTGGTCCCTTCTCCCATCATCCTCTGGGGCCAGAGTGAGTGACCTGCCCCGTGGTCCCTTCTCCCATCATCCTCTGGGGCCAGAGTGGGTGACACATGGGCACTGTCCAGCTCCCCTTCTTCACCCCATAATCAGTCCGCAGCCACGTCTGGTCACTTCTGTCCTGTGAACACCATTTCCATACCTCCCCACTCCCACTGCCAGGCCTCAGAGTCTCAGGGCAGCCCCCTCTGTCTCCGGAGCAGATCTCTGCCGACACCCTCGCCTGCGCTGCTTCCCAGTACCCCCGCCTCATGCTTGTGCTCACCTCCACCAGGACTCTCTCCTGCTCACCACGGCTCCCCCACCCCTCAGTCCATCGCTCAGACCCACCTCTGGCCACCGTAGCCCTGTCTGTGTCTGAGCGGACTGTGAATGTAGCCTCTTCTCCTGGCCCCCATACTGTGTCGTTGGAGCAGGGTTTGGCCCTGCAGAGCTCAAGGCCTGGTCGGGGAGCTGCCAGGAACACACAGTGGCCACGTGTTGGGGTCAGCATCACAGTGGAGCAGCCCAAGGGCTGGGGAACCCTAAGGATCCCTGGACCCAGCCCTGCAGTCGGGTGGCTTCCTGGAGGAGGTGATGCCTAGTTCACCCCGTGTCCCTCTCTACCCTCCAGCTGACCGAAGGACTGGCCGTACCTAGAGATGGGGTTGCCAGAACTCGCCCAAAATATAGGATAAGGGCCGTGGGAGGAGGGAGCCACTTATCACCTGGTTGGCAGCAGCTTGTGAAAGCTCTGGGGGTGACAGGCCTAGATCAGTCACTCTGCTCACCAAGCCTGTTTCCCGTCTCGTGGTGGGGTCACCGTAGCTTCCACCTCCCAGGGCGCCCATGAGGATTTAAGCTGATACCATATCAGAATGCCCAGGGATGTGGATGAGTCACCTTGAGAACAAAGTCCAGGGAGAAGAGCCGGGGACCAGGGACCTTCCCCCAGCTTTCTGGGCTGTGCAGGAGCCTCGTGCCACGGACCCCTCCCAGCTCAGGCAGTACTGCCAGAGCACAGCCTTACCCAAGGAAGAGAGGTCTGCACGGCCCTGCCCTCTGAGGAGATGAGGTCTCAGAGAGACTCGAGGGGGCTCCTGGGCTGTCCGGAGTGGGCCCTTTGAGAGGCCCCTGGGCCCTAAGGTTCAAAAGGGCCACTGCTGACCTTGGCCTTCCTAGGAGGGATGCAGAGCCAGCCCACCTCTGGAACCCGGCAGCCTGAGCACCAAGGGCCAGGGCTAGGACAAGGCCAGTGGGGTGGCAGGGAGCATCTTGAGGGGGGGCCTTTCTCGGGTCATGCATCAGCACGGGGCACAGAGCTGAGGGCCCAGGAAGAATCTTGTTTCCATTTCTTTTGAAGCAGGAAGGGAAAACGGCCCCTGGAATATTGAATGTGGAATGTGTAATGAGTATGTTCTAGAATGGGGTGGATGACGGGTGAAGACAGCGCGAACCCAGCCTGGGCTCTGGGTGTCTTCTCACTACCCCGCTCAGGGGTGCGGTTTGTGATTTTGTTGTGAACTGTGGAGGAAGGGCCCAGGAGGGCCACGTGCCCTGCCAGGGAAGCCGTAAAGGGCCTTGGCCCCGGGAGGTCAGTGCCTCCTTCAATGGCTGCCATCTCTCACCCCGCCCTGCTTCCCCCACCATCCGCCCCTCCTGGGCAGCCTGGGCCCCTGCCCGCCAGCCACCCCCGCCATTGGACTGTGCATTTCCCGACAGCGACACTGTGTGGCAGCAGCCCCCACCTCTGAGGCCAAAGCTGGGACTAGGGTGACCCCTTCTGGGCTGTGGAAGCCTTGGGTTTGGGGACAATCCTGGGGAGGGACCCCAGGGCGCTTCCCGCTCCCCTGGTGTGTGTGTGATTGAAGGGGAGGTGTGAGGGCCTCTGTGCCCACCACAGGCACAGGGCCGCCGGTCATTGTCTCGAGCCAGTGACATGCCTGGCAGCCTCCTGCCCGGGCGCCTGTCATACCAGCTACTCAGGAGGCTGAGGCAAGAGAATCACTTGAGCCCAGGAGGTGGAGGTTGCAGTGAGGTGAGATCGCGCCACTGCATTCCAGCCAGCCTGGTGACAGAGCGAGATGCCATCTCAAAAAAAAAAAAAAAAAGTCCCACTGAATGAACAAACAGGTTAGAGTGAGGACTCTCTAACCTGTAGAGTCAGGTGGAATAGGGTGGAACCTAGCACCATGGGGGAAGGTGGCAGAGGGGGCTGCAGGGCAGGCCAGCAGCAGGGGGCAGCCCCTGGGGGACCCTGGGGACCCAGGCTGAGGAGGTAGCCGGCTGGCTGTCCCTCTCAGGAGCCTGGGAAATACTCTCGGATGGCACGTTCCCTGGACAAATGCCCCACAGTTGTTGCTGACAATGCCCTCTCTCGGAGCCATGCTATGGTGAACCTATTGAAGGCTCTGACAAGGCCTGCAGGGAGGAAAGAAGTCCATGTGACTTGGTTTACCCACAGTTTCCTGGGCTAGCCGGACTGTACCAGCTCTGGCTTTTTAAGTCAGACCCAGTGGCTGTCCCACAGTGCAGAGGCCAACACAGGACATGAGCGCAGCCTGGGCTGGCAACCCTGCCTTGGCCACCATGAAGGGAGAGGAGTTGTGGGGTGTAGAGCTCTGAGAGGGTGGCTGCCTGGGCTCAGGCCAAAGGATGTGCTGAGACGACATTAATGACCAGGGAGTGTTGGAAGTGTTGGGTTTGAGAGGCTGTTGAAGGGTGACATAGCTGGGACCTAGGGACCGGCTGGGGCAGAGACGGGGTGGCGGGGAGGCCCAGGTCTCTCCAGGGGGGTGGGTGGATGGCCACTGGGACAGAGGAGTCAGGCTGGGGACAGGTCTGGGCAGGTGAGATTTAGGACCTGTCATGTGTGAGGTGCCCCAGGGACTGAACTTGAGGGCTGGAGGCCAGGCCTTTGCTACCAGGGGAGCCACCTAGACCCACCCCGTGACACCAGACTCAGTAGCTGCCAGTGCCCCCACCCTCCCTGCCCACCCTGCCCTAGGGGCTTCCAAAGAGAGGCCTGGCTTTCTTACCCTGTCGCCTGGCGCCCGCAGAGTCAGAAAGCGCACCTCACACCCTGTCCCCATGGGACTCAGCGGGCTCCGGAGCAGCAAAGGGAACAGCAGCCAGGCCCCAGACAGGACTCAGAGCTGGGCAGTGCTCTGAGCTGCTCCGTGAGGCTGGCTCAGGGCTGGGACCTCCGAGGACAGGCGCTGACACGTGGTTGTTGGTGCTGCCGCTCTAGGCAAAGCTCTGGGCCATTGTGGGCTCCCCCTCTCCCCAGCGAGCTGGGCCTTGGGCCTGGGCAGGGCCTGGTTCCTAGGCGTGCACCCCAGACCTGGTCCCATTTCCTTGCTCTCAAGAGTGAGGCCAGTGTCTCCTACAAAGATGCTGCTGCACGTGGGCCCTGGGACCCGTGCTGGGGAAGCAGGTGGGACCTGCCAGTGTTCATGGCTCCCAGGCCTTGGCATGGCCAGGGCAAGTGCACCGGACCTCAGGCGCTGGGCTCCGTCCTCCATCCTTGCATGGCCAGGCCCCTACATCCCCTAAGCCGCTTAAGCCCAGCTGCAGGCGTTGGACAGGCATCAGGAGCCCTGACCTCTGTCCCTAGTCCAGGCCCTGCCTCTGTGAGGGACCTGGGGAGATCCTACCCCTCCCCAGCCTCAGTTTCCCCAAGCTCACAGGAAGAGGACATTGAGGGTTTGGGGATGCTTTCCACGCGGCTCCGGTAGCGGCGGCTTCTGGCTTGACCACCAGGTGGCGCCTGGCACCCAATGAAACGCGTGGGTCTGGGAAGGGGCGGCCACGTGGACACCGCCCTCGGCTGGAGAATCAGTGTCAGGGAGGCCTGGCCCCGCCTACACCGGCCCCTAGGCTGAGCGGCCCTCGGGTCAAGAGCATGGAGGTGGTGGGGTGGGTGTGCAGCATTTCCAACACTGGCCTGGCCACCACCACCATTGCGGGGGGCATCTCCGGCTCCGGCAGCAACACCCCCGGCCGGCCCGGTACTGGGGACGGCTGTGGGCTGTGGGTGGAGGGTGTGCAGGAGGCCGGCCCCTCAACCCTCCAGTGGGGTTGCAGGAATTCTGGCGGACTGGGGTCTCACCCCACCTCCCTCTGTGCTCACTTCCACTTCACCCTGGGCTCCCCTATCCTCTGCCTCTCCCAGCCTCAGTGTCCCCATATGTAAAACAGGTAATAATTCCACCCCTTCCATGGGTGGGTGAGGCTGGCCACAGGCCAGACCAGGAGGCCCTGCCCATCCCCCTCCTGTTTGCACCACCCTCTGCTCCCACTGCCCCCACCATGCACATAGGGTATCCCCACCAGGGCCGCCAGCAGAGGAGAGGGTACTGACCCATGCCCGGCTGCAGAAGGTCGTGTGGCCCGAGGTCAACCTAGCAGATGAGATGGCGAGAGACAGGAGCAAAGAGGAAGCCCCGGTGGTCCGGCACTTGCCAGGTGGCAGGAGGCGTCTCCAGGTGTCTCCGGTGCTGTCATCTCATCCCAGGAGAGGCCGAGGTCCAGTGTCCCATCCCTGTGCTCTAGGTGAGGATACAAGACCCAGAGACATGAGTCCAGGTCACACTGTGGTGTCCCTCAGGGACAGGGGCCTTCCCTGCTCCCCTCTGCCCTTGGGCCAGCCATAGGAGTGGGGGGCGGTAAACACTGTTGTCTGTTGTACCCAGCACGGTGACAGCTGGGTAACCCTGGTCACGTCTCCAACCTCCTAGAGCCTGGGGGAGACATCCTTAAGGGAGTCTCGGGGGGATTAGGGGCAGACAGCAGCAGGGAGGGGCCAGGGTGTGAGAATGGCTGTGGGCAGGAGGCCCTGGCAGCTGATGGGAGCTGGGACCCCAAGGGCAGGGAAACCACTGGCTCTTCCAGCTGGAACGACCCATGCCTCAGTGAGGGGCAGGCGGCCCAGGGGTGAGATGGCCTCATCAGCAGTGGGCAGGGTGGTTGCTGGCTGGCATAGCGGGAGCCTGGTGGCAGGCAGAGAAGTGGGCTAGGAGTTGCGGCCAGGCCTGGTGGGCACGCCCCCAGCTAGGCCGTGCGTCCTCAGGCAAGGCCCCCACTGTCTCTGGGCCTCTGCTGGAGTTAGTAGCCACACAGTGAAGGGTGGGGCTGGGGCTTGATAAAACTTCAACACCGCAGCTGATGGGGGACAGGCCCCAGGTGCCCCTCCTCTGGTTCCCTGGCCCCAGATCACCTAAATCACTCCCTCCACTTCTCCTGGCACCCCAGCGCTGTGTCTCCACAGACAGGATGGGCCTCTCCTGGAATCAGTTGAATCAGATGGAGCCCTATGGACAGGGCCAAGGCCAGGGCTTGGTGTGGTGCTGGGCCCACCTGGCCTTTGGTGAACAAAATACTAGCGAGGGGAAGGAGATGGGGAAACTGAGGCACAGAGAGTGAAGTGCCCAGTCCAGGCCAGCACGGCCTCAGGTTCCACACGGCTGCTTTCATCCCTGATGCTCACTCGTCCACCCCAAGCCTGTGGTGGCCCCCAGTGTCTTGCCCCAGAGCCTGTGTCGCTGGAGGGGCTCTCAGCCTGGGCAGGGGCTGGCGACCAGCTACACGAGGTGACCTGCAGTTGCAGAGGGGTGGCCTTGGTGCTTAAATCTTGCTGCAGGAGGAGGAGGAGGAAGAGGAAGTGGCCTCTCTGCTTTACGGGACCGTAAATCCAGTGCTAAATGCAGAAATACGGCTTGGCTGAGTGCCGCGTTCAGCCAGGGCCAGCTCCCAGGAACAGCTGGGCTGCCAGGCATGACTCGGGGCCTGGGAACACAGTGAGGCCTGGCCATGCTGCGAGGCCTCGGAGGGGCGGACTGCTCAGGAGGCCAACGACCTTCCCAAGGGTGGGCAGTCAGGGAAGGGCCAACACCATGCCCGCCGTGTCCTCACACGGGCCCTCCTTCCCCTGGGACCCTCCCAGTGCCAGCCTCCCACCTGGGCTGGGAGCTCCCTGACTGCTCTAGTGCCTGGGCTGTTCCCGCCGGCCTGACTCTGACGATGCATGCTGCACATCATCCGCGGAGTCCCAAGTTCTGGCCCCTGCAGTCATCCCCATTTCACAGCCAGGAAACAGAGGATGGAGGAAGTCAACCCGAGGTCACGCGGTGGTGAGTGACAGAGTTGGTGTTGCAGGCAACCGCTGGATGGAGCCACAGCCGCACTCACCCCAGCACACCCCACTGCCCCTGTGCTGTGGGACTGCTCCCCGTTTCACAGATAGGGAAACCAAGGCTGAGGGGAGGAGCAGCAGGAGCACATCCGTGGACTCTAAGGTAGCATCCGGCCTGCACACGCAGCCCCAACTCCCGTAGTGAGGTTTGCCTCCCCGGCATGAACCAGGAATGTCCAGCCTTATCGGGAGGCTGGCACCAAAATCCATTCTGTGTGGGTGAAGGCACCCACAGGGAGCATGCATGGGCCATGGGAGGTGTGCCCTCATCAGCCTGAGAATCACGGCCTGTTTCCTGACCACTAACCTAAGTCCTGAAGGCAAAGAGCAGAGATAAAGCAGGGCTGTGGGGTGAGGAAAAGCGTGCACAGCATGCACAGGTGAGGAAGCCCCTGCCAGGGACGGGGCCTAGGGCTCAGGGGAGGGTGGGCAGGCCACCAAGGGCCTTGGGCACCCGTGGGTCCCCGAGGGCCACGGGAAGTCATTGAAGGTTTTAGCAGGTGAGTGATGAGATGAGAGGAGTGTGGTTATGGTTATTGTTGTTGTTGTTGTTGCTTTTTTGAGAAGGAGTCTCACTCTTGTCGCCCAGGCTGGAATGCAGTGGCACAATCTCAGCTCACTGCAAGCTCCGCCTCTCAGGTTCAAGCGATTCTCCTGCCTCAGCCTCCCAAGTAGCTGGAACTACAGGTGTGCACCACCACGCCCAGTTAATTTTTTTCAGCTAATTTTTTTTTTTTATTTTTACTAGAGACGGAGTTTTACCATATTGGCCAGGCTGGTCTTGAACTCCTGGCTTCAAGTGCTCCACCCACCTGGGCCTCCCGAAGTGCTGGGATGACAGGCGTGAGCCCCGCGCCTGGCCCAGAGGAGTGTTTCGAAGTTCCTGTGACTGGGTGTAGGTTCTGGATTGGGGTCACAGGGGTTGGGGCAGAGAGGACAGGTTGGTAGGGGGGGCTTCCCCAGGCAGGTGCCCTGCAGTGTGGAGGGGCAGCCGCTGGAGATGGGACATGAGGGAGGGGCTACACCCCACGCCCCTGAACTCTCTCTCCAGTGACGGATGAGGGGTGCGGATTCAGACCCGGGGCGCTGGGGTCTGCAGCCCCACACTGGACGCTGAAATTTGCACGGCCTCAGCACTGGCTGCTCTCAGCCATCAGGTCACCCGTGAAGCGGCGTGCAGGGGCCTGGCACTCTCTCCACCGGACAGAGTGGACTCAGGCCCCTGATCTGCTGATGGCCAGCCAGACCCAACACAGACACTCATCTTGTAGTTGTTGTTTTTTTGTTGTTGTTTTTGTTTTGAGACAGAGTCTCACTCTGTTGCCCAGATTGGAGTGCAGTGGGGTGATCTCGGCTCACTGCAAGCTTTGCCTCCTGGGTTCAAACGATTCTCCTGCCTCAGCCTCCTACGTAGCTGGGATTACAGGCATGTGCCACTAAACTCAGCCAATTTTTTGTCTTTTTGGTAGAAATGGGGTTTTGCCATGTTGGCCAGGCTGGTCTTGAACTCCTGACCTCAAGTGATCCACCTGTCTCAGCCTCCCAAAGTGCTAGGATTACGGGCGTGAGCCACTATGCCCAGCCTCATCTTGTAATTAATGCTGTCTGTATACCTGGCCTGTGCTGGCTAGTGCCATGGTAGTAGCCACCCACCTGACAGCAGCTGGGAGGTCCCTGGGCACAAGGGGAAGAGGTGACTGGGTGGAGGAACTTGGTCTTGCACAGTCCTGAGGTGACACGGCCACCCTGGGCTGCACACCATTGATCTGGCCCTGCGATGGAGGCAGTTACCCAAGTACTGGCTGCTGGCTGGTGCTCTGAGGCAGAGGGCACAGTGGGGTCCAGCTGGGTCGGGGGGCCACTGAGGGTCAGGGAGCAACAGGGGGCTGGGTGGCTGTATTATCACGGGCACAGCCATCCCCTAAAGCCACTAGGCCAAAGGGCCTCCTCACTCCTGTGTGACGTGGCCCTGAGAGTCCAAAGGCCAGGCCAAGGTCATGCCATGGTCAGTGTCGGCCAGGGCTGGAAGCCGAGCCTCCTGACCCTTGCACTGAGCCCTCTCCTCTGTTCAGGCCACAGCATCCAGGCCTGGGGCCATGAACCTGCAGTTTTCAGCTGCCAGGGCTGGGCTCCGAAGGGCTGTGGACTCATGGGAAGGAAATGTGAGCTCCGTGAAATCCTAGCAGGAGTCCGTGGCATCCTCAGCTCTTCGGGTATGCTGGTTACAGGGGCAGATGGCTGGCATGCTGGGGGGCCTCCGGCTCTGGCAGGGTGACTGGGCACAGCCTAAGGGCCTGAGTGCCTGACCCCAGGGAAGGGATGGCTTTGGACCACCTTTGAAGGCCTCCTGCCCCATAGATGATGCAGCCTGCAGCCACCTCGGTCCACTCAGCAGGCCCTTTCCAGCCTGGCACTGGGTCACAGGTCCCATTGGCCCCTGAAGTGCCAGCCCACAGCTCTAAAGAGGGCTACAGGGGAACATTGGCTGGCTGGGAACTCACAGAGCTCCAGGCAGCACTCAGCTCCCTCCCCGGCCCTCCCACGGGGCCCTCCTGGCCTCTTCACCCCAGACCTCCCTGTCTGTCCTCCTTCCAGGGCAAAGGCCCCAGCTCTCACTTGGGGCTCAAGCTCTCCTGGGCTCCTCACTCTCTCTCGGTCACTGCCCTCCCCTCCCAGACACCTGTCTCCCAGTCACTTGTACCTCCCCAGCCCTGCGGTGCAGTGTGAAGCCGGCCCTGGCACCCTGTGGTTGTCCCGCCTCACCCTTGACCCCCCGAACCCCTCAAGTCCCAGAGGCAGGACTGCATGACGCTTAGGAGCCCAGCCTCCAGAGCTGAGTCCTTGGTTCAAATCCTGGCTCCACCAGTTTTATCTGTAACCCCTCTGCCTCATTTTTCTCACCCCCAGAGTGAGGATCACCGGTGCCATCCCATAGGGCCGGTATGGAGATTAAATGAGCAAGTTCTTACAAAACCTGAGAATGGAACACCGGCCATTGCTCCAGTCTGGTCTAGGTGTTCTCCCTGCTAGAACATTCCTGGTGCTCCCTCTCCCCACAGTGCCTTCCCCACCCCACCCCTTCCACCCGGAAAGCAATGGGCCTCATGCCTGGGAGGGGCCTCCTGACCCCCAACCCCAACTGCCCAGGCCATGAGCCAGAGCACTCACCACTGGCCTGGTGATCCTGGGGTCAGGGCCAGAGATGGGGTCACCTCTGCGTCCCCCACCCAGAACAAACCTGGTCCCTGCCCAGCCCCGGACAGCTCTACAGTTCTCTCCTCCCGCAGAAGGCAATGGTAATCCTCAACGTGCCGTTCTTCTGTCCTCTTAAGATTCCGTGGCCTGTGATGTCTGAAAAACTTTGAATTCCATGACTGTCTGGGGCCAAAAACAGTGAGTGCACAACAACAAAACCCCCCCAGGAGGCCTGGGCAGCCAGGACACTCATCTGTGCAGGACCCTCAGCGGAGGTGGGGCCGGGGACCTGCACTACAGCTCCTGGCATGCCCAACCCTGCAGCTTCAGTGTCCTTGACATTCCCCACGAGCCAGAGGCATGTGATGCTGGGGGCTTCATCCTGCGGCCACAGGGAGGCTCCAGAACGTTTTAGGCAGAGCGACAGGGTCAGAGGTGTTTTTATTTTTATTTTTTAATTTTGTTCAAGATAGAGTCTCGCTCTGTCACTCCGGCTGGAGCGCGATGGCATGATCTCCATCCACTGCACCCTCTGCCTCCTGGGTTCAAGCAATTCACCTGCCTCAGCCTAACAAGTAGCTGGGATTACAGGCATGCACCACTATGCTTGGCTAATTTTTGTATTTTTAGTAGTGACAGGGTTTTGCCATGTTGGTCAGGATGGTCTCGAACTCCTGACATCCACCTGCCTTGGCCTCCCAGAGTGCTGGGATTACAGGCGTGAGCCCCTGCGCCTGGCCCAGAGGCACTTTGCGAGAAGGACTGGGAGGGGCGGGGGAGTGCAGTGGGGAGCTGTTTTGGGAGCAGGCAGCCTGCCAGGGCACAGGTGACAGTGACAGTGTTGAGGGTGGTGAGGTGTTGAGGAAGCCACTCCTAGGAGGTTGTCACAGGTGTGGAGGGCGAGGGGCTGTTAGGCCATGCACAGATTTCTGGCAGGCCATGCCCTATGCCAAGACGGGGAGCACTGAGAGAGGTCAGGCTTCAGGGCAGTTTGGGGGCTCCTGTGAGGCACCCCAGTTGGCAACTTGGGAGGTAGGGGGCAGCTGGAGGCAGCATAGGAGACACTGGTGCCCGGGGATTCGGACAGCACCCAGGGAGGGTGGCAGGCCGGGAGGAGGCTGAAGCCAGCAAGGGGCCTGGAGAAGGAGGTCAGGGAGGCTTGTGTCGGGAAGGGAGAAAGAGAGGCCAAGGGTGTCCCACACATGCACATGGGCCAGGCATGGGCCATGCAGGTGAGGATGGACGCCCGGAGGCACTGCGGGGATGACCATCCCGCCCCCTGCCCCAGCTCCTCCCTGCAGCTTTGGAATTCCCAGGCAGCCCATGGGCCTGGTGACCCCGCTCGGATAAGGGAAGAAAAAAATACATTCTTTGTGTCCCTTTCCCACAAGCCGCTACAATCATCATCTTTGTTCCCCAGTTGCAGCAAATGATAGGGAAATGGACGGCTGTTCAAATTCCTGTCGAGCCTTTAAGAGAAGTCCCCTCAAAGCCCTGGGGAAGGGCGGCAAGCTCCGGGTGATGGAGCCTGGCCGGCGGGGAAGGGCTCCGTGGAGCGCTGGCCTGCATGCGTCCGTGGGGAGCTAACTGGAAAATGAAGCTTCCACAAGGACATGCGGCTGGCTTTTAGAATGGGCTTGAAACCAAAAGACACAAGCAAGACGCCCTCCATGGGGAGAAGTTGGGAAATAATTGTCAGAGAAGGACAAAGGTGCTGGCGCCATTGTCCTGGGACGCCTCCTGGCTCTGCTGACCTTGGCTCTGCCGACCTTGGCTCTGCCGACCTTGGCTTTGTGGAGCTCAAGGTCTCAAGACCTTCCTGGTGCTGAGCTGGTGTAGGATGGGGCCCAGGCCTGGGACATCTGCTTGTCTCACTTCTGGCTTTATCTCCACCTTTACTGCTCCTGATTGTCCGAGGGAGTAACAAGAAACTCACACAGACACACACACACAGACACGTACATGTGTGCACACGAATAGCACAGACACCTATATGCGTACACAGAGACATGCACAGGTGCTTACTCACATATACATGCAACACACATGGGTGCATTCATGCGTGCACACACAGGCATGCGTGTACACAGATGTGCGCAAGCACATATGCATATTTGTACATGTGTATACACATGTGCTAACACAAGTGCCACGTACGTACACACAATGCCTGCTCACATGTATGTATGTACACACATGACTACTCACACGTATGTACACGCACGCCTGCTCACATGTATGTATATATACACACATGCCTGCTCACATGTACATGTGTGCACACACATGCAGACACAAGCATACTCCCTTGTGCACACAGGTATGGCAGGCCCCAGGTGGCAGGCAGGCTTCACCAGGGACTTGAGGAGGTGGAGCTGTGGCCTTGGGGAACTCCCAACTCCCATCTGTGGGTGGCACACACACTCCTGCTGAAAGTCGGACAGATTTGCTCACTCTGGTTTCCGGGATTCCAAGGGGAGACTGCAGGGACCTCCCAGCGACGTGAGAGAACACAACCCTGACAGACACGCCAGTCCTCTTTCTGTCAACTAGCGGAATCCAAGCAAAAGCAGTCCCTTGCCGGCCGTGTGGCCACGGCTGGCTTAGGCCACCTTCCTGCCCTCCTGTCCCTCTCTCCAGGGTGTGCCAGGCGTGTTCTGAGTGTGGGTGCAGGCAGCGCCGGGCTCGAGAAGGAGTGATGTACAGATGGACAGCTGTCCTGTCTACTGGCCTAAGTGGTCAGTCCCTCAGCTACATGGGCCAGGGCCATGGGAGGCTCCAGAAACATGGCAACTGCCCACAGCACTGGCATTTGCAGTAGGTGTGTGGAAGTAGCTGCAGGCCAGAGACGGGAGCCAGGGAAATGTGGCGCCCCAGGCCAGCTCGTCCCCTCTGGGCCTCCATCTTCCCACCCACGCCATGGCTCAGTGGAGCAGGACATCTCCCTGTGGGTGGCAGCCATGCTGCCCTCCCACCAAGAGCCTCCCGCGAGCCCGAGGGCACAGGCCGGCTTCCCTCCAGGACTGTACATTTGCCTTTCAGGAACCAGAGTTGAGCAGCCCTCTGGCTGCGTGTTGGGAACCTGCCCCAGGCCCATGGACAGCACAGCCAGCCTCTTGGAAGTCTCAGAAAATGTATCACCCATCACAGGGATGGTTTCCTGTCTCTGCAGATACTTCACTCTCCCCTCCCCTGACTCCTCCTCCTGGGCCATTTCCTGGAAGTACTCGTCCCTATGCCCACCCGAACACAAACCTCCACCCAGCACTGATGAAGAGCCAGGCCCTACCCCAGGACCTCACAGATGTTACCTTAGCGATCCTTTCAGCAACCGAATGAGGTAGGACTATCATTATCCCCTCTTCACAGATGGGGAAACCGAGGCACGGGGCTGTGAAGTGACTTGCCCAAGGTCCCACTGGCAGCCAGTGGCAGAGCCAGGTGCCCCCCAAGATGTTCACGCCCTAATCCTCAGGATCGGCAAACATGTCACCTTTCATGGCAAAAGGACTTTGCAAATGTGATGAAGCATCTTAAGATGGCAAGATTCTCTTAGGTGATCTCAGTGTGTCCAAGGTAAGCACAGGGTCCTTATGAGAGGAAGATGGAGATCCAAGTCAGAAAGGGACCTGGGCCAGGTGCAGTGGCTCACAGTTGTAACCCCAGCACTTTGGGAGGCTGAGTTGGAAGGATTGCTTGAGCCCAGGAGTTCGAGAGCAAGCCAGGCAACATGGCAAAACCCCATTTCTCCAAAAATAAAAATAAACAATAAACAAAAATTAGCTGGGCATGGTGGCACGTGCTTGTAGTCCTACTTACTTGGGAGGCTGAGGTGGGAGGATTGCTTGAGCCTGGGAGGTCAAAGCTGCAGTGAGCTGAGATCACACTGCTGCACTCCAGCCTGGGCAACACAGTGAGATCCTGTCTTGAAAGAAGGAAGGAAAGGAAGGAAAGGAATGAAGGAAGGAAAGGAATGAAGGAAGGAAAGGAAGGAAGGAAAGAAAGAAAGAAAGAAAAGAGGGAACGAGGGAAGGAAGGGAGGGAGGGAGGGAGGGAGGGAGGAAGGGAACCTGAAGATGCCACACTGCTGGCTCTGAAGGTGGAGGAGGGACTCACAAGCCAAGGAACTAGGCAACCCTAGAAGCTGGAAATTGAAGAAAATATCCTTCCCTGGAGCTTCCAGAAGGAACCAGCCCCACCAACACTTTAACCTTAGCTCTGGGAGACCACTCCAGGCTCTGACCTTTAGTACTGCAGGAGAATAACACTGGGGTGTTTGAAGCCACCAAGTCCATGGTCATTTGTTACAGCAGCCACAGGGAATGCATGCGAACACCACAGTCCTGCCCGGCATTCCTCTCTCCCCTCTCAATTAACGACTTTCCCTTTCCCTTGTGCCTTCCCACAGTGCTCCAGGTGCTCCATATCCCAGCTCAGTGGACAGGGTTGGCACGAATGAGCTGGGCCTGGGGCACTGTCTCCCTCCACTGTGGGAAGCGATGCTGCTGGAACTCCTCCTCCCACGTGGTCTCAGGCAGGAGGACTCCAAGAGGGGCTCTCAGCTCCCTGGTGTCTGTGGGGCTCGAGGACCCCTGCCTTCCTGGGAAGGAAAAGCAAAAGTACAGCCCTGGAGCTTCCCACCTCTCCATGGAGGCCCCTGCCCACTTATCCTCTAACCTGAGCAGACCCCAGGTTCAGCAAGTCCAAAAGGACCCAAACGAGGAGGTGTGGCACCTCCAAGCCATGGAGACCTGCCTTCTGGAGGCTGCTTGAAGGCCACCTCGGCCACCAGCCAGTGGAGACACCAAGCGTGCCCCTTCCTCACCAAGCCTCTGCTTTCTCATCTGTGCCCCACGGTGCCAACAAGTCCTTCCAGGATGCTTGTGTGGACTGCATGAATGACCCAGAGAGCAGCCTGGCTTCTTAGCAAGGACCACGGTGCCGTGGAGTAAATTCTTGGGGACAGCCACCCTCTGCTCAGCCAGCCCCTCTGCCACCTTCCTGTATGGGGGGACAGCCACATGGCACCTCTCCTTCCATGGCGCCTTCCTCTGTGGGATGGGGGCTGCCCTGATTTAACCCTGGCCTGTATGGGGAGGGGACAGGCATATGACACCTGTCCTTCCATGGCGCCTTCCTCTGTGGGATGGGGGCTGCCCTGATTTAACCCTGGCCTGTATGGGGAGGGGACAGGCATATGACACCTGTCCTTCCATGGCGCCTTCCTCTGTGGGATGGGGGCTGCCCTGATTTAACCCTGGCCTGAGCATCCTCCCTGCAGATGTGTCCTCAGGACCCCAGGGGAGAAGAGACAGTGGCACAGGCTGTTCAGTGCGAATGTGCTGAGCACCGCTGAACTGTGCCCTGTAACAAGGTGAATTGCATGGTATGTGGCTCACACTGCAAAAAAGCTGTTGTATTAAAGAAGGAAGAAACATCCACATGTTGAATCTGGAGGCAGGATAGAAGAATCCCCACGATGACCTGAAACCGGGGCTAAGATTCCTGCCCTCTCCCGCCCACCATGCGTACGAGGCTAGATTTCTTTTATAGACGTCCACCAAAACAACACATTGCGGCAGATGGAATGCCGAAACAGTTGTGAGAATCCAGCATCTTTGATTAAACCAGACATTAAAGAGATTTGCAAAAATGCTTTAAATTTTTTTTTGCTTTAGGCTGGG
>NW_012114466.1:1496292-1500751 GCF_000951035.1 Colobus angolensis palliatus | reverse complement strand
GTAATGCCTGCACTTTGGGAGGCTGAGGCAGGCAGATCACTTGAGGTCAGGAGTTTGAGACCAGCCTTGCCAACATGGTGAAACCCCGTCTCTACCAAAAATACAAAAATTAGACGGGCATGGTGGCGGGTGCCTGTCGTCCCAGTTACTCAGGAGGCTGAGGCAGGAGAATGGCGTGAACCTGGGAGGCGGAGCTTGCAGTGAGCTGAGATCGCGCCACTGCACTCCCAGCCTGGGTGACAGAGGGAGACTCTGTCTCAAAAAAATAAAAATAATAAATAAATAAATAGAATGTATTTAAATATAGTTTATATTACATGTATTATAATAACAACAAGCAAAATTCAAGCACATATGTGATTTATTTAACTATAAGGTAATTTTATATCCCATATAGTCCAGCAGCTAGGAAAAATACTAATAATATTGCAGGATGAATAAAAGCAACCACTAAAGAAAAATTTCCTGCACAAAATAGCTATGCTTGTTAAATCTGCACATGTAGGATTTAAAACACCAAACCAACCAACAAACAAAAAATGTTTGAAGGATCTGAATGATGTATTGCATTCTGCTGTCATGATTTTTCATCTCTTTTAATCTGAAACAGCTCCTCAGCCTGTGTGTGTGTGTGTGTGTGTCTGTGTGTGTGTGTGCGTGTGTGTGTGTGTTTCATGACATTGACATGTCTGAGGAGTACAAATCAGTTATTTTGCAGACCATCATGATGAGATCCAGGTTACCAGGCTTGGCAGGAAGACCACAAAAGGACCTCAGGTTCTCAGTGCAGCCGAGCAGGAGGTATTATTATTTGTTGCTGTCTCTTTCATTCCTGGTGATCACTTGGTAAATACCGAGTCAGCCAGATTTCTCCACTGAAAACTTACTATGTTTCCTTTTGTCATTAACAATTATCTTGTTGGGCGATACTTAGAGACTTTGTAAATATCCTATTACTCAAACTTTCACCCAGTAATTTTAGCATCCTTAGACGACTCTTGCCTGGATCAGTTATTATTATAATGGTTATTAAATGGTGATTCCATCAGTCCTGTAGTTATTGTTTTTAATCACCTCAGATGAGATCCAGATTCCCAAGAAGCTTCCAGTCTAGTGAGGGAGATGACTTAGTCAACAAATGTAATAAAGTGAAATCATCAGGAGGCACTGGGCTGAGGGAGTAAGGAAGAGGAACACAACACAGGAAGGAGTGATCAGGGAGGCCTTCCTGGAGGAGGTGGTACCTGAAGTAAATCCTTAAAGGAAAAACAGAAGTGAAGGGTGGAGATGCTCTACAGAAGGGAAAGCAAGTGCAAAGCAATGGGATGGAAGTGGAGAGCTGGAGAGAGGAAGAGACATGACCACGGCCTACTCCAGGTGTTGGGCCCAGGGGCTCTGCCCAGGCCTGCGGAGCCATCAGCAGTGAAGGGGTTGGCCAGGGGGGTGGGCTGTGCGGGTGAATAAATGAGAAATGGAGGGGCAGGGTGGGCAGAGCAGGGGCACAGCCAGGGCGACAGCTTGCTGACATGGGCCCCGTTGACCTTCGTAACCTCTGACCCTCACAGTGACCCTCCGAAGGTAGCCTTCTTCTTCCTATGGAAAACAGATGCTGACAGGTGAGGCGATCTGTGCAGGTCCCCAGCAGAGCCAGGATTCCAGCTCAGACTCTCAGAACAAGGAGTGAAGGGGAGATCGGGTGCGGCGGCTCATGCCTGTAATGCCTGCACTTTGGGAGGCTGAGGCAGGCAGATCACTTGAGGTCAGGAGTTTGAGACCAGCCTTGCCAACATGGTAAAACCCCGTCTCTACTAAAAATACAAAAATTAGCAGGGTGTGGTGGTGCGTGCTCCCAGCTACTCAGGAGGCTGAGGCAGGAGAATCATTTGAACCCGGCAGAAGGAGGTTGCAGTGAGATGAGATTGCACCACTGCACTCCAGCCGGGGTGACAGACTGAGATTCTGTCTCAAAAAAATAAAAAGAAAAAAGAAAAAAAGAAAGAAAGAAAAAAGGCAGGGAAGGGGAGAGGGTACCTCTCTCAGCTGCCCACATCTTTCTTATGGGCTTGAGCCTGGCCCTGAGTACCCAGAGAGGATTCCATGGGGTCCTGTCCCCAAGAAACCCCCCAGAAAGTTCCAGTTGGGCCTCAGGCCCCGCCAGGAGGTCCCTCCCTAGCTGACTTCTTGGGCTCCCTCCCAAAGCGGGCAGAAGGGACTGGGTGAGGGACCCGAGCCTGGTTTTCACTTCCCTAAGCCCGAGGGTCCTCTTCCTGGCACAAGGCCTCGAGGACGCATGGGGAGCCAGCCTTCAGGTCCTGCTGTTTCGGTATTTTGCCAAAGCATGTCCCGTCCGTAAGTTTGCCCCGTCGGGTCACTTTCTTCACCTTATCAGCAGGGCCCATCATTCCTGCTGCTTTCCAGCAAGACGCCAGAGCATATTTTTAGATCAACGAAGTCGGTGGGACAGTGGGTGGGACCCAGAGAGCAGCGGACAGTGAGTCGGCCTGGAGGGTGGGAAGGCAAAGCAAGTTCCCCTCCAGGGACGGGGCTGGAAGGGGACATAGAATGGTCTGTCAGCTATGAGTTTGTGGAAAGCAGAGTCGGTGACTTTCAGCTGACCTGCCTCGGCCTGGAAGATTCCAGTAGAGAAAGGGAGGGCCAGGGGCCTGGAGGCTGGTTCCAGGCCTGGGTACTGGGCCTGAGAGCATTTCCAAAGCCCTGAGCCTGGGACTGAAGGTAATTCACCACGAGGGCTCAGCTGGGGAGGACCATGTGTGTGCTTCCCCCACCTCCCAGTCCCTCAATCACCCCCAATCCCCCCACTGGCCTTGACTCAGGAAAAAGGCTTCCCTCATGGGCACTGGCAGCTGCCTTCGGAGGCATGTCACAGTCACACCCCAGGGCACAACGCAGAATCCCAGGCTGGCAGGGGACGTTTGAGATCAGCCAGCCCAGCCTCTCATTTTACAGCTGGGAATGGGCGCAGGACGGCCATGATTGCCCAAGGTCACAGAGCCCAGGAGGGAGCAGCAGGCAGAGCGGAAAAAGCAAGGTCACGTGAGCCAGGTCTGGGCACCGGGTCCAGGCCTGCCACTCCTAGGCATGCGGCTCAGGGCGATGGCTCAGCCTCTCAGCCTCAAGTTCACAGCTGGAAGCAGGCAGGGGAACAGCTGTTTGTGAGGCTGCCTGGGGAGGAGTGGGGCTGGGTGCCCTGTATGCACAGCGGACACTTCATCAGCCACTCTGCAGGCAGCCAAGCCAGGAGGGCCCTCCGGGCACCTGGGTCTCTCCCCAGGAAGAGGCGCAGGGACCCACTACCCTTTGGGTCAACGATGGCCTTAAGCAGCAGGTTCGAAAATCCCTGATTAGTGACCACCTCCTGTTGCTAGGCAAGATGGGGACAAAGACAGGTCCAGTTCTCCAGCTGTTAAACATCTGTCTCATCTAAAAGATGGGGCAGCATGTGGAAGATAAATGTCTGTGGTTATTAAAAGCAGCTTCTCTGTGCAGTAATGGCAGACCCCCTTTCCTTCTGAAAAGAAGCACACATTTTGGATAAAAGAATAATTTAACAAAATTATGTTAAAAGCATCAGAGGGCTGCTAAGCTGGTGGGAAACCTCCAGGCCAAGTTTTAGGGGGAAACCAAGAACCTCGACAGAAACGCTGGGACCGTCATTGCCTGCAAGCATTTGCCAACCTGACAAGTTGGGCTTCGACCTTGGAGGGAATAGGGGGGTAGAGAGAGGCCAAGGTATGAGAAGCCTGATAGGGGCTTCACCCCCATATCAAGCTGGGAGCCTGAAAGCCCTCACCTAGGGTGCAGACTGAAGCAGAGATAACCCTGGCCCCTGCCCCCAAAACAAGGAATTCATGAGCATTAAAAGGAGTGGGAGGAAAAAAGGAAACACACAGATTCAAGCGCAAAGAGCCTCGAGTTCCTGTGGACTTGGACCCCTCGCCCATCACACCTGCGAGGCCCAGGGATGGTGGGGCTTCTGTGCCCTTGGTTCCAGGTGGTCTGGGCTGTCCATGTAAAAGCAAACACCAATCCTTGAGAGCAAGAACCTCTGTCCTTGGACTCATGGAAACCACACAGACACCCTTCCGAGGGCCCCGAGAAGCACACAAAGATATCCAAGTCTGAAAGGGAAGAAGGCATCACGAGTAAGAACCAGCAGACAAGCTAGCAGACACCCGCACGGTCTCCCCATACGATTATAAAATTACTAGGCCGGGCGCGGTGGCTCACTCCTGTAATCCCAGCACTTTGGGAGGCCGAGGTGGGTGGATCACAAGGTCAGGAGATCAAGACCATCCTGGCTAACACAGTGAAGCGCCATCTCTACCAAAAAATGCAAAAAACTAGCCGGGTGAGGTGGCAGGCGCCTGTAGTCCCAGCTACTCAGGAGGCTGAGGCTGGAGAATGGCATGAACCCGGGAGGCGGAGCTTGCAGTGAGCC
>NW_012114466.1:1494052-1496242 GCF_000951035.1 Colobus angolensis palliatus | reverse complement strand
GGAGGCGGAGCTTGCAGTGAGCCGAGATCGCACCACTGCACTCTAGCCTGGGCGACAGAGCGAGACTCCGTCTCAAAAAATAAATAAATAAATAAACAAACAATAAAATAAAATTACCAAACAAGACACTAGGGGACATTTCAAACCACAATAGAAGAGACATGGCACATGTTTGGTGGCCAAGCATAGCACAGAGCTCCTCACTCCTCCAGGAATTCCACTGAAAGGTGGCCAGTTCTGGAGTTCAAGCCACTGGGGAGGCAACAGGAGTGCCAGTGGCCACGATTCAGGCGCTGATGGGCAGAGGTGGGGAGGGGGTGCTCCCAAGGAGTCCACTGGCGCAGGCAGGGGGCTGCCCAGGCAGCCTCACCAGCTTCCCCACACACTGATCCCCTGTAAAGGTGTGTCCAGCCTCGATGGAGGAGGACCAGGGAGAAACTGATCTGCTATTCATAAAACGCATCTGCAGAAACAGATTAACTCATGATCCACTTTCATGGCTGAAGCAGAGTCTGCCTTCTAAAGCACATGGGCATTTTCCTTTACCTGTTTTTCTGTCTTTAGTGTTGTTTGCCATTTCCTGAATCTAACACCTTCTGAGAGGGATGTAAAGAGTTTAGAATTTACATAATTACCCGAGTCACTTGTTAACCCCCTTCAGCAGCACCCTCACTGGATTTGATCACTTTTGCTTTGCTTTGCCTGCATAAGCTTGTCACTGAAATACTTTAAAAAGTGGACTTGAGGCCACACACAGTGGCTCACGCCAGTAATCCCAGTACTTTGGACGTCAAGGTGAGAGGATCACTGGAGGACAGAAGTTCAAGATCACCCTGGGCAATATACCATGATCCCTTCAGCAAATAATAATACAAATAGTAATAATATTTTTAATTAGCCAGTCATGGCGGTGTACACCCGTAGTCCCAGCTACTCAGGAGGCAGAGGCAGGAGGGTTACATGAGCCCGGCAGTTTGAGGCTGCAGTGAACTGTAATTTGCCACTGTACTCCAGCCTGGGTGGCAGAGCAAGATCCCACCTCCCCCCCAAAAAAAAAAGAAGAAGGAAAGAAAGAAGGCAGGCTTGTGCCTACCGGTGGTAGTGCCATTGTTCCTTATGGAACAGTGTCTCAGGACACCGCTCCTGCTCCTTCTGCCGGCTCTGAGCAGGTGAGGACAGGGGGCTGGGAAGGTCCCCTGTGTCTGAGCCCACTGGTGCTCGAGCATCTTTCTTTTTTTTTTTTTTTGAGACGGAGTCTCGCTCTGTCGCCCGGGCTGGAGTGCAGTGGCAGGATCTCAGCTCACTGCAAGCTCCGCCTCCCAGGTTTATGCCATTCTCCTGCCTCAGCCTCCCGAGTAGCTGGGACTACAGGCGCCCGCCACCTTGCCCGGCTAGTTTTTTGTATTTTTTAGTAGAGATGGGGTTTCACCGTGTTAGCCAGGATGGTCTTGATCTCCTGACCTCGTGATCCGCCCGTCTCGGCCTCCCAAAGTGCTGGGATTACAGGCTTGAGCCACCGTGCCCGGCCGCTTGAGCATCTTTCTTGGCTGCCCACTGTCTGCAAGACAATCCCAGCTCCTCAACCTGGGTCTCTGGCCCTCCAGGTGCCTGCTGCATACGCTTCTCAGCCACACCCCTGGCCTGCCTGGGCTCAGGGCTGACTCTTACTCCAAGGGCCGGCAGTATGAAGCTGGAGCCATTTTGCAGCAGGAAGGGTTCTGCCTACTAGCAGCTGAGGCCACATCGGGGGAAGGCGGGGTTCCTCTGCTGGAGCCCCTCCTGGTGTGATGAGGGAGGCAGGCACACAGAGAGGGCGTTAGAAGAATGGGGTTAGTGGGAAACTGGAAAACCCCAGGCATGAGGAGGCAGTGAGGGCAGACTCCTAGCCCAGCAGGGAGGGGAGGTACTGAGAGCACCCAGCCCTGAGTGAACAGCAGCTAGACTAGGCCAGGCAGATGGCCAGTCCCTCTTGCAGCGCACTCCGAAGTCCCAGGGAGCCAGGGAATGGGCAGAGGTGAGAAAACGTCCTGGCAACTCCACAGGAGCCCAGAGCCCACCATGTTCTCTGAGAAAGTCAGCACTGGGCACACTGGACAGGGAAGCAGGGTCATGCTTGGAAAGGCCAACTCAGTCCTTGGAACCCACTGAGCACCCACTAGCTAGTTATTTGGTTTTGTTTTAAAAACTCAA
>NW_012114466.1:1486898-1493901 GCF_000951035.1 Colobus angolensis palliatus | reverse complement strand
TACCCGGGAGGCTGAGGCAGGAGAATGGCGTGAACCCCGGAGGCGGAGCTTGCAGTGAGCTGAGATCCGGCCACAGCACTCCAGCCTGGGTGACAGAGCGAGACTCTGTCTCAAAAAAAAAAAAACTCAACTTAGCACGAACACTCACCAAGATGCTTTGATCTAATTTAATGCCTCCACCTGGAGAGGGGGAACGATGAATTGACAGTCTCCCAGCCTGTCTTCCCCACCAGCCATCCAAGAACCCTGCCTGCCAGGATGCTGGTCCTGTGTCTGCCTGCCCCATGCCACCGTCACCTTGCAGAGAAACACTGATTGCCTTCACACATCTGGCTCCAGCCAACTCCCTCCTCTGCACACCTCGAGGCTCCCAGGCAGAGAGGAGGCTCTTCCCCAGGCCGGGGCCCCCCTGGGAGGGTGCCCAATGGCATGCAAGCCAAGGCCCGTGTGGGCGTAGCTCCTGCAGCTTCTCAAGGTTGTAGCCCACACCCTGCTCCTTGGCTTTGTCAAAGATCAAAATCAGGGCCTCACATAGAACTTTATATTCCAACATTGCAAGTCTCAACATAAACCAATGTGTTGACTTGAAAATAAATATCACTAATAAAATGGAGAAGAGAGCTGCCATGGAAATATTGGAAAAATGTCAGGAATTCTTGGTGCTGTGTGTTTATCAGTAAATAAAACACATCTGAGGAGTGAGGGGGCGGCCCCTGGACCTTGGGCTGTTACGGATGGGTGCCATTTTCAATAGCTTTGGGGACAGGCAGGGTGTTTGCCAATGTCTTGGTTTTGCCAAGTCAAAGCTAACCAATCCCCACAACTACTATCAACACTTCATCTAAGCAATTCCCACTAAGGAAAGGTATTTTCAACCACAAAAAAAGAACATAAAGGATATAGTCTTGGGAAGGAAAAGGATATTTCTCTGTTTTTCTTTGAGACAGGGTCTCTCAGTGTTGCTCAGGCTGGAGTACAGTGGTGTGATTACAGCTCATTGCAGCCTCAACCTCCCAGGCCCAAGTGATCTTTGCACTTCAGCCTCCTTAGTAGCTGGGACTATAGGCACATGCTACCATGCTTGGCTACTTTTTTTTTTTTTTCACTTTTTGTAGAGATGGGGTCTCATTATATTGCCCAGGCTGGTCTCAAACTCCTGGCCTCAAGCAGTCCTCCCCACTCTGCCTCCCAAAGTGCCGGGATTACAGGTGTGAGTCACTATGCCTGGCCTGAAAAAAAGGCTATTTTTTTTTTTTTTTTTTGAGATGGAGTCTCGCTCTTGTTGCCCAGGCTGGAGTGCAATGGTGCAATCTTGGCTCACTGCAACCTCCACCTCCAGGGTTCAAGCAATTCTGCCTCAGCCTCCCAAGTAGCTGGGATTACAGGCATGCACCACCATGCCCAGTTACTTTTTTGTATTTAGTAGAGACAGGCTTTACCATGTTGGCCAGGCTGGTCTCAAACTCCTGACCTCAGGTGATCCACTCACCTCGGCCTCCCAAATTGCTGGTATTACAGGCCCCCCATGCCCAGCCCAAGACTATTTCTTTTTTTCTTTTCTTTTTTAATTCTCCTTCCTTCCTTCCTTCCTTCCTTTTCCTTCCCTCCTTCCCCTTCCTTCCTTCCTTCCTTCCTTCCTTTCTTTGACAGAGTCTCACTCTGTCACCCAGGCTGATCTCCACTCACTGCAACCTCCGCCTCCTGGGTTCAAGCGATTCTCCTGCCTCAGCCCCCAGAGTAGCTGGGACTACAGGTGCCCGCCACCACGCCTGGCTAATTTTTGTATTTTTAGTAGAGATGGGGTTTCACCATGTTGGTCTCGGACTCCTGATCTCAGGTGGTCCATCTGCCTCGGCCTCCCAAAGTGCTGGCATTACAGGCATGAGCCACCATGCCCGGCCCCGAGGCTATTTCTTTAAATCAGCTAGTTGAAGTTCTATAGGAAACTCTTCACAATGTCAGTTTTTGTTTTGTTTCGGTTTTTGTTTTCACTTTGCTGCAGACCCAGAAAACTTTGTTAAACATGACCTGTCCCTTCCAGGAGATGAGGGACCATGGCCCAATCCCATATTTTAGTGAAACCCAAGGCAGAGCAATGCAATAGGGCAGCCTCCCCTCCACTCAGCTGCATGGGCTCCAGTTCAGATTGCCTTTCCTGGCTGGCAGGATTCTTTGGTAAAAGGCAGATAACAGGGTGGGACAGGGGATCATGGGCGGGAGACACGTAGGCACTGGGGCTGGTGTCTGCGAGGCATCAGGGCTGCCTGTCAGCTGTCCTGAGTGGAGAGACAGGACCAGACAGTGGGCCCTGTAAAGATGGTGCTGGATGCGACAAGAGCCACATGGAATACAGGAGGTGGTGGCCACACAAGGCAGAGGGCAGCTTTGGCAGGGGGACGGTTGCCAAGCAGGCTTCCTGTAGGCGGCAACTCTTGGCAGAGCCCTCAAGCTGGTGGTTACCATGTCCCAAATATGACCCACTCATCAGGCCCCTGCACCACCCTCGTGCTCCCTCCTCAAACTCACACCAGGACCCATCGAGGCAGGCGTTCCTGCCCCACTTTAGAGATAAGGGGCTCCGATAGCATCACCGGCTGGAGGTTGTAGTGTGAGGAAAAGATACAGGAGGATTTGAATCCAGTTCTGTTGAACTCCAAATCCCAGGCACTGCCCACTCGTTCTATGATGGAAAGTGAGGGGATAGTGCCCAGGCAGCAGGGTGCTGAAACGCACAAGCTTGCCTGCCTTGTGCGTTTCCAGGCCGCCATGCCAAGCCTCATCTCTGCACTTTCAGTCTTCTCTGCCTGCAGCAGTGCCACTCACTGCCAGCCACTGAGTCAGAGCATTGCAGGATCCAACTCCATGCAGAGTAGATCATCCTTTATGGACCAAATATGACTATCTGGCTGGGCGCAGTAGCTCACACCTGTGATCCCAGCACTTTAGGAGGCCAAGGCGAGCAGATCACCTGAGGTCAGGAGTTCGAGACCAGCCTGGTCAACATGGTGAAACCCCGTTTTTGTGAAAAATACAAAAAATTAGCTGAGTGTGGTGGTAGGTGCCTTTAATCCCAGCTACTCAGGAGGATGAATCAGGAGAATCGCTTGAACCTGGGAGATGGAGGTTGCAATGAACCGAGATCTCACCACTGCACTCCAACAAGTGCACAAGTGCAGAGCAAGCCTCCATCTCAAAAAAAAAAAAAAAAAGAAAAAAAAAAGAAAAGAAAATCTGTCAATCTTCACATCATGCTTTGCAGTGAGACTCCCACAGTACCTAGCATGACACAAGCAGGGGTCCTGCAGCTTCCAGTCCATGTCCTAGACTGGATAAATGACATTCATGATCCAGCCCTGGAGCTGGATCCTGTGTGACGAGGGGGGCATCTGTCCCTTTGGAGGTGCAAAGAAGGGAGGTAGTGCGGCTGCAGGTGGGCTGCCCTGGTCTTCTCAAGATCTACAGAGACAGACATCTGAGCCATGTCGAATGGGGCCTGCTGCAAAGCTGGGGACTGGTTAATTAACAAAGGGTAGAGTGTCATGACAGCAGCAGTTTCTGGACCTGCAGAAGCTTCCAGATCCTGCAAAGCTAGAATGGATGCACGGCTTAAGCCCCTCCCCACCACTTCAGCTGTGACCACTGGTTAACATGGAGCAAGCAGCACTTGGTGCTAATCTGATGGAGCCATGCCTCTGCTGACAACCCTCCATTGCAGGTGTCCTGCAGCCCTTAGGACCAAAGTCAAACTTCCCACTGGGCTGCAAGACCTGCCTGACCAGGGCCTTGCCCAGCTCTGCCCACCTTGTGCCATCTCCACACTCTCTCCCTGTGAATGTGTCCCCTCTCTCCTGCCACAGGCTTCTGCACATGCTGCTGCCACCCCCCTGGAGCTGTGGGGCCAGGACCAGCCACCAGTGAAATCCCATCCTTGACCCCAGGCTCGTGAGTCTGCCAGAGGCTGCCAGATCAGCCAACAGACAGCTTCTGCAACAGACAACCGAACCCCGGGGGTACCCAGGGCCAGGTGCTGATGGACTGGGACTCGGGAGGGTTCTCACTCCCTGCTGGGGACCTTGGCCACATGCTGCCATTCCTGGCCCTTTGTTCCTCATCTGTAAGATGGGCATAAGCACAGCTGCCTTGTGGGACTCTTATAGATTCTGTCCCCTGGTGTGACAATACTTCGTTACCTTGGACCCATGGGGTTTTGCTGTCAATACCAGGATGGCAACCAAGGACATGCCCATGGTTGGCCCTTACCGACAAGTTCCAGCTTCAGGTCGCCAAGTAGCTCTCTGCTCGCTGCCAGTTAACCCTCCCTTTCTCGGCCCACGGTCCCTGCCCCAGTGGACTTCCACCACCTGACCTTGCAGGCGCGCTTCCAGGAGCTCAGAGGCCACTGCCCTGGTGGATGATGCCCTGGAAGCATACACTCCCCCTTGACAGAGAGCTTTGCACATCAGCAGAGGGCAAGCCAGCAGCAAACTTCGCAGGCCCTGGATGGCAAACAGACTCCAGTCTGGACCCCAGGCCCATAGGAGAAGCTTCACCCTGGCAGTGTCAGGGAAAGCACTTGGGTGCCCGAACACAAATGACTGTCATCACCTGTTCCCAGCACTCAGGGTCTACCTGCTGCCCAGTACTGAGCGGCCAAGCCCTATCACTCCAGGTTGCCTCCTCCAGCAACCCTTTCCTCTCTGAATTCCCAGCTTCCCAATTCTTTCCCTGAGGCCGTGGGAGGGCCTCGGCTTCTCTGGCTGGCTGGCAGGCCAGCACTTGCAAGAGTGAGCGGCTCAGCAGGGCAGATGTGGGCTTTACAGACCTGCCTTCCGTCCTGTGCCCTGCCACTGGCCTGGGGGACCCAGTGCAGACGGGGCTTCTCTGTGCCTCAGTCTCCATCTGGTAATGTGGGCACAGTAATAATTACCCTCAGAACATCTTCCAGATCAGAAAATGTAAAACGGGACCTGAGATGGCATTGTCGCCACATAAATGGTAGCTATGAACTAAGATCCTCAAGCACCAGATGCTCCCAGCAGTCGCTAAGGCTCCAGAGAGGAAACTCAGGTGGTATTCAGAGACATTTTCAAGAGCACTGATTTGTCCTCAAAGTTACAGATTTCTACTCAGTCCCTGCGCCAGCGGTGTTTCTGTTCCTCATTTCATCAGCACTGAAGAAGGTAAAGAGAGACTTTCTGGAGCTGGGAGTGGGGGTGGCGGTGTGCCCTTTGTGACAGTTGCTCCCATGCTGGGTGTGTGACAAGGTCTCCGTGGCCAACAGAAAATTGCTTTATCTCTCTCATCTGAGTGTCGTTTCCCAAAAGCAACCTACCACCCCGTGAGGCAGTGGATGCGGGGCTGTTTCTGGCCAGGATACTCCCAAGAGAAGAGTCCTGAACTTGCCTCTACCCTCGGGACGCCTGCGGGAGACTGGCTGACAGCATTTGATTGAAAATGCTTATTTCTGGGACACATGGGTGAAAAACAAGTTTTCTCTCCCTAAAACCTTGGGAGCCCCAAAAACCCAAGAACGTCACTTTTCTGTGTCTGCTGAGTGTACGTGACCACTCTACAGATCCCCACACAGCCTTTGTCCTTGTTCATGAGAAGGTTCACCAGGTCTTTCAACACCTGGTTGACCTGGGTGGTGCATCTGGGAAAAGAAGCCAACACACCTGTGTGGACCCTGGTCCTTGAGAGCCTGGGATATGGGGACGCCAGGGAATATCTTCGAGTCCAGAGGTCCTCATGAGGATGTAGCCCCTGAGCTCTGCGTGGGCAGCCGAGGGTCAGCTTCCCTCACCAAACACAGCAGGATGACAAGCGTGGATGTGGCTGCCTGCACCCCCCACAAGATATCCAGGATACTACGTGTACGGATCACCCTGTAAACTTGAAACATAACATAGATCTTAGCTATTGCTGGCTAGCATGTGCAAGAGAAGGTGAGGTTGCGGTGTGCCAGTGGGAAGGATACCTGGGTGTCTGGAGGGTGGGACAAAGTTCACCATAGGTGCCTGGCTAATCAACAAGGGTGAGTTTAAGAGAAGTTTGTGAAAGGGCCAGTTCCCGCCTGGTCTCCAGTTCCCCTGCCTAATGAGATTTGTGTTTCCTTTCCGGAGTGGGTCCTCCTGGGCGCCGGCTGCCACAAATAGCACAGTGGCAGGCGCAGCTGGCAGTGGAGGGCAGGCAGTGGGGCGGGCATAGCACACATTGCGTTCCCAAGGAGGGGCGCCCTGATGTGCCGGCACCCAGGGGGTTTGTGCATTCCGCGCGGGGAGCTCGGGCGTCACGGCGCGGACAAAGCGGCTTTGCAGGGCACTCTCCTACTCCTCGCCATTGGCCGCCGGGCCGCGACCTCCCCCTGCGCTGGCAGAGTCCCAGTGCCTTACGTGGGCACAAAGTCAGTCCCTCACCCCCCAGCGCATGGAGTAGGGGGCGGGCATGGCTCTCGGGTTGCTGGAGAGGGGTGGGGTTGTGGGGTCGGAGCTGGAGGCGCCTCCCGGAGCCCGTCCGCGTTGCCCTTCACCCTCCTCGTTCCCCCGCCCGCCACACCGCCCTGGCACCTCTCGCCACCTGTTTCCTTGTCCTCCCAGCTCGCCTTCCCCTTCTCCTTATTTTGCATCCTGGGGTTCCAGGGACAAGGTCCTTCCCGGGCCGCCTCCCACCCCACGCACTTTTGAGACTCAAGAGCACCCGGTCCCGGGTCCCGGGTCTAGACCGGCTTATCGCACAGAGCGGCAGAGCCGGGCTCATCGAGAAGGCAGGAGGGGCTCGCCAGCGTGGCACGGGCGCCCGGCGAGAACCTCCACCCTCCCCGCGGCGGCGTGTCCACGCCTAGAATTCAGCCCCACCCTGGTGCCTCGGGCTGGAGGGGCGTCGGCGCTCAGCGGTGTCCCGTCGGTCACCTTGGACAGCCCCTCCACCTCTGCGGCCTCAGTTTCCCCTGGCTGCAGCGGCTGCGAGGCGCTAGGTGGGAGCCGCTGAGCGCTCCCGGGGCCCC
>NW_012114466.1:1483705-1486113 GCF_000951035.1 Colobus angolensis palliatus | reverse complement strand
TCCCTCGGCGCGGTGGAGCTGGGGCGTCCCCGACTCAGAGGGTGCTTTCCGAGACCTCCAGGGATCCCCGAGGCGAGGAAACCCGGGCCCCGGACGGACCGGCCCTGGGTGGGTGCGCCCGGCTGCTGCCGTCGGACGGAGACGCGCGTGTTTGTTCTTCCAGCTGCGACCACCTTGGAGGAACGGTTCCCACTTTGTGCCCCAACGCGGCGGGGCGACCCCGGACAGGCTGTGCTGGGCCGGGTGGCTTCCCTGCGGAAGCCGCGCCACGTCGCTCCGGGTCGGGGCCGCTGCGGGTCGGGCGCCCAGGTCTTTCCGGAGTCCCGCGCTGCGCGGCCCGCGTGGTGCGGGTGAAGCCGGAGGGGCGCGGGGTGGTGCTAGTGGAAGTCCGGAGGGTCGGCTCTGTCCCCTCACGCACCCCAACTAACAGGGCACAACTGCACGCCTGTGCTTTTCTGAAGCCTTTTTTAAAAGTTAAAAGAGAGGAAGTGTGCTCCGAGTGTCAGGATTCTTTCCAAGAAAAACCCACAGTTGTCCAACGGCCTGGGCTTCGTGGGGCCTGGGCTTCGTGGGACCTCCGGGGCTGCACGCCCATGTCAGCCCCAGCCGCCCCCGCCGACCCCTGCCAGGAAACCAGGGAGGCCCCTCCTCTCCCAGCCTCCTTGGGATAAGGGTGGCTTGAGGAACTGGGTCAGGGCAAGGACACGGGGTTTTCCTGAGAAGGACCCTGCGACACCCCTGTCGTTGCTGGGCAGGGTCAGGATGACTTTCCTCTTCCAAGGTGAAGAGTTGGGGGGCATCCAGAGAACATAGCATAATCGCTTCCTCCTTCACCTTCTTACTGCCAGGCTGAAGCTCAGGGCCCCGTCCGCTCCGTGGACTCACAGTTTGTGGCAAGACAAGCTCAGAACTGAGAAGCTGTCACCACAGGTAAGTAGAAGGTTTAATTTACTGTTTCCAGATGGAAATATTGAAGTGTTTTCAGTGTTTACTGTGGTTGTACAACAGACCAGCAATCTGGGGGTTATTACTTTGTGATGCAAGGTTAGATACATTTTCAGACTGAAAGTAAGATACATGTGCATGGATTCACCTTTTGTTTTTTTTGAGACGAAGTCTCCCTCTGTCGCCCAGGCTGGAGTGCAGTGGCCTGATCTCAGCTCACAGCAACCTGTGCTCCTGGGGTTCAAGCGATTCTCCTGCCTCAGCCTCCGGAGTAGCTGGGATTACAGGCAACTGCCACCACTCCCAGCTAATTTTTGCAGTTTTAGGAGAGATGGGGTTTCACCATCTTGGCCAGGCTGGTCTTGAACTCCTGACCTCGCGATCCACCTGCCTCAGCCTGCAAAGTGCTGGGATTACAGGCATGAGTCACCGTGCCCAGCCTAGGATTCACTTTTAAGTTCTGAGTTATTGTGTGAGTTTTGCTGGGAACTTCATTGCTTCATGGCAGGCATGTTTTGTACAATTTAAAACTTGGTAACATTAACTTTGAGAAATGTGCGTGCTTAGCAGACCCTTGGGGTGTCCACACTGACTGGTACCAAGCAGTATACCATCTCTGAGCTGTTTTCATTTTGATTTGAATATTAAGCAGATGGCTTGTTGAGATAGGCCAATGCCAAAACATGCCAAGGATAGGCTGAAGAAACGGCCAGGTGATACGAATTTGTGTGGTCACCATCCATGAGAGACCAGGGACACTGGGGCTGATGATGACCTGTGTAACTCTGAAGCAAAAGTAAGTTAATTGGCAAGCTGGGTGTGGTGGCTCACTCCTGTAATCCCAGCACTGTGGAAGCCGGAGTGGGCAGATCACTTGAGGCCAGGAATTTGAGACCAGCCTGGCCAACATGGTGAAACCCCATCTCTACAAAAGAAATAGAAAAATTAGCTGGGTGTGGTGGCCGACACCTGTAATCCCAGCTGCTCAAGAAGCTGAGGCAGGAGAATTGCTTGAGCCTGGGAGGTGAAGGTTTTAGTGAACTGAGATTGTGCCACTGCACTCCAAGATGGGTGACAGGGCAAGACTCCATCTCAAAAACAAATAAATAAAACAAAATTAATTAACCGACAGTAGGAAAAAATGTTTTTTCTTTCTTTTCCCATATCTGTTTTTGTTTTGTTTTGTTTTGTTTGTTTTTTGAGATGGAGTTTTGCTCTTGTCACCCAGGCTGGAGTGCAGTGGCACGATCTTGGCTCACTGCAACCTCTGCCTAACGGGTTCAAGTGATACTGCTGCTTCAGCCTCTCGAGTAGCTGGGATTACAGGTACTCACCACCACACCCAGCTAATTTTTGTAGTTTTAGTAGAGACAGGGTTTCGCCATGTTGGCCAGGCTGTTCTCAAACTCCTGACCTCAGGTGAACTGCCCGCCTTGGCCTCCCAAAGTGCTGGGATTACAGGC
>NW_012114466.1:1475983-1478625 GCF_000951035.1 Colobus angolensis palliatus | reverse complement strand
CCTGCCTCAGCCTGCAAAGTGCTGGGATTACAGGCATGAGTCACCGTGCCCAGCCTAGGATTCACTTTTAAGTTCTGAGTTATTGTGTGAGTTTTGCTGGGAACTTCATTGCTTCATGGCAGGCATGTTTTGTACAATTTAAAACTTGGTAACATTAACTTTGAGAAATGTGCGTGCTTAGCAGACCCTTGGGGTGTCCACACTGACTGGTACCAAGCAGTATACCATCTCTGAGCTGTTTTCATTTTGATTTGAATATTAAGCAGATGGCTTGTTGAGATAGGCCAATGCCAAAACATGCCAAGGATAGGCTGAAGAAACGGCCAGGTGATACGAATTTGTGTGGTCACCATCCATGAGAGACCAGGGACACTGGGGCTGATGATGACCTGTGTAACTCTGAAGCAAAAGTAAGTTAATTGGCAAGCTGGGTGTGGTGGCTCACTCCTGTAATCCCAGCACTGTGGAAGCCGGAGTGGGCAGATCACTTGAGGCCAGGAATTTGAGACCAGCCTGGCCAACATGGTGAAACCCCATCTCTACAAAAGAAATAGAAAAATTAGCTGGGTGTGGTGGCCGACACCTGTAATCCCAGCTGCTCAAGAAGCTGAGGCAGGAGAATTGCTTGAGCCTGGGAGGTGAAGGTTTTAGTGAACTGAGATTGTGCCACTGCACTCCAAGATGGGTGACAGGGCAAGACTCCATCTCAAAAACAAATAAATAAAACAAAATTAATTAACCGACAGTAGGAAAAAATGTTTTTTCTTTCTTTTCCCATATCTGTTTTTGTTTTGTTTTGTTTTGTTTGTTTTTTGAGATGGAGTTTTGCTCTTGTCACCCAGGCTGGAGTGCAGTGGCACGATCTTGGCTCACTGCAACCTCTGCCTAACGGGTTCAAGTGATACTGCTGCTTCAGCCTCTCGAGTAGCTGGGATTACAGGTACTCACCACCACACCCAGCTAATTTTTGTAGTTTTAGTAGAGACAGGGTTTCGCCATGTTGGCCAGGCTGTTCTCAAACTCCTGACCTCAGGTGAACTGCCCGCCTTGGCCTCCCAAAGTGCTGGGATTACAGGCATGAGCCACCGTGCTGGGCCCTTTTCCGACGTCTTAAACACAACGTAAGAGACATGCCATAATCATCAAATCTGCAGTGGTTTTCACTAGCTCCTGTTTATCAAACTTATGAACAGAGTTTTAAAAGTTGTGTATCAGCCAGGCGCGGTGGCTCATACCTGTAATCCCAGCACTTTGGGAGGCTGAGGTGGGCAGATGACAAGATCAGGAGTTTGAGACCAGCCTGGCCAATATGGTGAAACCCTGTCTCTACAAAAAATACAAAAATTAGCTGGACACGGTGGCAGGCGCCTGTAGTCCCAGCTACTCAGGAGACTGAGGCAGGAGAATTGCTTGAACCCGGGAGGGAGGTTGCAGTGAGCTGAGATGGTACCACAGCACTCCAGCCTGGGTGACAGAGTGAGACTCCGTCTCCAGAAAAAAAAGAAAAATTGTATGTGAGAGAGAGAGAACTAGAGAGAGAAGAAAGAGAAAACCTGTCTTCTTTATAAACTATTTTATAACTTTTTATTGACTAGGTTATGAAAAATCTTTCTATGTGGAAAACATTTTTGCATCATTTGAAATGTATATATAATATCCTATTGTGTTTAGATACAATAGTATTTAGCCAATCTCTTTATATATGTGTGTATATTTAATGCGGTCATTCTATAAATATTTACTGAGTAGCTGCTGTGGGCTACTGTCCCCAATGCTGAACAAGACAAGCATGGATCCATGAAACTGATTTTCACACCAGAAATAAAAAGGAAACGTAAAGATAATCCTCCTCATGGTAAAAGATGAAGAACCTATTTTTGCCAGGACATCTTACTCTTTAGTAATTGGTGGTCAGTGTTAATTTTCTTGCGTGCTGTTTTGGATAGTCTGTTTTTGTAATAAATATTTAAGTAGCCCAGGCACAGTGGCTCACGCCTGTGATTTCAGCACTTTGTGAGGCTGAAGGGGATGGATTGCTTGAGCCCAGGAGTTCAGGACCAGCCTGGGCAACCTGGCGAAACCCCGCCTCTGCTAAAAATACAAAAATTAGCCGGGTGTAGTGGCGTGTGCCTGTGGCCCCATCTACTTGGGAGGCTGAGGTGGGAGGATTCCTTGAGCCTGGGAAGTGGAGGTTGCAGTGACTGAGATGGCGCCACTGCACTCCGGCCTGGGTGACAGAGTGAGACCTGATCTCAAAAAATAAATAAATATTTATGTAGTCATCATTAGGCAGTCTTTTAAATTTTATTTATTTACTTATTTTTGGGACAGAATCTCACTGTGTCACCTAGGCTAGAGCACAGGTGCATGATCACGGCCTGATGCAGCCTCGACCTCCCTGGGCTCTGGTGATCCTCCCACCTCAGCCTCCCAAGCAGCTAGGACCACAGGCACATGCCACCATGCCTGACTAATTTTTGTATTTTTTGCAGAGACGGGGTCTTGCTATGTTGTTCAGGCCTGTCTCAAACTCCTGGGCTCAAGCCATCCTCCTGCCTCAGCCTCCCATAGTGCTGGGACTACAGCCATGAACCATTGCACCCGGCCTAAGTGGTCTTTTTTTAAAAAAAAAAAAAAAAAAA
>NW_012114466.1:1469252-1475382 GCF_000951035.1 Colobus angolensis palliatus | reverse complement strand
CACCTTTAAGGCCATGTGGTTAGGGAAACTTGGGCACAAAATTTACATTTCCAGCTTGGTGATAAGATGAGTTTAAGGTAAGAATCAAACAGGAAAAAGCCTTAGCTGTTCCAGTGGCCCATGTTTAAAAGAATGTGTTTCTTTTTCCAAGTATTTCTGCTGCTTGCATGCACTGAGCTTCTATGGAAAGGAGCACCATGCAGGCACATTTTCCAGACAGGACCAGATTTGCTTGTTACCCAGAGGTGTGTGCATTCTTTGCTTTTAGGATATTTAATTAGTGTCTTTTAATAGTGATATTATGGTGTCTTGAAAGTTTATGCATTTGAAAAGAAAATAACTTACTCCTTGCTAGGTCTCACCCTGTCATGGTTATCTTTGCAGCTAAGCTGCATTTGTTTTGAGGCTCACATATGGTAAAAGCAGTTGAAAATTTGGAAATTTTGCTTTGTATCAGCAAAGCAGCTTGATATAGTGGAAAAGGTATTAGGTCATTAATCATGAGATTTGGATTCTGGCCCCTTAGCTGCTGCCTGCCAGGCCTCGAGACCTTTGTTCCCTTCTTTAAACTGCTGTTTTCTCATCAGAAAATGAAGTTCCTCTCCATGCTACCTCTCTGAAGGGTTGTGAAGCTCAAAGCGGTGGCTTAAAAAACTGCCCATCTCAGGAGGTGTCTTAAGAAGGAGGACATACCGCTGGCTCCTGCATTTCTCACTTAGCCAGGTCTGATACCTGTGTTGTTTTCACTCTGGCCATTTTAGGATTTTTCAAAGGCTTTCAGAAAGCAACATACTACCATCCCCCCTTACACACTAAAATTGTTTTTCATTTTGGAATATACAACTGAGAGTTCTCCACCAGTACAATAAAGTTGTTACAAGTGGTTCCTATGTGTTTTTTTTTTTTTTTTTTTTTGGGCGGGGGAGACAGAGTCTCGCTCTGTCACCTAAGCTGGAGTGCAGTGGCGCAATCTTGGCTCACTGCAACCTCCGCCTCCCAGGTTCAGGCAATTCTCCTGCCTCAGCCTCCCAAGTAGCTGGCACTATAGGCACTTGCCACCATGCCCAGCTAATTTTTGTATTTTTAGTAGAGATGGGGTTTCACCATGTTGGCCAGGCTGGTTTTGAACTCCTGACCTCAGGTGATCCACCCACTTCAGCCTCCCAGAGTCTTGGGATTACAGGCGTGAGCCACCGCACCCGGCCTCCTGTGTGACCTCAGATTTTGGTGGGGCTACACCTTGCATTTGCTTTTACTCCAACTCCATGGCATACCTGAACCAGGCCTCTTCATCTTGAAGAGGGATCTGCTGAAATGCAGGCCCAGTGACTCTCCCCGTGCCCGGACACAGTTCCGTCAAACCATGGCCTGGTGCTGCCTGCACCCTGGTTCCTGGTTAGTCTGACTGTCCACACTGAGTCTAATTCCTTGAGGGCAGAGAGGCTGTCTTATTTATTTCTGCCCTGCTAAACCTATAAACTGAGTAGGTACTTGTAAATGTTCATGGAATAAGTACATGATTAACAGGATTTAATTCTAGAAGAATGTATTGATGGGCCTCTGTGGTCACCACAGTACTGAGAAGTGGGTGGGAGCTGGCTGGATCGGGGGGCACCTAAACAGGAGTGCAGACAGCAGCACCTACAGATGGTGGCCTGCTCCATCCCACCACAGCAAAATTGCCCCAGGCCCCTGCAGCTTCCCCCACACCTAGACTGAGAGAGCTCTTTTTCTTTCTGTACTGACGGGGTGTTCCCTCCAGATGTCCATATGTACTTCCCATTACAATGGTGTTAGGAAGGTGAGGGCTGCCACTGAAATGGTCCTCTTCATAATCACCACTAGGTTTGGTGTATATTATGGATTAAATAGAATTTTTATAAGATGGCCTGAGGATCTATTTAGATAAAATCCTCTTTCTTTCTGCAAGATCATGGATTTAAATTCCAAACAACTGACTTCATAGGGAAGGGATATGGCGAAAGGGAAGTGAGTTGGGCAGCACTGATATTTAACAAGGCGAGGGTCCTTCTCCCGCTGTGATTGTGAAGCTAAAATATTCCCAGGAGAAATTAGAGAAAACTCAGATTAAATATTGTTTGTGTTCCAGGAGGCAGGACTCGTCGAACTGCTTTTATTTTGCTCCATTTTAAGAGATTTGCAGATAAAGAGGAGTGAAGATTTCTATTCAGATTTACTGGCTTTATATTTTTAACTTATAGACCACAAGCCAGCTTTCGAAAGAGCATCATTTTGAATAGTAAGAGTTAGGAAGACAAATACAGGACTAATGGCTTCCAAGATTATGAGCTTCATAGGAATGGTTTGAGATGAGGCTATAGTAAACAGAATGTTGAAGCTCCCCCACCCTTTTCATTTTTCATTTTTAAGAGTGAGCGAGGCCAGGCGTGGAGGCTCATACCTGTAATCCCAGCACTTTGGGAGGCCAAGGTGGGCGGATCACAAGATCAGGAGTTTGAGACCAGCCTGGCCATCATGGTGAAACCCTGTCTCTACTAAAAATACAAAAATTAGCCAGGCGTGGTGTCAGGTGCTTATAATCCCAGTTACTCAGGAGGCTGAGGCAGGAACATTGCTTGAACCCAGGAGGCGGAGGTTGCAGTGAGCTGAGAGCGCACCACTACACATCTCAGACAAAAAAAGAGTGAGTGAGGCCTCAAGTTTTTTTGCATCTATTTGTAACTGAATACGTCTGTGGTTATGTGATAACCAGACCAAGGTGACAAATTGCCAAGTTTCAGTAAAAGAGACCCAGTTATTTAGAGGTTGACACGTGGATATGTCCCTTTCTAAGAAGTTCATCGTCAGCTTTACGTGAGTATTTAAATGTATGTTTATAATTCAGCAATATGGCTTGTAAAATACAGATTGTCCAATCAAGTGACATGCAATTCTTGATCTGAAACAAGTTTTCTTCTATTATCTGTGGAAGAAATGGTTATAGGCATGTTTAAATGGGATGAATTTTTTGAAGCATTTTCAGGCAGCTTTCCACATGGAATAAAATAACATCGAGTGGGCTGCTAACATGAGGAACATATTGCCTTCTGCCTAGGATTATGAGTAAATTTGATAAATTCTAGATTGCAGTCTTATTTTAGCTCATTTTATGAGACAGCTTGATAACTGGGGTAGTGTCTCTTTTTTTGCGGGGGGGGCGGGATTGGAGCTGGAGTCTCACTCTGCTGCCCAGGCTGGAGTGCACTGGCGTAGTCTCAGCTCACTGCAGCCTCGGCCTCCCAGGTTCCAGTGATTCTCCTACCTCAGCCTCCTGAGCAGCTGGGATTACAGGCATGTGCCACCACACACTGCTAATTTTTGTATTTTTAGTAGAGACGGGCTTTCACCATGTTGGCTGGGCTGGTCTCAAACTCCTGACCTGAAGTGATTCGCCCGCCTCAACCACCTAAAGTGCTGGGATTACAGGCGTGAGCCACCACACCCGGCTTCTGTTTTTCTTTTTTTTTTTGAGACGGAGTCTCGCTCTGTCGCCCAGGCTGGAGTGCAGTGGCCGGATCTCAGCTCACTGCAAGCTCCGCCTCCCGGGTTTTACGCCATTCTCCTGCCTCAGCCTCCCGAGTAGCTGGGACTACAGGCACCCGCCACCTCACCCGGCTAGTTTTTTTTTTTTTTGTATTTTTTAGTAGAGACGGGGTTTCACCGTGTTAGCCAGGATGGTCTTGATCTCGTGACCTCGTGATCCGCCCGTCTCGGCCTCTCAAAGTGCTGGGATTACAGGCTTGAGCCACTGCGCCCGGCCCCGGCTTCTGTTTTTCTATCTGTGCATTGGGGATGAAATTAACACAAATGATGTTTAAAGAAAAAAAATGTTCAGAGAAGTTAGAAATTTGCTTTAAATTGGAATCATCTCTGAGTATGTGAAACTTATTTGTAACAGAAACAAACGGCGGTATTTGACCTGTTGACAGTGTCCTTGGACTTTACAATTTGTGAAGCAGAGTATTTTGCTGGAGCAGTACATTTGTCTTTGTCTTCCCCCCACTTTGACACATGTTACAGAACCTGTCACCAGATACAGGCAAGGGAGCGTGGGCTTCCCATCTCTGCGCGGCTCCCCTGTGATTCACAAGCAAGCAATCAGAAGTGCACAAAAGTTTAGAACGCAATGTTCATTCTCTTCTTTCCTTAGAAAAACTCACTTTGTTGAGAGCCTTTTCCAGAAAGGAAGGCACTCTATTGTTGTAATTTTCAAATCATAAAAATAAGCCTAATCTAGTCTATTCAGCGAGGTGTTCTGAAAGAGGAAATTTTTCTTTTTTAAGTTCAATTATGTGAAGATCTTGAAGGCGGGACTCAAGGGAGAGTGCTATGCTGGGAAGAAGGCTTTGGAAAATGAGAGGCATGAAGGGGAAAGGGTATTTAAATGTGTTTGAAGCCAAGGATCCTTGAGAGAAAAAGCTGGCACTAACAGGGTTCAAAGAACTGGCGTGACAAGTGATGACTAATGACACTGAGGGTGGGTTGTGGGTGCCTAGTGAATTCCTCCAAAGCCAAGATAGAGGATCCCAGACCCAGGGAAGAAGGGAAGAAAGTGTGTACACCCAGAAGTACTGTAGGGACAGATTCCGATCACAAGCTGTGAATGGAAGATGCCAGCCACCACTGTAGCAGCCTGAAAACCACCGTTTGGAACCGCCAGTGAAGGGGTGGGAAGTGTGGATCCAGGGCTGGTGCACTGAACCCAGAGGAGCAGGCTCCCATTCCCAGCTAAGGATGGCAGCCGGCGGGGATCCTTCCAGGAGAAAGTTGTAAGTGGAAGCTTTCAATTCAGAGCAGTAGCAATGCCTTCAAAGTCCCAGGCTTCACGTGGGAACAGAGAAATGTGACGAGTATTTAGCAGAGTGCCAATATAAGAAATCTATATCGGTGTTTGTTTGTTTGTTTTTGAGATGAAGTCTCGCTCTGTCACTGCAATCTCTGCCTCCTGGGTTCAAGGTACTATACTACACCTGGCTAACTTTTTGTATTTTTAGTAGAGATAGGGTTTCACCATATTGGCCAGGCTGGTCTCAAACTCCTGCCCTCATGATCCGACCGCTGCACCTCCCAAACTGCTGGGATTACAGGCGTGAGCCACCGCACCCGGCCCAATATCGTGTTTTTATTTATTTATTTATAGACAGGGTGTCACTCTGTTGCCAGGCTGGAGTGCAGTGGTACGATCTCAGCTCACTGCAACCTCCACCTCTTGGGCTCAAGCAATCTTCCCACCTCAGCCTCCTGAGTAGCAGGGACTACAGGTGTGCATCACCACACCCAACTAGATTTTGTATTTTTTGTAGAGATGGGGTTTAGCCATGTTCAGCTCGTCTCAAACTCCTGGGCTCAAGTGATCTGCCTGCCTCGGCCTCCCAAAGTCCTGGGATTACAGGTGTGATTCATCATGTCCAGCCCAGTATTTTTCTTTCACTCTGGAAACCAGAAATTATTGGCTTTTTTGCCCTGCCGCATTCTCTTTACTTAGATGAATCCAGCAAGGTTAGCTGTTAGTGTCTAGGTCAGAAGTCTAAGTGAAAGTGAATATTTAACCACACTTAAGCACGGCTGATGATCTTTAATACTAATAGAGGTATAAGACTTAAAAGAAACAAGAACCCAGATGGAAAACATGGCCATGGACGCAGAGAAAACCATGGCAGCTTCCATGGACTCATAAAAAGAGCTCAAAACCTAGGAAGTGGACCGAGACTTTTTTTGGAATGAATGAATTCAAATGTGGGCTTTCTTAGTAGGTTAAATCATATTCTAGAAGGGATTTCAGAAGGATGTATGCCCAATTATGGTATCAGGTCTGCTGTAGACTCTTCAAGGAGGAAGTCTCTGAAAGACAAGAAGGAACAATTAAAAATTAGAACTCAGGTGAGTGGATCGCACGGTCAAGAGATTGAGACCATCCTGGCCAACATGGTGAAACCCTGTTTCTGCTAAAAATACAAAATTTAGCTGGGCGTGGTGTGGCTGTAATCGCAGCTACTCAGAAGGCTGAGGCAGGAGAATCGCTTAAACCCGGGAGGCAGAGGCTGCAGTGAGCCGACATTGCACCACTGCACTCCAGCCTGGCAACAGCAAGACTCCGACTCAAAAATAA
>NW_012114466.1:1463625-1468892 GCF_000951035.1 Colobus angolensis palliatus | reverse complement strand
TTAGCCAGGATGGTCTCGATCTCCTGACCTCGCGATCCGCCCGTCTCGGCCTCCCAAAGTGCTGGGATTACAGGCTTGAGCCACCGCGCCCGGCCCACCAGGTATCATTTTTATACACATGACGTTAAATCACCGCAGGCCCAGGCGAGCAGATGTGGACTTTCCCACTGTGCGTGTGTGCTTTCCTCGGAGCCCTCAGCGGCGTTCCCTTTTCCGCGCTAGCATTCGATCCCTTTGCTTTTCTGGATGACCCCAGCCCCTCTGGCTCCACAAGTCCCCCTGCACGTCACCATCACCCTTGCGAGCTTCAAACCTGTCACCTACCCGCCTTCCAGATGTCACCTGGGCCCTCCTGGAGGCCCTCGCGCTCAGTGTGTCTGATTCTGAGCTGTCCTGCTTTTTCCCCTCCCGTGACCCTGGCGACCCTTTTCGGTCTCAGTTGCCAGCCTCCTGCTAGGGCTGGGGCAGGGGACATCAAAGGCAGGACAAGGTGCAGGGTCCTGACCCTCCACTTAGCAGCTCTCAGACGCACAAGGGTTTTTCAGCTGGCCTGTGACTCAGTTTCCCTCAGCTGCAAGAGGGGTGCATACTAGGGTTTCTCTGGATTGCTGCACCTGGCAGGTAGTGTGGGCTTGATAGGTGCTACCTTGCTTATCATTGCCTCTTCCATCTTAATGTTGTCCTGTCCATCCAATGTTTATGGGATGAGAGGTTGATAGAAGGGCACGGCCCTGACATTCCAAGGACCAACCGACACGCTTTCTACACAAGCCCCTTCCGGTTCTTCTCGTGAGCTAGGCGTGCCAGAGACACACTCCCTTACCCTCATACCCCGCCGCACCCCCATGACCTCTACCTTTGAGACCTCAGCTTAAATTCACTCTTAGGAAGGCTCCCTGAACCACCTGCCGGGGTTGTATGCTGAGGCAGGTTCTTGTAACACCTGGTGCTTTTCCTCCAATGCACTCAGGCAGTGTTTATTCAGGTGGTGGCTTGGTGACAGTGGCTCTCCGCGAGACCCCGCGAGGCCAGAATCCTTGGCTCATCACTCATGGTTGAACCCAGAGCCTCAGCCTGCGGTGATTTAATGTCATGTGTATAAAAATGATACCTGGTGGATGGATGTGTTACACCTTAGGCTAGAATCTCATCTTTTTGTCTCTCGGAAGAAATTAATTCCTTTTCTGAGTTCTACTTTTATTTATTTATTTATTATTTTTGAGTCAGAGTCTTGCTGTTGCCAGGCTGGAGTGCAGTGGTGCAATGTCGGCTCACTGCAGCCTCTGCCTCCTGGGTTTAAGCGATTCTCCTGCCTCAGCCTTCTGAGTAGCTCACAGTTGAACCAGCAAGGTAGGTGCTTCAGGACTGGCTGTGGGAGCCTGCGGCTCCTGCCAGGCACCCACCACTTGAGATTCCTCAAGTCTTAAGTGCCACCTCCTTCCTGAAGCCTTCCTTGTTGCTCCCCCAAACTAGAGGCAGGAGTTTTGTCCTTCAGACACCCTATAGCATTTGAGTCACTCTGATTTGACGAGTTCTGCCTTCACTTGAGCAGCTATTAGGGGCATTCGTCAGTCATTCATTCCTCAGTTCATTTATTCAGCAAATATTTACTGCGCACCTACTGCATGCCATGCGCTGTCCTGCCATGTAAAACAGTGGGCACGATTCCCTGCCACTACCAACCACGGCCTCGCATAACTGGCAGACTCCCAGCTTGAAGGAGAGGCACGGAGGGAAACTGAAAGCAGCCCACAGCGTGGAAAGAGCGGGGACAGAGGGTCATGGGGGTCACCGGGGCATGTGTGCTGCATCTGCCAGTGAACGGAACCTGTGGCTCCAGATGTGGTTGTCTTTAAACTTCGGAATTTCCTTTCACTAAAGAACCACGTCCAGGGCCGGGCGCGGTGGCTCACGCCTGTAATCCCAGCACTTTGGGAGGCCGAGGCGGGCGGATCATGAGGTCAGGAGATCGAGACCATCCTGGCTAACCCGGTGAAACCCCGTCTCTACTAAAAAATACAAAAAACTAGCCGGGCGAGGTGGCAGGCGCCTGTAGTCCCAGCTACTCCGGAGGCTGAGGCAGGAGAATGGTGTAAACCCGGAAGGCGGAGCTTGCAGCGAGCTGAGATCCGGCCACTGCACTCCAGTCTGGGCAACAGAGCGAGATTCCGTCTCAAAAAAAAAAAAAAAGAACCAAGTCCAGAGAGAGGAAAGAGTGAATAAAATTATCCAAGAAACTTGAGAGCTCATTTTAGTTTTCCTGATTATGATCTTAAAGGCATTAAGTGCTCAAGTTAAACTCCTTTTGACCCACATAGGTTAGCAGAATTTAAATCCTAGGTGATTATTAACTCTAATCATGCATCTAATGACCTGTATTGAAGACACACTGCCTGCTTAGTTGTAGCCTCAGCCTTTGCTCTGTCACTGCTGGTTCCAGCCTGAAAAGCAGATGAGCCCTCACGGCCACAATTCCACCACAGTCACATAAGCGGGACAGTGGCTCCCTGAAAACCAGCCGTGGAGTGGGAAGAGCAGGCGCCTGGCTGTTGCGAGCTTGACTCCATTTGGTCTGATAGAAATGAGAGGTAGATGATTCCCTAGACAAATGCAGGCCTTTCTCAAAGCCCCTTTCCCAGGGCGATGTGACATGAGTGGTCTGTGCCTTCCAGGGCAGCCATGTCCTGCTTTGCCCAGCCAGGGCGGTGGGGAGGGAGACAGCTGCATCCTGCCTGGGGCTCCTGGGCCCCGCTACATCAGGTGGGAGCAGGGCTGGCTCCCTGATGTCCTTGGAGAAGTTGTCCACACTGCCTTCCCCTGTGGGAGTGACGACAATGTGTCCTGCCAGCCTTCCATGGCTGACTCCCTACTCTATTAATTCCCAAGAAATCAGGCCGTGGAGGTGGGTTTGAGGGTTTGTATTGGTGTTTTTTAAAGTTGGGTTGGCCGAGTGCAGTGGTTCATACTTGTAATCCCAGCACTTTGGGAGGCTGAGGCGGGCGGATTACATGAGGTCAAGAGTTTAAGACCAGCCTGGCCAACATGGTGAAACCCTGTTTGTACTAAAACTACAAAAAAATTAGCTGGGCATAGTGGTGGGCGCCTGTAATCCCAGCTACTCAGGAGGCTGAGACAGAGAACCTCTTGAACTAGGGAGGTTGCAGTGAGCCGAGATCGTGCCACTCCAGCCTGGGTGACAACAGTGCGATTCTACCTCTAAATAAATAAATAAATAAAGTCGGGTTTATTAAGATATAATTTACATACAGTAAAATTCTTTTTTTTTTTTTTTTTTGAGACAGAGTCTCGCTCTTGCCCAGGCTGGAGTGCAATGGTACAATCTTGGCTCACTGCAACCTCCACCTCCTGGGTTCAAGCGATTCTCCTGCCTCAGCCTCTCGAGTAGCTGGGATTATAGGTATGCGCCACAATGCTGAGCTAATTTTTGTATTTTTAGTAGAGATGGGGTTTCGCCATGTTGGCCAGGTTGGTCTCAAACTCCTGACCTCAGGTGATCTCCACCCACCTTGGCCTCCCAAAGTGCTGGGATTACAGGTGTGAGCCACAGCATCCGGCCTAAAATTCATTTTTTCAGGCATACAGTTTTACAAGTTTTGAAAATATGCAGTCCCGTCTCCTGGCCATTCTCAGCTGCTGGGACTTGTGTGCATTTCCTGGCTTGCAGCCGCACAGGTAGAGTCCTCTTGCGTCTGATCTCTGACCTCGCCTTCACCACCTCACTCCTGCCATTTCTTTTGCTGCATCTCTCTGACTCTAGCCAGAGAGAGTTGTCTGCTTTTAAGAGCTCAGGTGATCAGACAGGGCCCACCTGGATCACCCAGGGTGCTCTCCCCTCCCGGAGCCTGTACCCTCACCTGTGTCCCCGGGCTGCTATAACAAAGTACCATGAACTGGGTAGCTTCAACAACAGGCATTTATTTCCTCTTCAGGAGGACAGCAGTTCCCAATCAAGGCGTCAGCACAGCCACACTCCCTCCAAGGGCTCTGGTAGCCTTCTTCCTTGCCTTTCCTGGCTTCCGGTTGTGGCCGTCAGTTGTTGGCTCTCCTTGGCTTGTGGCCACATCCCTCCAAGCTCTGCCTTCGTCTTCATGTGGCCTGCTCCCTGTGTGTCTGAGTCTGGATCCAAATTTCCTTTTGATAAGGACACCAGTCATATTGGCTTAGGGCCCAACCCACTCCATGACCTCATCTCAACTGCTCACATCTGCAGTGACCCTGTTTCCAAATAAGCTCATAATCTGAGGTATGGGGAGGGGTAGGGCTTCAACACATCTTTTGAGGGGACACAAGTCAACCCACAGCAGTACCCTTTGTTAAATCTGTAGAGCTCCTTTTGCACATAGGGTAACACATCCACCAGCCCCAGGACTGGGGAGTGGACATCTTTGGGGGCCATGATCTGGCTTCCACACGAGGAAGTCCACAGTCTAGGAGCAGCTCACACTTGCTCAGTGAAGTGTGGTTCATGGATGTAACTGAGTGTGGCCTGTTCATGCTCAAATATGAGAAGCTGGTCAGCATCCAGCTGTGTCAATCAAGGATGGCTCTGTAACACTCAGGATGAGCAGCCATGCCTAGTTGCCCGGGACGTTAGGCAGCTGGCGTAGGGCTGGAGTCCTGGCCTCATGCCGTGGGTGAGTGTGTAGGGGAGTGATACGTCTGACATGCAGTGTGTGAGTGGCTGAGTGTGGCAGCTGCCTCCTTTTCCCTGCATTAGGATAGTGTTGGGGGGAAAGCCGTGATCATGGCTGCCCAGGGTCCAAGTGAGTGGAAGGGTGCTGGGAGTACTGGGAGGCAGTGGGCCTCATGGGACCATCACAGCTTGGTGCCCTGTTTATAGGTGGGAAGGCTGTCATGACTGCACCCCATTCCCCCTTCCCCCTTCGCAGAGACCCTCCCTGAACCCCTTATTTATACTTTCAGCCCTTCCCTCTACCTGTCACCATGTAGTACATGCTTTCTTCTTCTTCTTTTTTTTCTTTTGAGACAGAGTCTCACTCTGTCACCCATGCTGGAGTGCAGTGGTGCGATCTCAGCTCACTGCAACCTCCACCTCCTGGGTACAAGCCATTCTCCTGCCTCAGCCTCCTGAGTAGCTGGGATTACAGGCACCTGCCACCATGCCTGGCTAATTTTTGTATTCTTAGTAGAGGTGGGGTTTCGCTATGTTGGCCAAGCTGGTCTTGAACTCCTGACCTCAGGTGATCCACCGGCCTCAGCCTCCCAAAGTGCTGGGATTACAGGCA
>NW_012114466.1:1460602-1463190 GCF_000951035.1 Colobus angolensis palliatus | reverse complement strand
GGAGTGCAGTGGCATGATTTTGGCTCACTCCTGGCCTTGAGTGATTCACCTACCTCAGCTTCCTAAGCAGCTGGGACCACAGGCATGCACAACCACGCCTGGCTAATTTTTTGTATTTTTAATAGAGACAGGGTTTCACCGTGTTAGCCAGGATGGTCTCGATCTCCTGACCTCGTGATCCGCCCGCTTCGGCCTCCCAAAGTGCTGGGATTATAGGTGTGAGCCACCATGCCTGATCAGATTTTATTGAAGTTTACAGAATTACCTCTTTGTAGCCATGGAAGTAAAAAAAATAATGAGACAAGTAGCTATTTCAAAATGTAGGGCTGATAAATTTGGGATGGTTTGAGAATGTTAAGATGGGGAACTCCATTTCTTTTTTTAAATTTTCATTTATTTTCATTTGTTTATTTTTTTGAGACAGAGTTTCACTCTGTTGCCCAGGCTGGAGAGCAGTGGCATAATCTCAGCTCACTGCAACCTCCACCTCCTGATCACAAGTGATTCTCCCACATCAGCCTCCCGAGATACTGGGACTACAGGTGCCCACCACCATACCTGGCTAGTTTTTGTGTTTTTAGTAGAGATGGGATTTCATCATGTTGGCCAGGCTGGCCTCGAACTCCTGACCTCAGGTGATCCTCCTGCCTTGGCCTCCCAAAGTGGTGGGATGACACGTGTGAGCCACCGCACCCAGCCAGGGAACTCCATTTCTGACAGTGGCTCAGTAGTTTGGAAGTTAACTGGCAAAGGTGGACGGAATCTTTAAACATATGTGGAGGAATTGGAGAGTTTACAAGATAGTGAAGAACTGCCAGGCCATGGTCTGGAGAAGATGGAATCTTGACATTTGGGGCCATCGTGTCTGTGGGGTGTTGGCCAATTTATGAAAGAAGTGGTTAAGGGCCTGAGTGGCATTTTTGAGGGGCTAGAGTCAAACGCTCATACATAAAGCCTACTAAGGAGGGAAGACCCTGGTAAACATCCCAAACTTTGGATTGGGACTCAAAAAAACTCCATCCTAGGAGTACAGGTGACCTGGAAACAGATCAGCTTAATCAAGGACTGAAGTCCAGTTCTAGCTACGCCCAATCCTTGAGACTGATTAAGGTGAGCTCAGATTGCAAGGACCTCAGATACCTGGCAGAAGCAAGTGAATATCCTTCTGGAGGAACAGAGCCTCATCCTAGGCCTCTAATTTTGAAGGACAATTTTTCAAATGCAGGCTTTCCTCCCTTTGCACAGTTCCATTATGCGTAAATTTCAGTCAGTGACTGGCTGCAGTGGCTCATGCGTGTAATCCCAGCACTTTGGGAGGCCAAGGTAGGTGAATTGCTTGAGTCTAGGAGTTTGACACCAGCCTGGGCAACATAGTGAAACCCCACCTCTGTTTTTAAAAATAAAAAAATTAATTGTCACTGTTTAGTTAAATTATAGTGGTCTCCCAACAATACAGATCAGATCCCAGCTCCCATGGTGTGTGCACTGTGAGTGCTGTATGAAGTACAAGCTCTGCCGCCAGTTCTTCAGCCTACAAATCACAGTATAGATAACAGATGTGCATGATGATCACTGACCAATTGCATCACGTCTCTCAAAGTCGGTCTGTGATTGGTCCCTGAGCATCTGTCGGTCAGTTTCATGCACAGACTGCAAAGCATGTGGTTGTGTCGCCTCCTTGTCTCTCAGTGACAAACCCACATGGCATTTTATAAAAGTGGATATACCAGGCCGGTGCAGTGGCTCATGCCTGTAATCCTAGCACTCTGGGAGGCCGAGGCAGGTGGATCATTTGGGGTTAGGAGTTTAAGACCAGTCTGGCCAACATGGTGAAACCCCATCTCTACTAAAAATACAAAACTTAGCTGGTTGTGGTGGCCAGCGCCTGTAATCCCAGCTACTGGGGAGGCTGAGACAGGAGAATCGCTTGAACCCAGGAGGCAGAGCTTGCAGTGAGTCGAGATTGTGCCACTGCACTCCAGCCTGGGTGACACAGCAAGACTACCATCTCAAAAAAAAAAAAAAGTAAGCATGAAAATTATGAAATGCTCAGAGATAAAATATGTGAGTCCTGTACGCTGGAATCTACAAAACACTACTAAGAGAAATTTTAAAAAACCTAAATAAATGGCAAGTTATAACATGCTCTTGGATCAGAAGACTCAGTATCATTAGGATGGCGATTCTTCCCAAAATGATCTACAGATTCAAAGCAATCAGAATCAGACCTCAGCGTGCCTATTTGTAGAATTTGATAACCTGATTCTAAAGTTTATATGGAAATGCAAAGGACCTTGAGTTGCTAAAATAACTTTGAAAAAGAACAACATAATTGAAGGACTTAGACTACATGATTTCAAGAATTATTATAAAGCTACAGTAATCAAGATAGTATGGTATTGATATGAAAATAGAGAATTAGATGAATGGAACAGAATAGCAAGTCCAGAAATAGATCCACACATATAGGGTCAATTGATTTTCAGCAAAGTGCCAAGTCATTTAAGTGGGGAAAAGATAATCTTTTCAACAAATGATACTGGAACAACTGGATAGCCATATGCAAAAGAACCTCAACCTGGCCGGGC
>NW_012114466.1:1459966-1460277 GCF_000951035.1 Colobus angolensis palliatus | reverse complement strand
GGGAGGATCACCTGAGCCCAGAGAGGTCAAGGCTACAGTGAGCCATGATTGTACCACTGCACTCCAGACTGGGTGACAAAGTGAGACCCTGTGTTAAAAAAAAGAGTTAAAGCTATAAAACCTCCAGAAGAAAAATATGGGAAAATTCTTTTGATTTGGAGTTTGGCAAGGATTTCTTAAACATGATTTGAAAAGCATTAACTAGGCCAGGTATGCTGGCTTACACCTGTTATCCCAATGCTTTGAGGGACTGAGGTGGGAGGATAGCTTGAGGCCAGGAGTCCAAGAGCAGCCTGGGCAACATGAGTGGG
>NW_012114466.1:1450289-1459313 GCF_000951035.1 Colobus angolensis palliatus | reverse complement strand
ACTCCAGCCTGGGCGACAGAGCGAGACTCCGTCTCAAAAAAAAAACAAGAACTCTCATACACTGCTGATGGGAATGTAAAATGATAGCAGCCAGTTTGGAAAACATTTTGGCAAATAATACCACTTATTTTCAAAAATGGTATATACCTGAAAGAACTCAAAGTGAAAAAGCTATATACTGTCTGCTTCCAACGCTAGATATTATGGGAAAAGCAAAACTATTTGCCAGGGGCTCATGGGGAGGGAAAGAGGAATGAGTAGGTGGAACACAGGGATTTTTAGGGCAGTGAAACTATTCTGTATGGTACTGTAATGATGAATACGTGTTATCAGGCATTTGTCAATACCCATAAAATGTACAACACAAAGAGTGAAAATGAAAACTGTGGACTTCAGTTAGCAATAATATGTCAATATTGGCTCATCAATGGCAACAAATGACCTCACCAATGCAAGATGGTAATAACAGGGAAACTGTGGTGGGAGTGAGGTGGTATATGAGACTTCTTTGTACTTTCCACTCAATTTTTCTGTAAGCCCAAAACTGCTCTAAATAAGAAAGTTTATTAATTAAAAGTTACATTTATAATGTATCTATATCTAGGAATAAATCTGAAAAAGATATGTAAGGTCTCTACTCAGAAAACTGATTATGTTATTAAGAGAGCTTAAATATAGCCCAAATAAATAGATGGATATACTATGTTCATGGAAGGTACAACTCAGTATTGGGAAGGTGTCAGTCATCCTAAGAAAGGCCTCATGTGTCACACAAGGGATACTGACATCTGACACTGAGCACATGTAGGCATCCTGATTATGTTTACTTGAATGATGTGGACTTTACAGAGCTGACTTACAGGCAATTTAAATGGCCCGAAAACTGTTCAATGCACTCTCTCCCAGGCTGTCATGGGATGCACTTCAGCAACTTTACTTTTTAACAAGAAAATTCAGTTTTTCTCTTAAACAGCTTGCTTCTGTTCCATTAGCATTCTCATCACTTTAAGTTGCATTCATCTTTGTTTTTTTTGTTAGAAAAACATTTGTTCTGCAACCAGCCTTGTCCTTTAAATACTTGTACTATATACAGGCTCTTTTCATAGGTTCGTTACTTAAAATGATTTAAGTGTGTTTTTGGTGGCAGGGGGTGGGAGTTGTTTTGTTTTGTTGAGACAGGGTCTTACTCTGTCACCCAGGCTGGAGTGCAGTGGCATGATTTTGGCTCACTCCTGGCCTTGAGTGATTCACCTACCTCAGCTTCCTAAGCAGCTGGGACCACAGGCATGCACAACCATGCCTGGCTAATTTTTTTTTTTTTTTTTTTTGTAGAGACGGGGTTTTGTCTTATCACCCAGGCTGGTCTCAAACTCCTGGACTCAAGGGATCAGCCTGTCTCAGCCTCCCAAAGTACTGGGATTATAGGCGTGAGCCACTGCACCAGTCCTGATTTGAGTTTTTGTAAGACAGGGAACAATGTTCGGAATTTAGCACCAATGTCAGATTCATTCTGTAAGTTTTCACTGAACATCTGCCTTGTGTAGGAGAGGAAGATGACAGACAAGAATTCTTCCTCCAAGAGGTACAGGTCAGTTGAGCAGAAAAGGCATATATCAATACCTACAATGAGAGCTGTGGTGATTCAGAGGAGAGATGAAGTCCTTCCCCTGGAGGGATCCTGAGCACTTTGAGGAGGAAAGGCATCTGTACCACCCCCAAATGTGTAGAATGGGGATGCATTCCTGGCAGAAAGAAGTGGGATAAAGTACAGAGGCCAGGGCCTGGTGCAATGGCTCATACCTGTAATCCCAGCAGTTTGGGAGGCCGAGACAGGCGGATCACCTGAGGTCAGGAGTTCAAAACCAGCCTGGCCAACATGGCAAAACCCCGTCTGTACTAAAAATACAAAACTTAGCCAGGCACAGTGGCAGGTGCCTGTAATCCCAGCTACTTGGGAGGGTGAGGCAGGAGAATTGCTTGAGCCCAGGAGGCAGAGGTTGTAGTGAGCCAAGATTGCGCCACTGCACTCCAGCCTGGGCAACAGAGTGAGACTCTGTCTCATAAAGAAGAAAAAAAAAAAAGGTACAGAGTCCAGGAAGCCTGGGGTGGGGCTGGCAGATGCCGAGTCATCTATTTTGGCCAGAGTCCAGGGCCTACAAGGGGACATGAGGAGAAGATTCATGCATTCTGGTTCAAACTCCATCAGATATTTATGGAGCTCCTTCTCTGTACCAGGCATTGTTCTAAGATACATAATGAACAAAACCCATGACCCCCTCGTCTGTGAGAGCTGATGCTGTGGCAGGGACAGACAGGTCATGAGTGGAGTGATGGAGCAGCTGGCCTGGTGAGTTAGCTGCCTCCAGGTACAGTAGGAGGAGCAAGCCCAGAGTGGGCAAGTGGGTCAGGGGTGCCAGAAGGGGCGAGGGTGCCAGGAGGCTGGTCCAGGCTGGCCTCCCTGAGGTGGTGGCCAGGACCTAGCATCTGAGGAAGGGCTGGAAACAGGTGAGAACAGGTGGAGCAGACATCAGGATGGGAGCATCCTGACAGGGAGGGCGGCAGGGTGAGCTCATGGGGGGAGCAGCCAGGAAGTGTGACTGGAGCAGTGTCCTGGAGAGGAGGAGAAGGAGGTCAGGAGGTCCCAGGGGAGAGGCAGGACTAGTCTCGTGGAGGCCGGGGCCATTGTGAGGACTCTGGTTTGTGTTGTGTGTGAAAGGCCATGGGATGGGGACCAGTGGGGGCTTCTTAGGGGACTGGATATGCTCCGACTAGCTGCTAAAAGGCCCCCTCGGGCAGCTTTCAGGGCCCAGGCAGAAGCTGTAGGTGGTTCTGAGGTTTGCAGAGGGGCCTGAAGGGGTACGGCCCAGCCAAGCAAGGTGGCTAAGTGGGAAAGGCTCTACCCGGTAGGAAGACCTTGACCTTAGCTCCAGCCAGCCACTGAGCAGCCATGTGGCCTTGGGTGATACCTGTCCCTGGTCGGTTTCCCTACCTGTGAATCCGGGTACTTGGAAGCCATGCTCGAGAAGAGCCCATCCACAGGAGGTGATCAGGGCTCTCCTCCAGGCGAGGAACCTGGCAGCCGTGCATGAGAACCTTGGAAAAGGGAGAGGGAGGAGGCTGTGGCAGGAGGTGAAGAGGGAGGGAGTGATGCCCTGGGCAGGATGCCATGAGCTGGGATGGAAACCACAGGATGAATGCAAGTAATTAAAAAAAAAAAAAAAAAACCAGCCTTGGGCTGGGTGTGGTGGCTCACGCCTACAATCCCAGGACTTTGGGAGGCCGAGGCAGGCGGATCACCTGAAGTCAGGAGTTGGAGACCAGCCTGGCCAACATGGTGAAACTGAAAATACAAAAATTAGCTGGGTATGGTGGCGTGTGCCTATAGTCCCAGCTACTCAGGAAGCTGAGGCAGGAGAATCACTTGAACCTGGGAGGTGGAGGTTGCAGTGAGCTGAGATCGTGCCACTGCACTCAGCCTGGGTGAGAGGGCAAGACCCCATCTCAAAAAAAGAAGAAAACAGTCTTTCAGACCAAAGGATCAACAAACAAACCAGACTGTCCAAACAACCATAAGCTGTAACTTTGTGCAGAGGTAAAAGACCGAGGTCACATCGGGACCTGTTGGATTCAAGGCATGTTGACAGCTGTTCAAGGCTTCAGATAGACCCTCCGGCTGGCAGGGTGGCCACAGGGCATGTTGAGTAGGAAGCCTTGTTGCTTTGACAGGTTACTTGGCCCCATGAGGGACAATCCCATAGTCAGTTACCCCAGAAACGTGACTGTCTCCTTGAAATCCTCAGCATGGGGTCTTATGAATAAACCCTTACTAGATCTCCTGTTTTGTCTTATTTTTATGCAGAGCTTTACTTTATAGCAGAAAATTCCATTTTTACCCTTAAATGGCTTGCTTCTGTTCCCTTAGTGTTCTTGTCACTTTAAGTTACATTAGAAAAGGATTTGTTCTACAACCAGCGCTTGCAGAAGGTACTTGGTTTATGGTTACCGGTGTTTGCTGAATGTCTGAATTATGTTGAGTTGCTTAAAGTCATGCTATCAGGTAGACGTTGTGGCTGTTCTTTTCACTCTCTTATTTGGGGATTTACAAAACAGTTATGTTTTTAGTTTTCTTTTATTTGTTGTGTTGAATAGGAATGTAGCTGTGGGAACCTCTAGTTCCAAGTAGGAAAGCCTTGGACACATTTCCAGCTGGCAAACTGGCAAAATGGAGGGCATGCAAGTTGCTAGAGAGGCTGGGAGCCTATTTAAGAACCCAGCTTCAGGATGGGACATGGGATATACCTCGAGTTAGAGGTTCTTATTAAGTGTGGATTTTTCTATGCAGATATCTGTCACAATATAAGTTACTATACGTCTGTACTAAGGCAGCTGCTACATTCTATTTGAAAAGGGAGGAAGACAGCTTGGAAATGGTATTCCATAAAAATGTCAGTATCATAAAAGACAAAAGCTGTGGAGATGTTTCAGATTAAAAGAGAAAAGACAACAAAATGTAATACCTGACTCTAAACAGCATCTTGTACTGAAGGAGGAAAAATGCCATCAAGGACATTATTGGGTCAACTAACAAAATTTGAATACGAATCATAGATTGAAGTGTATCTGATAAATGTATGGAAGTGAAGTGTTCTGTGCTGTGTAAGAGCACACTGCCATTCTCAGCAAACACGTAGTTTAGTATTTAGGAGAATGGGCCATGATGTATGCAACTCACCCTCAAATACACACACACATACACACATATACATACATACCTATAAAGAAAGAAATTAGGGGCTAGGTGCAGTGGCTCATGCCTGTAGTACCAGCACTTTGGGAGGCCAAGGCGGGCAGATTACGAGGTCAGGAGATCGATACCATCCTGGCCAACATGGTGAAACCCCGTCTCTACTAAAATACAAAAAATTAGCTGGGCATGGTGGTGCATGTCTGTAGTCCCAGCTACTCAGGAGGCTGAGGCAGGAGAATGGTGTGAACCCAGGAGGCGGAGGTTACAGTGAGCCGAGATCGTGCCGCTGCACTGCAGCCTGGGCAACAAGAGAGAAACTCCATCTCGGAAAAAAAGAAAGAAATTATAATAAAGCAAATGGTTAAATTGGTAACCACCAGTGAATATGGGTAAAGTTGTGGTGTTCTTTATACTGTTTTTGGGGTACAACTTTTATGTAAGTGAAAGTACTTCCAAATAAAAAGTTAAAAGGCAAGGAAATAAATAAAAGAGACAGTTTCTATATCTTCTATATCCTAGCTATGTTTACCACGTTTGCATTCTGAAAGCTGCAGAGCAGAAAACATGAAGAACAGATCACCTGTTCTTAAAATACCACTGGTAGCCAGACATAGTAACTCACTCCTGTAATCCCAGCACTTTGGGAAGCTGAGGGGGGTAGGATCACCTGAGCTCAGGAGTTCGAGAACAGCCGGGGAAACATAGTGAGACCCTGTCTCTACAGAAATTCTAAAAATTAGCCAGGCATCATGGTTCATGCCTGTAGTCCTGGCTACTCAGAAGGCTGAGGTAGGAGGCTTGCTTGAGCCTGGGAGTTTGAGGCTTCAGTGAGCCATGATCACACTACTGTACTCTAGCCTGGGCAACAGAGCAAGACCCTGTCTCAAAACAAACAAACATACACAAAAAAATCACTCCTAATTTGCCTCCCTTTTAGTACTTTAAAAAAATTAACTTAAAACATTTTTTGGATAATTGTAGTTTTTTGTTTGTTTGTTTTGTTTTTTCAAGACAGAGTCTCATTCTGTCACCCAGGCTGGAGTGCACTGGTGCAATCTCAGGTCACTGCAACCTCTCTCTCCTGAATCCAAGTGATTCTCCTGCCTCAGCCTCCTGAGTAGCTGGGATTACAGGCGTGTGCCACGCCTGGCTCATGTTTATATTTTTAGTAGAGATGGGGTTTCACCTTGTTGGCCAGGCTGGTCTCGAACTCCTGACTTCAAGTGATCTGCCTGCCTTGGCCTCACATGCAGTTTTAGGAAATAATACAGAGATCCCCAGCACTCTTTCCACTTTTCCCCAAGGGTAACATCTTGCAAAGCTAGAGGACGATATCACAGTCAGGAGACTGACATTGATACCATCAAGATGCAGAATGTTTCCATCACCAATCAGCTGTCATGGTGCCTTTTATAGCCAAACCCACTTCTCTCCTACCTTCCCATCCCTTTTTAAATTTTCCAGTCATTAATCTGTTGTCCATTTCTGTCATTTTACGAATGTCACATAGGCCGGGCGAGGTGGCTCACACCTGTAATCCCAGCACTTTGGGAGGCCGAGGTGGGTGGATCACGACGAGGTCAGGAGATCAAGACCATCCTGGCCAACATGGTGAAACCCTGTCTCTACTAAAAAATACAAAAACTTAGCTGGGGGTGGTGGTGGGCGCCTGTAGTGCCAGCTACTCGGGAGGCTGAGGCAGGAGAATGGTGTGAACCCGGGAGGTGAAGCTTGTAGTGAGCCAAAATCATGCCACTGCACTCCAGCCTGGGTGACAGAGTGAGACTCCATCTTAAAAAAAGGAAAAAAGACTGTCACATAATGAATTATATGGCATATAACCTTTCGGGACTCAGGGTAATTCTCATGAGATTGATCCAGGTTGTTGGTGCATCAATAGTTTATTCCTTTCTATTGCTGAGTAATTTCCATGGTGTGGAGGAGCCATGGTTTAACTGTTCACCTCATTGGAGGACATCTGGCTTGTTTCCAGTTTGGAGTTACTGTGAATCAAGTTGCTGTGAACATTTGTTTACAGGTTTCTTGGTTTTCTGGTTTGTTTTAAACAGTTCTAGCCAGGCATGGTGGCTCATGCCTGTAATCCTAACACTTTGGAAGGCTGAGGCAGGAGGATTGTTTGAGCTCAGAAGTTTTAGACCAGCCTGGGTAACAAAGCGAGACTCCGACTCTACAACAAAAATAAAAAAATTGGCCCTGCATGGTGATGTGCGCCTGTAATCCTAGGTACTTGAGAGGTTGAGGTAGGAGGTCTGCTTGATGCTAGGAGGCAGAGGTTGCAAGCAACTGAGATTGTGCCACTGTCTCCAGCCTGGGCAACAGATCAAGACCCTGACATTCATAGATAGGTAGGTGGATGGATGGATGGATGGACAGACGGATAGATTCATTGATTGATTGATAGATAGATAGATAGATAGATAGATAGATAGATAGATAGATAGATAGATAGATAGATAGAAATGTAAATTACAGGGTCACGCTCAGTGGCTCATGCCTGTAATCTCAGCACTTTGGGAGGCCAAGGCAGGTGGATCACTGGAAGTCAGCAGTTTGAGACCAGCCTGGCCAACATAGCAAAACCCCGTCTCTACTTAAAATACAAAAATTAGCCAAGCATGCTGGCATGCGCCTGCAATCCCAGCTACTCTGGAGGCTGAGGCAGGAGAATCACTTGAACCCAGGAGGTGGAGGTTACAGTGAGCCAAGATCATGCCACTGCACTGCAGCCTGGGCCACAGAGTGAGACTCCATCAAAAAAAAAGAAAGAAAGAAGGAAAGAAAGAAAGAAGAGAGAGAGAGAAAGAGAAAGAAAGAAAAGAAAGGAAGGAAGGAAGGAAAGAAGGAAGGAAGGAAGGGAGGGAGAAGGGAAGGGAGAAGGGAAGGGAGAAGGGAAAGGAGGGGAGGGAGGAAGGAAGAAAGGAAGAAAGGAAGAAAGAAAGAAAAGAAAGGAAGAAAGAAAGAAGAGATATGTAGATTGTATACCATATGACATTGATTTACAATATATATGCCATAGCTTTTGGTATACTCACAAGAGTGTGTAACCAAACCATCACTGCAACTTAGATGTCCTCCAGTGGATGCAAACATTCATTGCCTCTGAAAGAAACCCCGTAGCCATTAATAATCACTGCCTGTTCCTTCCACATCTCCTCCCTTCCCCCATCTAGCCCTAGACAACCACTCATCTACTTTCTGTCTCTACAATTTGCCTATTCCGGACATTTCATATAATGGAATCACACAATATGTAGTCTTTTGTGACTACCTTTTTTTTCATTTTGCATAATGTTTTCAAGGGTCATCCATGTTTTAGCATGTATCAGTACTTTATTTCTTTTTATTGCCAAAAACATTCTATTGTATGGATATAACGCATATTATTTATCCAAGTTTTAGTTGTGGACATTGTGTTTTAACTTTCTGGTTATTACGAAGAATGCTTCTATGAACATTCACATACAAGTTTTTGTGTAGATATATGTTTTCGTTTCTCTCTCTCTCTCTCCCTCTTTCTTTCTTTCTTTCTGAGACAGGGTCTCTCATTCTGTCACCCAGGCTGCAGTGCAGTGTCGTGATCTCGGCTCACTGCAACCTCCCTCTCCCAGGTTTGAGTGATTCTCCTGCCTTAGCCTCCCCAATAGCTGGGATTACAGGCACATGCCACCACGCCCAGCTCATTTTTTGTCTTTTTAGTAGAGATAAGGTTTCACTATGTTGACCAGGCTGGTCTCGAATTTCTGACCTCAAGTGATCCACCTGCCTCAGACTCCCAAAGTGCTGGGATTATAGGCGTGAGCCACTGCACCTGGCCTGTTTCATTTCTTTAGGAGTGGAATTATGGGTCATACAGTGAATCTATGTTTAACTTCTTGAGGACTGCCAAACTGTTCCAAAAGCCTATACCATTTCCCACTGGCAACATGTGAAGGTTCTAATTTCTCCACATCTCTGTCAGCACTTGTTATTGTCTGTCTTTTTAATTAATTAATTAATTTATTTATTTATTTTGAGATGGAGTCTGAATTATAGCCATTCTAGTGGGTGTGAAGTGGTGTTTCATTCTGGTTTTGATTTGCATTTCCCTAATGACCAGTGACACTCAGCTCCTTTTCATGTGGTTATTGGCCATTTGTGTATCTTCTTTAGAAAAATGTCTATTCAAATCCTTAGTCCATTTTCAAATTGAGATAGTTGTATTTTTATTGTTGAGTTTAAGAGTTCTTTATACATTCTGATACAAGTCCCTTATCAGA
>NW_012114466.1:1446744-1449538 GCF_000951035.1 Colobus angolensis palliatus | reverse complement strand
CCAGGATGGTCTCAAACTCCTGACCTCGTGATCCGCCCGTCTCGGCCTCCCAAAGTGCTGGGATTACAGGCTTGAGCCACTGCGCCCGGCCTTCAAAACTGCCAAACTTTTCTAGAGTGGCTGTACTGTTTTACATTCCCACCAGGAATGTATGAGTGACCTGTTTGTCTATGTCCTTTCCAGCATTTGGTGTTATCACTATTCTTTATTTTAGCCATTTGATAGGTGTGCAGTGATACCTCATCGTGGTTCTAGTTTGCCTTTCCCCAGTGGCTTATGGTGTTAAATATCTTTTCATGTACTTATTTGCCATTTGTGTATCCTCGTGAGCAATGTCTTTTGCTCATTGTCTAATTGGATTGTTTGGGGTTTTTTTTATTGTTTAGTTTTGAAAATTTTTACATATGCAAGATACTGTCCTTTGTCAGATATTTAGGTCCATGATCCATTTTAAATTAATTCTTTTTAAGATGTAAGACTTAATTTGAGGTTCTTTTCCTGCTACCCCAATGGATATCCAGTTGCTCCAGCAGCAGTTTTTGAAAGGTTATCATTCCTTAGGAAATTTTGCACCTCTGTCCAAAATCAGCTGGGCCTATTTGTGTTGATCTGTTTCAGGCTTTTTAGTCTGTTCCATTGATGTATGTGTCTATTCCTTCACCAGTACCACACTGTCTTTATTACTGAGTAGGTCTTACTATTAAGTAGAGTGGTTTCTCCCACTTTATACTTCTTTGCTGATTGTTTTAGCCCTTATAGGGCTTGTGCCATGCCTTTCTGTGTAAATTTAAGGGTAAGCTTATCTATATCTATAAAAACTATTACTGGGATTTTGATAGGAATTACACTAAACCTACAGATCAACTTGAGGAGAATTAACATCTTTATTATGTTGAGTCTTTCAGTCCATGAGCATGGTAGTTTCTTTTTTGATTTTTTTTTTTTTTTTTTTTAATTTGAGGCAGGATGTCACTCCCTCACCCAGGCTGGAGTACAGTGGTATGATCATGGCTCACTGCAGCCTTGAACTCTTGGGCTGAAGTAACCCTCCTGCGTCAGTCTCCTGAGTAACTGGAGCTACAGGTACACTCTACCACACCTGGCTAATTTTTTTCCTATTTATTTATTTATTTTGTAGAGATGGGGTCTCGTTTGTCGCCCAAGCTGGTCTTAAACTCATGGCCTTAAGGGATCCTCCCAAAGTGCTGGGATTATAGGCATGAGCCATCACACCCAGCTTTCTTTGATTTTTTTTCCATCAGCATTTTGTAATTTTCAGTATACAGATCCCTATATATGTTTTGTTAGGTAATAATTACCTAAGTATTTCATTTTCTTTGGAGTGATTGCAAATGACATTGTTGTTTTTAACTTTTATGTCTGCATGTTTGTTGTTAGTAGATAGAAATGCGATTTATTTTTGCATGCTGATCTTACAGTCTTGCTGTATTCATTTCTTAGTTTCAAGAGGGTTTTTGTAGATTCCTAAGGATTTTCATGTCATTGCCAGTAGGGACTTTCATTTCTTTCTTCTTATCGATGTGCCTTTTATTCCTGCCTTATTACAGTAGTTAGAACTTCCATCACTATGTTGAGGAAGAGTGGTGAAGGTGGATATCCTGGCCCTGCTCCTGATCTTACTGGGAAAACATTCAGTCTTTCTTCGTTGAGGATACGTTAGCTGTAGGTTTTTGCAGATGTTCTTTTTCTAGTTGAGAGAAAGCTTTTCCAAACATGTTGAGAGTTTTTATCATGAGTGGGTATTATAGTTTGTCAAATACCTTTTCTGTGTCAATGAGTATGATCAAATGATTTTTCTTCTATAGCCTGTTGACATGGTGGATTACATTGATTGATTTTCCAATGTTAAAGTAGCCTTGCATACCTGGAATGAGTCTTAGTTGGTCATGGTAAATAATTCTTTTTATACATTGTTGGATTTGATTTGTTCATATTTTGTTGAATACTTTCATGTCTAAGTTCTTGAGCAAAATTGATCTGTAGTTTTCTCTATTTTCTATTGGCTTTGTCGAGTTTTGTTGTCAGAGTAATATTAGTTTCATGAAAATAAATTGGGAAGTATTTCCTCCTCTTCCACTTTTTTTGGAAGAGATTATATACAACTGGTGTGGTGGTATTTCTTCTTTATGTGTTTGGTAGAATTCTTCTGTCTGGGCCTGGGAATTTATTTTTTAAGAGATTTTAAAATCACATATTCAACTTTTAAATGGTTATAAAGCTATTAAAACTGTTTATTTTATCTTGGTTAAATTGGGTAGTTAGTAGCTTTTGAGTAATTGATCTATTTCTTATTTGTAGAATTCACTAGCTCAAATTTGTTTGTATAGTTTCTTATACTGATTGCAGGATCTGTAGTAATATCCTGTTTCATTCTTGATGTTGGTGATTTATGTCTTGTCTGTTTTTATTTTTGTCAGTTTTGCTGCAGTTTTATCAATTTTAATTTTTTTTTCCAAAAAACCAGCTTTTCGTTTCATTTATTCTCTCAATTGTTCTCTCGATTTCCATTTCATTGATTGTTCTTCTTTATTATTTCCTTCCTTCTGTTTGCTTTGGTTTATTTTGCTGTTATTTTTCTAGTTTCTTGATGTAGGAATTTAGATTATTGTTTTGAGATTGTTCATCTTCTCTATTGCAAACATTTAGTAATACAAATTTCTCTCTCGGTACTGCTCTTGCCACATCCTATATCTTGTTGTATGTTGTAGCTTTATTTTCATTCAGTTCTGTTTTTTGTTTTTTGATGTTTTTTGTTTTGGGGGTATTTTTTTTT
>NW_012114466.1:1436938-1446599 GCF_000951035.1 Colobus angolensis palliatus | reverse complement strand
TAACTGGGATTACAGGTGTGCACCACCACACCTGGTTAATTTTTGTATTTTTAGTAGAGATGGAGTTTCACCATGTTAGCCAGGCTGGTCTCAAACTCCTGATCTCAGGTGATCCACCCGCCTCAGCCTCCCAATGTACTGGGATTACAGGCATGAGCTACCATCGCCAGCCCAGTTCTGTGTATTTTAAAATTTTCCTTGAGACTTCACTCTTGACCCATGGATTATTTAGAAGTGTATTGTTGAATTTTAAAACATTTAGAGATGATCCTATTGTTTTCCTGTTATTATCATTTAAGTTCATTGTTATTAGATTATATACTCTGTATGGCTTCAATTCTTTTAAATTGAAAATTATTTTATTTGTTGAGGTTTGTTTAATGGCCAAGGATGTGGTCTGTCTAGGTGAATGTTCCATGGGCTTTTAGGGAAAAAAGTATATTCTGGTTGTTGAATGGTGTCTTAGTCCATTCAAGCTGCTATAACAAAATACCATAAACTGGGTGATTTGTAAACGACAGAAATTTCTCTCTCACAGTTCTGGAGACTGGGAAGTTCAAGACCAAAGTGCCAGCAGATTCAGTGTCAGGTGAGGACTTGCTTCCTGGTTCATAGATAAGAGGTACATACACATTTAGGACCATCATGTCTTCCTAGTGGATGAATTCTGTTATCATTAGGTGATCCTTTTAACACGTTTAAAAAGAATCTGTTTAGTAGCCTATTAGAGTTCTTCCTTTACTATTTTATTGAGCATTAATTAATCCTAACATTATGTCTATGTCAGGACTGATGACAATATTTTGTGTGAAAATTTGATAGTATCGGAGGCTGAGGTAGGAGAATTGCTTGAACCCGGGAGGCAGAGGTTGCAGTGAGCTGAGATCATGCCACTGCAGTCCAGCCTGGACAACAGAACAAGACTCCACCTCAAAAAAAAAAAAAAAAAATAGTATCATATCCTCCAAGATTCAAAGTGAACTTCAAACAGTCTTATATAGCCTTAGTTTTGGAATGCATCCCAGTATTGAGTTGCAGCAGGGATTTGAGTTTTTGTGAAGAGAGAGCAGTATATCAGAATCTTGGGGATAAACTAAGGAGCCATATCAGAACCTCAGGTGTACACCAATGAGATAGATCAGAACCTCAGACATGTACCCAGTGAGACAGGTCAGAACCTCAGGTGTGTACCCAGGGAGACAGATGAGAACCTCAGGTGTGTAACCAGTGAGGTATATCAGAATCTCAGGTATTTACCCAAAGAGGTATAGCAGAGTCTCAGGTACATACTCAAGAAGGCATATTAGGGCTTCAAGTATCTAGCTAAGGATTTATATCAGGATCTCAGGTTTATACCCAGGGAGGTATAGCAGAATTTTGGGTATAGATCTAAGGAGGTCTATCACAGTCTAGGGCATATAGCCAAGGAGCTGTATCAGAACCTCAGGCACATACCCAAAGAGGCATTTTAGGACTCGTAAGGTGGTAGATTTCAAAAGTATAGTCTAACAGTTCATCTGATTTGAAATTTAAAACAATATTAAAGGAAAACATGAAATATTTCTATCTGTCAGAAGGTGACATGAGTTTTAAACAATTAAGAAATATACTGTCTGTGGCCTTGTAACCAATTTATTATGCCTATAGAAATTACAGACTCCCTCGTCCAGGATAGAATAATAGGCACTGACTTACCTTCTCATCTGAGACAACCAAACCTACATACAAATACATGAAACAATGTTCTTCAAGATGCTGGACATCAGGCAGTGAAGGGCACTGATGGTTGTAAGACAAACAAGGTGAGAGATGTGGCTTGAGAGTTTCCAGGCTGCAGTGCAGGGAGAGGGGAAACTGAGGCAGATCTTGGCAGACTTCTTCAGTTGACAAAATAGAGCTGAGAGTCCAGGGAGACCATGGTGTGTAGATTATCCAAGGCAAAGTATTAGAGGTGCAAACCATATACAGAGGGACTCCAGAGATCTACCAAAGTACTGCTTGGTCCATGCATATGAGCAGAACTACTTGAGGCCAGGAAAAGAAGCATCTGAGAAGATTAGAAGGAACAGTGCCCAGCACTTGTGCCAGCCAAGAAGGGTGCCTGGTGCTCACACAGAGCCAGGAACAGTGTAGGAATTTGAGTGTTTGTTAGGAGAGGAAGGTATATCAGAATCTTGGGCATAAACACAAGAAGCCATATCAGATTATCAGGTATGTACCAATGAGATAGATCAGAAGCTTGGGTGTATACACCGTGAGATAGATCAGAATCTCAGATGTATATACAGTGAGATAGATCGGAATCTCAGGTATGTACCTAATGAGTCTGAGAGCATGGTACTGGCATCCGGTTAGGGCCTTCCTGCTGGATCGTGACGTGAAGCAAGGCAAAGAGCCTGTCAGCTCAGGGCTGTCTTCCTCTTCTTATAAAGTCACCAGTCCTATCATGGGGACCCCACCCTGATGATCTTATAATCCTCCCAAAGGCTACCTTCAAATGCTGTCAACATGTGAATTTGGAAACTGAGTTTCCAGCACATGAAATTTGGGGGACACATTCAAAGTACAGCAAATATTACACATAACCAGTAGGGTTCATCCCAGGAAATGCCAAATGGCTTGATAATCAAAAATTAATGCAACTCACCATGTTAACAGGATGAAAAAGAAAAACCATATGATCATCTTAGTAGATGCAGAAAAAGCATTTGATTAAATCCCACATTCATTTTTTTTTTTTTTTTTTGAGACGGGGTCTCGCTCTGTCGCCCAGGCTGGAGTGCAGCAGCTTGATCTCGGCTTACTACAAGCTCTGCCTCCCAGATTCATGCCATTCTCCTGCCTCAGCCTCTCGAGTAGCTAGGACTACAGGTGCCCGCCACCACACCTGGCTAATTTTCTTTGTATTTTTTTCAGTAGAGTCAGAGTTTCACTGTGTTAGCCAGGACGGTCTCAATCTCGTGACCTCGTGATCTGCCCATCTCGGCCTCCCAAAGTGCTGGGATTATAGGCATGAGCCACTGCACCCAGCCACCCCACATTCATTTCTTACTTAAAAAAACAACTGGATTTTGAGACAGGTACAAAGGCAATTTGGTAGAGAAAGGACAGTCTTTTCAATAAATGGTGCTGGTGCAATTGGTTATCCATGTGCCCAAAATGAACTTTGACCCATGCCTCATGTCGTACACAAAAATTAACTCAGAATAGATCAGAGATCTAAAGGTAAAACGTAAAATTATAAAACTTCTAGAAGAAAACACAGGAGAAAAATCTTTGTGACCTTGGGTTAGGCAAAGATTTCATAGATATGACACCAAGAACACAATCTATATATAACGAAAAAAATCAATAAATTGAACTTCATCAAAATGAAACTTTTACTGTTTAAAAGACAGTTTTAGGAGAATGAAAACACAAGTTACACATTGGGAAGAAATATTCGAAAAGCATTTGCCTGATAAAGGTATTGTAGCTGGAAGACAGAAAGAAGTCTCAAAACTCACCTGGAAGAAAATTACCCAGTTTTAAAAATGGGCAAGAGTTCTGAACAAACACATCATCAAAGAAGATAGATGAATAGCAAATAAGCATGTGAAAAATTCTCAGTGTTATCAGTCATCAGGGCAATGCAGATGAAACCTGCAGTCCCCATGCTAATGTTCTACAACTTACACAGTGGTATGATACCACTACATGCCCATGTGAATGGCCAAAATTAGAAAGGTTGACCATACCAAACATTAGCCATGATGTGCAGGGACTAGAACTCTCATCCCTGCTGATAGGAAGGTAAAATGATGCAAACACTGAAAAACAGGTTGGCAGTTTCTTTCTTTCTTTCTTTTTTTTTTTTTTTTGAGATGGAGACTTGCTCTGTCTCCTAGGCTGGAGTACAGTGGCACGATCTCAGCTCACTGCAACCGCTGCCTCCCAGTGAAGTAGAAAAATGATAATAAAGGTAACAATAGCATTAATAATAATAGAAATAATGATAGTTTCTTTAATAAGAATGCTGTTTAGGCCCAGACTGAAAGGCTTTAAGTAACCACCCCTTGACTGAAGTTAGAGTTAAGAAAGAATATTAATTTTCCTTGTGTGAAACATTAACCTTATCTAACCTATTTTGTAAATTCTGTAAATTCCTGTTTTTTCCCACACAGCTGCAAGTTCACAAGGCAGATAAGCTTAAGCTGCAAAACATGTTTTTCTTAAGATGTAAGGCATGTCAGAAGAATATCACAAGATGGTAATGGTCTTTATTCTCACTTCTGTATGCTTGCTTCCTGCCTCACATATTTACCACCTCAAGATGCATAAAAGGCACTTGCCTTCTTTGTTTGATGCTCAGATTTTCTGGATGCAAGTCCACTGAGCCAGTGTACTCCTTAACTAAATCCTCCTGAACCCCATCAATTGTTCCAGTTCTCTGATTTCCCACTACATTTTCTGGGGGCTCGTCCAGGATTAGAGGTGGCAGATTTTCTGTCTGCCTTGCCTGTGGGACTGGAGCCCCAGGTCGAGGGAGGCCTGGGACCCTTGGTACCAACAGGAGGACTTCAGCCCAGAAAGGAGATCGGCTTTCCCGCGTCCTGGTGTCTTTCCCAGACAGCGCAATGGAACCTATAAAGGGGTTGCAGGATGGTTCCAGCAGGGGCTGGGGATGGCGAGAGTAGCTCATCAATTTGGATTACAGGGTTTCGCCATGTTGCCTAGACCCAGAGGGGCTGGGGACAGTGAGAGTAGCTCACCGATTCAGATGACAGGGTTTCGCCATGTTGCCTAGACCAAGAGGGGCTGGGGACAGTGAGAGTAGCTAACTGATTCGGATGAAACTTACACCTTAGCCAATGCAGGACATGAGAATGGCTTGCTAAGTTGGTCAGGAAAGAAACCAAAAGTGGCAAGAGTGGCTTGCTGCCTTGACAAAGGATTGGGAACTGGGAGCAGGGAGGTGTGTGAAAGAGTGTGAAAGAGGTGGTTCCGGGAGGGACCAATACGGGGCGTGACATGGGGAGACAGATCTCTTAGCATGGACTGTGTGCTCTGAGGCAAGTGTGGGATTGACCAGAACTAGGGCATCGCATACGGCTGACAGGAGCTGCCCCATGGCTGCAGCAGGCTGTGGCGGGAATAAGGTACTCTCCTAGCTAAGCAGCACCTGAAACTCCTGTAATAGGACCCAGTCTGGTCAGTCTGGAACGAAAGTGAGAGTGAGTGTGCATCGCAAAGGGTGGGATGGGAGGAAAAGCATCGAAACTGGAGTGCATGTTAAAGAATTTTAAGAAAGGTTTTGCTGGGGATTATGGAATTAAGTTGTCCCTCCAAAGATTGAGGGTTCTGTGTGAAGTGGAGTGGCCTTCTTTTAATGTCGGGTGGCCGGCCAAAGGGACAATAGATAGGGAAATGATTGGCCATGTATTTAGGGTAGTGACCACAGTTGGAGGACAGCCCGGGCATCCAGATCAGTTCCCATACATCAGTTCCTGAATGATCGCAGTCCGAACATGCCCCAAATGGTTCCAGCCTTGTCTGACAACTTACTGTAAGACTCTAGTGACCCGAGCCGAACCTAAGGCAGTTAGAGGGCCCCCTTCACCAGACACCTCAGGTGGAAAGAAAAAGCCACAGGAAAATTAGGAAAAGCCTGCTCTACTTCACCGGGATCAAGTAATTCTTCTGCCTCAGCCTCCTGAGTAGCTGGGACTACAAGTGTGTACCACCACACCTGGCTAATTTTTTTTTTTAACTTTTAGTAGAGATGGGGTTGGCCAGGCTGGTCTTGAACTCCTGACCTCAGACGATCCGCCCACCTCAGCCTCCCAAAGTGCTGGGATTCCAGGCGTGAACCACTATGTCCAGCAGGCAGTTTCTTATAAAGTTAAACAAATGCCTACTGTGAGATCTGGCAATCCCACTCCTAAGTATTTGGCCAAGAAAAAAGAAAGCATATATTCCATACAGAACCTAGTCCTGAATGTCTATAACTGCTTTATTTGTAATAGCCCAGACTGGGAAACAATTCAGATGCCATTAATAGGTGAATACATTCTCAAACTGTGGTTATCTATACAATGGAGTATTACTTTGCAATAAAGAGGAATGACCTATGAATACCCATAACAACATGGATGAATGCTGAAATAATTGTGAGAAGTGAAAGAAGCCAGGATAAACAAGTATAATACATACTGCTTGATTCTATTTATATAAAACTATTTATATATACAAACTATTCTATTTATATACAAACTAATCTGTAATGACAGGAAGCAGACCACTGACAGTGGGCATGGAGGGGCAAGAGGGAGAGATTAGATGGGCACAGGAGCACTTTGAGGATGATGGGTCTGTGTACTGTCTTGGCTATGATGGTGGTTTCACAGGTTTATACATATGGCAAAAAAAAAAATCAAATTTGTACACTTTAAATATGTACAGATTATTATATGCTAGTTACATGTCCATAAAGCTGTTTCTTTTGTTGTTTTATTTTTATTTTCTTTTTTGAGACAGAGTCTCGCTCTGTCATCCAGGCTGGAGTGCAGTGGCATAATCTCAGCTCACTGCAACCTCTGCCTCCTGGGTTCAAGTGATTCTTGTGCCTCAGCCTACCGAGTAGCTGAGACTACAGGCATACGCCACCATGCCCAGCTAATTTTTGTATTTTTAGTAAAGACAGGGTTTCACCATGATACCAGGCTGGTCTCGAACTCCTGACCTCAGGTGATCCACCCACCTTGGCCTCCCAAAGTGTTGGGATTACAGGCATGAGCCACCGCACTCGGCCCATAAAGCTGTTTTTTAAATGAAAAAGTTGGCTTGGAATAAGCACTAGAACTGGGGCCTTGGCTCTGAGATCCTCATCTGAGGATCCAGACTCTGGGGCCCCAATGCAGTGATACTTACAGAAATGACTCCATCTGCTAAATGAGTAGACAGGTAATTCTCCACTGAACACACACTCGTTTAGCAGCATGAGCAGCAAGAGTTCAGGAAGTCCTCACATTTCAATTTGTCATTAGTTTAAACTTCTAGTCTTTGCTTTAAAAACACATTAGAATAATACTACATTTTCCCTCATCTCTAAACTTTACTAAAGACTCCAACAGAGAGTTATATTCACTGAGAGGAGCATCTACTCAACACAGATAAACTGGGAAGGAAAAACAACTTGTGGGTAATTCAGAATCTGGATTATCGTGTCAGGCGCAATGGTTCACGCCTGTGGTCCCAGCACTTTGCGGGGCCAAGGAGGGCAGATCACTTGAGTTCAGGAGTTTGAGACCAGCCTGGGCAGCACAGTGAAACCCTGTCTGTACAAAAAATAGAAAAATTAGCCAGGCGTGATGGTGTGTGCCTGCGGTCCCAGTTACCCAGGAGGCTGAGGTGGGAGGATCACCTGAGCCTGGGAGTTCGATATTGCATTGAGCTGTGATTGCACCATGGCCCTCCAGCCTGAGTGAAAGAGTGAAACCCTGTCTCAAAAAAAAAAAAAAAAAAAAAAGCTAAATTATCAAATGTCTAGATCATTGATGGTTGGATGTAAAGCTGACAAATGTGAGAAATGTTCACACTGGGAGATGACATACAGTAAACCACACGGAGGATTATAACATGGTAGTTAGAGGCAGAAACTAGAGGCTTGCTGCCTGAAGTCAAAACCTGGTTCCGGTGGTTCTGTGCCCCAGGGCATGTTGTGGTAACTGTCTGTGCTTCAGTTTTCTCATCTGTAAAGTAAACATAATGGTAATGCCTGCCTCATGGGATTGCTGTTACCAGGAAGTGAGTTAATGCACATTAGGTGCTTACTTATGACAGTTCCTGGCATATGATAAGGGCGCAAAAAGTGTTAGCTGGCACCACTATCATTACCAATATCTCTAATTTATTGCAGGGTTGGATCTGAAAAATGGCTGATGATGATTTGATGATGACGTCCTTGTTATAAAACAATAATATTGTAGTGCAAATTAAATACAAGCAACCTGTAACACACCACTGCAAGTTGGATGTCTAGAAAAGGTGCCATGAGTTACCTTCTAAAACATTGTAAGAAACCATGTTCACCAATAATTACCACAATAGGAGAGAAGTACCAAGTACCATGGGGAGACAGAGTCCAGAATCTCAGAGAGAGACACAGTTATCTTTTAGTTACGCTAATGGGGAAAACAGGAGCTTTGCTACCCTTGCACCTAATGGAGGGCCTCTCTGAATATAAGTCTATGGGGTCAGAAGCCAGTTTCCTCTCACATTTAGAAGGTTTCCAACTGTTGTCTTTCACTTCCTATGCTGCTATTGGGAAATCCAAAAGTATTCTATTTGGCCAGGCATGGTGGCTCTCACCTGTAATCTCAGCAATTTGGGAGGCTGAGGCAGGTGGGTTAGCTGAGGTCAGGAGCTCGAGACCAGCCTGGCCAATATGGTGAAACCCCTTCTCTACAAAAAATATAAAAATTAGCCAGGTGTGGTGGTGCATGCCTGTAGTCCCAGCTACTGGGGAGGCTGAGGCATGAGAATTGCTTGAACCTGATAGGCGGAGGTTGCAGTGAGCTGAGATTATGTCACTGTACTCCAGCCTACGTGACAGAGCAAGACTCCATCTCAAAAAAATAAAAATAAAAAGTTTTCTATTGGATCCTTTGTGTGCAACATGTTTTTCCCTCTCAGAAAGCTTGTAGGATCTTCTCTTTGTCTCCAGCATCATCTGGAATTTCCCAGTGAGTGACCATCTGTGTGTGTATTCATCCATTCTGTTGAGTCCCTGGTGGGCCCTTGCAACCTGGAAATTCATGCCCATCGTTTCTGAGAAATTATCTTGAATGCATTGGTTGGTGGTTTCCCCTGCTCCGTGTTCTTACTTCCTGCTCTTTGGAGCTCTTGTTACTTGAATGAGTTTGCCTCCTGGACTGGTCCTCTCTTACTTCTCTTGCTTCTCCCATGTTCCATCTGTTTTCACTCTACTTTCTGTGAGATCGGGGCCATTTTCTTCCAACCCTTCTATTAGGTTTGCAATTGGTTTTGTAATTCCCTAGAAAAGTTCTTGTTCTCTGAATGTCTCTTTTGATAGCATACTCTTCCTTTTTCATGAGTGCAGTATTTCTACATGACTCTCATCAGAACTTGCTAATGTCTCCCATTTCTCGTAACTTTCTAGAGTGAGGATCATTTGAACTTGGAGTGCCCTCATTTTAAAACTCTGTGGTTGACCCTGTTCCCCTCTTGTTGTTGTTTTTCACCAGACTTTGAAGAAGCCAAAGTACGTTCAGAACTTGTCTGCTCTGGCAAAAGACGATACTGTTGGCTTAATCTAAAAACTGAACAAGAAAGCTCAAGGAGAGAGGTTTAAAAATATACCATCTCTGGCTAGGCGCGGTGGCTCACATCTGTAATTCCAGCACTTTGGGAAGCTGAGGCGGGTGGATTGCCTGAGGTCAGCAGTTCAAGACCAGCCTAACCAACATGGTAAAACCCCATCTCTACTAAAAATACAAAAATCAGCCAGGTATGCTGGTGGCCGCCTGTAATGCCAGCTACTCGGGAGGCTGAGGTAGGAGAATCACTTGAACCCAGGAAGCAGAGGTTGCAGTAAGCTGAGATCACACCACTACACTACAGCCTGGGCAGCAAAGTGTGTCTCCGTCTCAAAAAAAAAAAA
>NW_012114466.1:1432913-1436638 GCF_000951035.1 Colobus angolensis palliatus | reverse complement strand
TTGGGAGGCCGAGGCGGGCGGATCACGAGGTCAGGAGATCGAGACCATCCTGGCTAACACGGTGAAACCCCGTCTCTACTAAAAATACGAAAAATTAGCCGGGCGTGGTGGCGGGTGCCTGTAGTCCCAGCTACTCGGAGGCTGAGGTGGGAGAATGGCATGAACCCGGGAGGCGGAGCTTGCAGTGAGCCGAGATCACGCCACTGCACTCCAGCCTGGGCGACACAGCGAGACTCCGTCTCAAAAAAATAAAAATAAAAATAAAACCAATGTGGCATATTTGTTGAGAATTTAGATACCACAGGATTGGCAGTGTAGACTTACATTCGTAGACCGGATGCCATCAGCCAACCTTGAATAATTTGCAGCACATTGCATCATTTTGTTTTAAGTAATGCGAAGTCCTTGACATGTCTCAGACATTGTCTTGGTTACTTGTGAGGTCTCACATAAGTCTAATTTTCCTCTTCCTCTGCGCTTTCTGGTTCAGCTCAATTTATTCAAGGGTGTATTTGTGTAACACACTTGAATAAGGTGTGGTCCTGCCTTTGTAGATGTTATAGTTTAGGAAGACCAGCCGGGCAGGGAGAAGAGCATGGTTCAAGGATGAAGGCGTGGGCTGGGGGCTGGGAAAGCAAGAAGGGAGGAAGGGGCAGCACCATGTGCCCATTACTCTGTAGACATCTCGAACCACCTGGCCACGTAGCTGTCATTAACCTAAGTTTACAGTTATTGAAACTGAGGTTCAGCCAGGCGTAGTGGCTCACGCCTGAACCCAGGAGGCGGAGGTTTCAGTGAGCTGAGATCACGCCACTGCACTCCAGGGTAGGCGAGAGAGCAAGACTCTGTCTCAAAAAAAAAAAAAAAAAAGAAAAGAAAAAGGAAAAAGAAAAGAAAGAAACTGAGGTTCAAAGAAATGTACAGTGCTTCCCCCCTTATCCAAGGAGGATATATTCCAAGCCCCCACAGTGGATACCTAAAGCCTCAGATAGTATCAAACCCTACATATGCTATGCTTTTCCCTATATATGCATATCTATGATAAAGTTAATCTATAAATTAGGCACAGTAGGAGACTAACAACAATGATAATAAAATAGAACAATTATAACATACACTGTAACAAAAGGGTTTCTTCCTCTCTCTCTCTCAGAATATCTTATTGTACTGTACTGGGGGTAACTAAAACCAAGGAAAGTGAAATCATGGATAAGGGATATCTACTGTATATGGTGGAGTTTTCAAGGTCATAGCACTGCCTTCCCCTGAGGTTGGCCTTGCAGCCTCTCTAGGCACTGCTGCTGCTGCTGCCAAGAACCGCTATGAGGTGAACACTGTGAGCATCATCATTGCTTCTCAGAAGAGAAGACCTGGCTTACAGAGGCCAAGCCTCAGGTACCTTAAACACCTGTTTAAAGCTGAACTCATGGCCAGATGCAGTGGCTCATGCCTGTAATCCCTTCTCTCCAAGCTCAAAACCTGCCCTCCTTCTCTTTATATTCCGAATTTCGTGGGTACCACCTCCTCTGCCCAGTGACCCAAGCCAGAGCATACATTCATCCTAGACTCTGTCCCAGGTCCCTGGTCCAGGCAGCTGCCAGTTGTCAGGGTCAGCTCTTCATCTCGCAGTCCTCCTGCCTCTTGTGTCAGTCCCCAGGGCTGTCATCATCTCTTATTGGGACAGTTACAACAGCCCCGTAAGGAGTTTTGCTGCTTCTAATCTTGTTCCCTTTGAGTCTGGATTCCTCCTTGCCATCCAGACAATCCTGATGCAAATCTGATCACATCACACTTCCCCTCAATAGTCTTCCGCAGCTCCTCATTGTTTTAGGATGAAATTGAAACTCCTAAACATGGGGATTAACAACGCACTATGATTGGCACTGCTGGCCTCTCCTACCTCTGCAGACTCACCTCTTGCCACTTCTCCGTTGAGGTGAATCAAAAATGATCACAAGCTCTTTGAGGCTCTTCCCATCAAGAGGTAGAGTTTGTTTCCCCACCCCTTGGATCTGGGCTTGCTGTGTGACTTGCTTTGACTCAGAGAATGTAACAGAAAGGACACTGCCTAACTTACAAATGAGGTCTACCTTAAGAGACCTTGCAGATTCCACATTCACCCTCTTGGAATGCTGCCACCATCTGAGAAGCCTGAGGTGGCCTCTGTGAGGATGAAAGACTTCATGGTGAGAAGTGCCTAACCAGCAGCCTGGCACCAGCCACCAGGCATGTGACTGAGGCCATCCAGCCATAGCTGAGCCACCAAATGACCACAGCTATGTGAATTATCCCAGGTCAGACCAGCAGAAGAGCCACCTGGCTGAGCTCAGCCAAATTTGCTGACCCACAGAATTGTGAACAAATAAAATGGTTGTAGTTATAAGCCATTAAGTTTCAGAGTTTGTTACACAGTAACATGTAACTGATACAGCTCTTGGAGCCAGTTGTCCAGCCATTTTCAACCACTTATTCAATGATGTTTGGGGTCATATATGCAGATGTGGTGTTCCCTTTTCCTTGAAATGGTCCTTTCCCTCCTTTCTGTTGGGTTTTCCTATGGAATATCTAGTCAGCCTTTAGGATTCATCTTGGGTGTCCCTTCCTGTATGTAGGCTCCCTGGCCCTCCAGGATTCCCCTAGTAACAGCCCTCATCACGCTGCCTTTGCAACCATTTGCTTATTTGTACCTCTCACCTACTAGTTGGGCAAGTTACTCACCTCTGTCAACCTCTGCATTTTTCTTCTCTATAAATGGAACCAATAATACCTACCCTGCCCTGGCATGGATAGATTCAAGAAAAAAAATACGTGCAGCTGCCATTGAGGGCCTGGCCCAAGTGCGATGTTCAATAATATTATTTCTCCTTATTTTCCTTCCTGTGCCAGTGCCACACCCCCCTGTCCCCATGCACTGGGGCTTGCATCCCTCAAAGCTAAGATTGCCTGTCTGTGGTCTCCAGTGTTAAGCACAGTCGTTAGCTCAGGTGCATGCTCAAGTGTTGCATGAAGTTCAAGCCTCAACCCTATAAAGTTGGCCTGCCATATATCTGATATATTTCTGCTAAAACCCATTAGGCCTTCCTTGTTCTGAAATGTCATCGTTAGTTGTGTGTCACTTCAGTTTTGTAACTGGACAGGCCACTACGCCCGGGCTGCTTCCTCGTCATCTGGCTGCTAAATGTTTCAACCTTACCCGCCTTGCTATGCGTCCCGTCCTGTATCAGGTTAGAGCTCTTGATTGGTGAATACGAATTTCATTTTAGTTGACTTTTTATTCTTGTGGCAGGCCTCTTGGCTTATTCAAATTTGATTGCAACAGACACAAAATGTGTCCAAACTTGCAGCTTTTCTTCTCTTATTTTGATATCACCATCCACAAAGGTAAGATATTTTAAAACAATAATTACAAACTTTCTGAAAATTATAAATAAGTGCTGGGTTTTAAACGGAAGTCATGTAGTGTGAACTTCGTGTAAAGTCTGTAGGGAGTTTTCTTGGAAATGACTGGGAATATTCTTTTTGCACCTTTGAAGATAAAGGTGGAGGAGCTCACAGCTCTTGTGCCATGTTGGGCTTGTCACTCTTTTTTACATGCCAAATTCCTTTGATTACAAAATTTTAAGTTTAATGCTTTAGGTATTGTTGGGCAATATCTAGATGTGTCTAGTTAAATGTAGGTGATATGCAAACTCTTTTTTTTTGTTGTTTTGTTTTGTTTTGTTTTG
>NW_012114466.1:1427372-1432293 GCF_000951035.1 Colobus angolensis palliatus | reverse complement strand
GCTCGGCCTCCCAAAGTGCTGGGATTACAGGCATGAGCCATGGTACCTGGCCGTGTTAATCTATTTCTGTGAACCAATGCTAGGTGAAGGTACAGAGGGCTTTCTAGCTTCTGTGTTTGTTTATTCTGAAATGTTATTTTAAATCTTAGCCCAATAAACTTAGCTAAAAGACTCCTAGATGTTAAATATGATATTCAAAAACTATAAAGACAAGGTGATGACTTAGAATTGGTGGGAAAGAGAAAAATCTGTTGTCTGATAGTCACCTGCCACAGCAACGCTACTCTTTTGAGAAGACTTCCATCCTTTGCCCTGAAAGAGCTCCATGAGGTTGGATCAGACCTCATTTAGCAAAGGAAGATGTAAATAGATTTCTGTAGTGTGGCATTATTAAGCATATTGAGTGGTTACAATACAGTAAATTAGAGTGAGTAGCACAGAGGCATAAGCAGTCGAAAAAGTGAAAGTCTAATGTTCGTAACTATTGTTCTGGAGGCTTTTGTGTCAAATATAAGTTCCAGGCTGGGTATGATGGCTCACACCAGTAATTCCAACACTTAGAGGCCAAGCCGGGTGGATCGCTTGAGCCCAGGATTTCGAGACCAGGCTGGGCAACATAGCGAAACCTATCTCTACAAAAAATACAAAAATTAGCTGGAGGTGGTGTTAGCGCCTGGGAGCCTGAGGTGAGAGGATCACCTGAGCCCGGGAGATCAAGGCTGCAGTGAGCCATGATCTTGCCGTTGCACTCCAGCCTGAGTGACAGAGAGAGACTGTCTCAAAAACAAAAAAGTTATGAGTGTGAAAATTCAAGCTCGATTCCATTTGTTGGTTGTCTTGAGTGTCTGATCACATAGAATATAAAGATGTTTTGATAGTTGGGACAGTATTCAGCTACCTGCTATTTAATACGTTATTTCAGAAAATATTTACAAAGGGGGCCGGGCATGGTGGCTCATGCCTGTAATCCTAGCACTTTGGGAGGCCGAGGTGGGCAGATACCTGAGGTCAGGAGTTCAAAACCAGCCTGGCCAAACATGGCAAAACCACATCTCTACTAAAAATACAAAAAATTAGCCGGACATGGTGGTGGCACCTGTAGTCTCAGCTACTCAGGAGGCTGAGGCAGGAGAATCGCTTGAACCCGGGAGGCGTGAGGTTTCAGTGAGCCGAGATCGCGCCACCGCACTCCAGCCTGGGTGACAGAGTGAGACTGCATCTAAAAAAACAACAACAAAAAGAAAATATTTCCAAAGGACCTTCTGGATCCAAGAACCTCCATGTCCAATAGAGGGTTGCACACGTGGATGAGACACAGCAGCTGCCCTCCGGGAGCCCACAGCAGAGGGGTTTCCCTTCAGTCTTCTTTTATTCCAAGCAAGTGGCAAAACTACATTACTCTTAATACAAACCACTTCCTTTTAGCACAGGACACTTCCCAAGCTCTGCAACTGTTGCTCCTGAGGAAGGGAGTGAAACTGATAATCTGTTCCTCCCTATTGTGTTCAGATGGTTTTTTTTTTTTCTCCCCTTTCGCTGGCTGTGTTTTCCTGTCCCTATGATTATAATTCACTCTGCAAATTGGATCACCTTTCCCACGCAGAATCCCTTTGCCTTCTGTTCTAGATATCCATTACATTTTTGTAGTCTTTGGACACACTGTGTGTGCTGCTTTGCTCTCTGGGTGACAAGGCTGTGTCTGCGGAGACAGAGCTGAGGTGAATTCTCACGGACTGTCACCAGGTTACTCCTGGAGTAAGTAATTCCCGAGAGCTCCTTCTGTGCTGATCGTTAGAAATAGAGGCCAGGCGCGGTGGCTCATGCCTGTAAACCCAGCACTTTGGGAGGCTGAGGCGGACAGATCATGAAGTCAAGAGATCGAGACCATCCTGGCTAACACGGTGAAACCTTGTCTCTACTAAAAATACAAAAATTGGCTGGGCACGGTGGCTCACGCCTGTAATCCCAGCACTTTGGGGGGCCGAGGCGAGCAGATCATGAGGTCAGGAGATTGAGACCATTCTGGCTAACACAGTGAAACCCCATCTCTACTAAAAAATAGAAAAAATTAGCTGGGCATGGTGGTGGATGCCTGTAGTCCCAGCTACTTGGGAGGCTAAGGCAGAAGAATGGTGTGAACCCGAAAGGCAGAGCTTGCAGTGAGCCAAGATCATGCCACTGCACTCCAGCCTGGGCGACAGAGCGAGACCCCATCTCAAAAAAAAAAGATTAGCCAGATGTGGTGGCGCGCACCAGTAGTCCCAACTACTCAGGAGGCTGAGGCAGCAGAATCACTTGGACCCAAGAAATGGCAGCAGAATCACTTGAACCCGAGTGAGCCGAGATCACGCCACTGCACTCCAGCCTGGCAACAGGGCGAGACTCTGTCTCAAAAGCAAAAAAAGAAAGAAATAGATATTGAACACCTGCTACATGCAGGGATTGTGCTAGAAGTATGGATGCAAAGATTAGGCAAATACATTCCCTTGCCTCACAAAGCATACAGTCTAGTAGGAGAGACAGGCATGTAAAAAGTTTCCACAGCACAGATAATCAGGACTACACCAGAATTGGACCCAAGATGCTGTGGGAATCTAGAGGTGAAAGGGTTACATGAAGGAGGAGCTGCTTCTCCCATTTATAACTCATTTTAGCCTAATCTTCCGAACAGTCATGCATCTAAGAGCTGGTGATACAGAAAATACCTTGGTGTTAGTTATGAGTTACTGTTAGAATCCTTCCAGTGTTTGCACCTGCCCTGTGCTCAGGTAACATAAAACAGTGATATAATTCGATGTCTACTTCTTCTTGTATTTGTCTATTTTTAAATGTTCTACAATTTTCATATAGTCTGTTTCATAGTTCTCAAAGGAATATTTTGATTGATAAATGTTTAGTTAGTAAGACCTAAAAATAGAATCTCAGTAGTTGGAGCTTATGATATATACAAGATGCAGCTCTAACATTTAAATTGGAAGGGAAATATCAAAAAGATATCTGCACTCCTATGTTTGTTGCAACACTGTTTACAATAGCTAAGATTTGGAAGCAACCTAAGTGTTCATCACCAGACAAATAGATAAAGAAAATGTGATATACATACATAATGTGGTACTATTCAGCCGTAAAAAAGAATGAGATCCTGTCATTTACAACAATATGGGTGGAACTGGAGATCATTATGTTAAGTGAAATAAGCCAGGCACAGAAAGACAAACTTCACATGTTCTCACTTATTTGTGGGCTCTAAAAATCAAATCGGTTGAACTCAGAGAGAGTAGAAGGATGGTTACCAGGGGCTGGAAAGGGTGGTGAGGGGTTAGGGGGCAGTGAAGATGGTTAATAGGTATGAAAAAGTAGAAAGAATGAATAAGACCCACTAGGTTTTTGTTGCTGTTGTTGTTGTTTTGAGAGAGAGTCTCACTCTGTCGCCCAGGCTGGAGCGCAGTGGCATGATCTCGATTCACTGCAACCTCCGCCTCCTGGGTTCAAGTGATTCTCCTGCCTCAGCCTCCCAAATAGCTGGGATTATAGGCATGAGCCACCACACCCGGCTAATGTTTGTATTTTTAGTAGAGACCGGGTTTCACCATGTTGAGCAGACTGGTCTCGAACTCCTGACCTCAAGTGATCCACCCGCCTTGGCCTCCCAAAGTGCTCAGATTACAGGCGTGAGCCACTGTGCCTGGCCACTATTTGATAGCATAATAGGGTGACTATAGTCAATAATAACTTAATTGTATATTTTTAAATAAAGAGTATAATTGGATTGTTTGTAACTGAAAGGATCAATGCCTGAAGGCACGGCTACCCCATTCCCCATGACGTGCTTAGTTCACATTCCATGCCTGTACCAAAACAGCTCATGTACCCCATACATATATACACCTAGTATGTACCGCAAATATTTTAAATAGATTTTACAATAAAAAATAAATTGTAAAGGAAAGAAAATTATGAATTTAGAAATGTAAAAGGTCTCAGGTAAGGAAGGCATGAGAGGATCAGGCAGAACCTTCCATCATTGCTGGGACGAGAAGAGAAGCCTTACCTTTTCCCAACACCCTGTCCACTCCACCTGTCCCTCACCTCTCAGCTTATTGAGACTCTATCTGTGCTCTGAAGCTGAAGATCTAATTCAGTGCTGTTTGCATTGTCTTGCCTCCTGGACCAGAGTTTGCAGTTGTTGAGAAAAGAGATGGTTGGTTATGTCTTGATCCCCCGCCCCCGCCTCCCCTTGAGCATTTGGGGCACAGGACACAGGAACTGGCCAGCCTGGTTCACTCTTCTAGATGAGCTGGGCAGTGGCATGTCATGTGGGTAATAGGAAGGGGTGGGGACTTCCCCGGGATATTCTGCTCCTGATCAGAAGCTCCAGTGGTGTAGGGGGAGCATGCTGGGAGGGTGTGCAGGGTGGAGGGTGCCCGTTTGGCCTCTGCTATCTATCTGGGGGATGCATCCAAAGGCAACTGTTCCTTATCTGCTCTTGTTGGGAGCAAGGAAGGGCCAATTTGTTCAATGATCTGTACAAAGCCAGTCCCTCTGGCCAGAGTTGCCTCACTATATAGAGATTGTATCTTGGTGAGCTCTTCATTCATGGCAAGACCAATGTTTCTCTAAATTAATCCCAGGTATTGTTTAAAAGCAGCTAGAAATGATGAAATTGTGAAACTTTGAAACTCCCTGAATGTAATGACAAGGAAACTAACATTGTTATATTGGTCGATGCTCCTGGCCAGAAGAGAGAATATTAGCAGGGATAAAAGGGATAGGCCACATGCATTTTCCACCCCAGTGCTGAGAACATGATGGGGGAAGAAGGGAGGTGGCCACAGCCCACACAGTCTCTGCCAAGCTACTTTCTTTTTTTTGAGACAGAGTCTTGCTCTGTCACCCAGGCTGGAGTGCAGCAGTGCGATCT
>NW_012114466.1:1410525-1426737 GCF_000951035.1 Colobus angolensis palliatus | reverse complement strand
TGCCCAGCTCCAGCTACTTGCTTTCTATTGGAATGAACTTCATGGTTAATAGTCAGTTAGTGACTGCAACTTTTGAACTTTTTGTTCATGGTGAAAAACATTTTAAGTAATGCTTACCTCATTATGTTTCTTGCCATATGAAAAAAATCTCCCTTCAGACAGAATGCAGAATAAAATACGACAGAAAATCTGTACAGATTCACAGCCTGATTTAAGTTAATAGGTTATAGAGAAAGAAAGTCTTCTAAACCCTGTGAAAGGCTACCAGTTCTCTGTTATTTTTCCCCGTGTGCTGTTTGATGATTTCCCTGTGAATGCTGATGATTTATTGCTAGAATTCCAAACAGAAGATGTGAATTTCACAAAAATGGCTGAAAGATATCTATTTTTCATTGGTAGAGGAAGCCAAAACATCCCTTCTTCACCGCACTAAAACCTGTTGTTTACATTAAGCAAACCTCAAATGTGAACGTATTTTTACGCAAATGCATTTAATGGATGAATATTGTCTTTGGGACAGTATTCTTCAGTCCATCTGGAGGGTCTGGCGTTCCATAATCACCGTGTGATGACGGCTGCCCTGACGGTGGCTGGTGGCAGCACATACTCCCTGAGCCTCTCCGTGATGTGATCTGTGGGCATCATGTGACCATTTTCAGAAGGGAAGACAGTTCTGGAAGCTAAAGGTCACCTAGTCAGCCTCTTGGGCGATTGATGACTCAGCTGGGTTCAGGGAGGTGGACCCGAGGCAGAGCCTCTAGAAGGCAGTGGTGGGCAGGGCGGTTCAGGCAGGTGGCACCTGGGCAAACGTGCAGACGTGACATCCTGAAAGCAATTCTCGGTGCTGCTGGGTTTCCAGGAGGTAGAAGAATGGTGACAAGTGCACCATCAGGTAGGAACAGATGTGGAAGGGCTGGAACAGTGTGCTCAGGAGACTGGGCTTCAATCTGGAGGTCCCAGGAAGTGGTTTAAGATGTTTCAGCGACAGCGTGATACAGACTAACCTGGGAAGAACCGCTGCTTTGTCACTGTACCCCTATGGAAATGCTGTTCGCTTTGCTAGTTGAAACAGCCTACCATTGTCTGAAACTCACCCAGTTAGATTTGTTTGGACTCCACGTAGTATTCTTGACCATACCATCACAGTCGAGGACCCCCTGCATGAGCTGCCTTCATGGCTACAGGGAGAGCACACCAAAGTGGATGTCACACCCAGCACACATGCCACCGGCTTGGCCCTGCTCCCTGCGCCCCGCAGCCTGAGCCACACTGGCTGCCTGTTCCTGGAGTGTGCCAGCATGTTTCAGTCCTGGCTGGAGCCTTTGCACTTGGTGTTCTCTTTGCTGGAACATTCTCCCCCCAGACAGTTACACAGCTTGCCCCCTCATTCCCTGAGGTTATCTCCTGCCCCCTAATCAGTGCAACCTTCCCTGGCCTCACCCCGGACACTCCACATGTGTATTCATTTCTTTGTTCACCATCTGTGTCCCAGTTACAAGGGAGGCTCCCTGAGAGCAGGGATCTGGTTTTTGTTTGTTGTTGTTGTCGTGGTTTTGAGGTGGCGTCTCACTCTGTTGCCCAGGCTGGAGTGCAGTGGTGCATTCTCAGCTCACTGCAACCTCCGCCTCCCATGTTCAAGGGATTCTCCTGCCTCAGCCTCCTGAGTAGCTGGAATTACAGGCACCCACCACCAAGTCTGGCTAATTTTTGTATTTTTAGTAGAGACGGGGTTTCATCGTGTTGGTCAGGCTGTTCTCCAACTCCTGACCTCGTGATCCGCCTGCCTCGGCCTCCCAAAGTGCTGGGATTACAGGCATGAGCCACCGCACCCGGCCCTGTTTTTTTTTGTTTGTTTTTGTTTGTTGGTTTGTTTGTTTTTGAGACACAGTCTCACTCTGTTGTCCAGGCTAGAGTGTAATGGCACGATCTCAGCTCACTGCAACCTCCACCTCCCAGGTTCAAGCGATTCTCCTGCCTCAGGAGTAGCTGGGATTACAGGCGCCTGCCACCACGCCCGGCTAATTTTTGTATTTTTAGTAGAGACGGGCTTTCGCCATGTTGGCCAGGCTGGTCTCAAACTCCTGACCTCAAGTGATCCACCCGCCTCGGCCTTCCAAAGTGCTGGGATTACCGGCACGAGCCACCGTGCCCAGCCCAGGGATCTGTGTCTCCGCTGTGTCCTCAGCACCTCAAGCACATTGTATGGAGCTCCGCACAGCTGCTGAGTCAGTGATGTCTGAGTGAGTCCTGGCCCTCGGGCTGCGGCTCCTACAACATTTTGTTTAAAGGTTTTCACTTTCACAGTGTACTGATCAATAGCCAAGCCCAGAGGAGAGGCTCAGCACTGTTCCTGTTTAGATGATGAATTCAGGCGTATCTTCGATGATAAATGACGCTGCATTTCAAAACAAGCAAGTGACCAGGCACAGTGGCTCACACCTCTAATCAAAGCACTTTAGAAGGCCAAGGCAGGCGGATCACCTGACGTCAGAAGTTCGAGACCAGCCTGGCCAATGTGGTGAAAGCCCGTCTCTACTAATAATACAAAAAAATTAGCCAGACGTGCTGGCGGGCGCCTGTAGTCCCAGCCACTCAGGAGGCTGAGGCAGGAGAATGGCATGAACCCAGGAGGCGGAGCTTGCAGTGAGCCGAGATCGCATCACTGCACTCCAGCCTGGGCAACAGAGCGAGACTCCGTCAATCAATCAATCAGTCAATCAATCAATCAATAAATCAAACAAACAAGTGAATGTTGTTATATGTCAATCTTACCAATTGTTCCTCTTTCCTCCTGGTAGCTTGGAGCTCAGCTGCGCAACCAGCACCATCCAGTCACAATGGTGGACACGGAAAGCCCGCTCTGTCCCCTCTCCCCACTCGAGGCTGGCGATCTAGAGAGCCCATTATCTGAAGAATTCCTGCAAGAAATGGGAAACATCCAAGAGATTTCGCAATCCATCGGCGAGGATAGTTCTGGAAGCTTCGGTTTTACAGAATACCAGTATTTAGGAAGCTGTCCTGGCTCAGATGGCTCGGTCATCACAGGTAAGTGTGCTGTTTCCTACAAAGTTTTATTTGGAAATGTTTCTTCCTACAGAAAGCTGTTCTTTTTAGCTGGAAAATAAGTCACATTTTTTTTGCAAGGAAACCTTCGGAGGTGGTAAGGCATCACCTGCAGTGCCACTGGGCCCTGGAAGGCACGTGTCATGGCTCACAGTGCTCCCTCCTGTGAAAACCATGCGTGCATCAAACAATGCTGGAGATTCAGTCACGGGGAGCAGCTAAAGTACACAGACCCTAACCCCAGCAAGTCCATGGGGGACAGCTAGACATTTTTTTTTTTTTTTTTTTCTGAGACGGAGTCTCGCTCTGTGGCCCAGGCTGGAGTGCAGTGGCCGCATCTCAGCTCACTGCAAGCTCCGCCTGCCGGGTTTACGCCATTTTTGTGCCTCAGCCCCCCGTGTAGCTGGGACTACAGGCGCCCGCCACCTCGCCCGGCTAGTTTTCTTTTTTCGTATTATTTTTAGTAGAGACGGGGTTTCACCGTGTTAGCCAGGATGGTCCGCCTCCCGGGTTTACGCCATTCTCCTGCCTCAGCCTCCCGAGTAGCTGGGACTACAGGTGCCTGCCACCTCGCCCGGCTAGTTTTTTTTTTTTGTATTATTTTTAGTAGAGACGGGGTTTCACCGTGTTAGCCAGGATGGTCCGCCTCCCGGGTTTATGCCATTCTCCTGCCTCAGCCTCCCGAGTAGCTGGGACTACAGGTGTCTGCCACCACGCCCGGCTAATTTTTGTATTTTTAGTAGAGACGGGGTTTCACTGTGTTAGCCAGGATGGTCTTGATCTCCTGACCTCGTGATCCGCCTGTCTCGGCCTCCCAAAGTGCTGGGATTACAGGCTTGAGCCACTGCGCCCAGCCACAAAAACATCTTTTAATTTAAAAAAAATTAGCCAGGCATGGTGGCGCATGCCTGTGGTCCTAGCTACTCAGGAGGCTGAGGCAGGAGGACCATTTGAGCCCAGGAGCTCGAGGCTGCCGTGAGCTATGATCGCCACTGCACTCCAGCCTGGGTGACAGTGAGACCCTGTCTTTAAAACAAACAAACAAACAAAAAAATTAAGAAACATCAAATGAAAATAAACAAGCTTAATGATATATTTAAGATCCAATTAATGTAAAATCTTTTATTTACTTTTTTTATTTTTTGAGACAGAGTTTTGCTCTTGTTGCCCAGGCTGGAGTGCAGTGGTGTGATCTCAGCCCACTGCAACCTCCATCTCCCGGGTTCAAGCAGTTCTTCTGCCTCAGCCTCCCTAGTAGCTGGGATTACAGGCGTCCGTCACCACGCCCGTCTAATTTTTGTATTTTTAGTAGAGATGGGGTTTTACCATGTTGGCCAGGCTGGTCTCAAACTCCTGACCTCAGGTGATCCGCCCGCCTCAGCCTCCCAAAGTGCAGGGATGACAGGCCTGAGCCACCGCACCCGGCCCACGTAAAATCTTTAACACTAAACAATCCAGTACATCACTGTTGGAAACAGACATACACATATTGCAAGCTTTAAGGACTCAGTCGCCTGCTGAACGAGACGGAGGGAGAATTGGGGAGGGCTCCCTTGGGGCGTGTAATTCTCTCTAGGTTGTATATTTTTAAAAGACTCCAGCAGTGTGATAAACCTGGGTGGTGTGTACATGGGTATTACAGTCATGTTGCTTAATGACAGGGACAGGTTGTAAGAAATGCATCCTTAGCAATTTCATCATTGTGTGAAAGTCATAAAGTACACTTAAACAAACCCAGACGGTACAGCCTGCTGCACACCGAGGCTCTGCAGTGCAGCCTGTTGTTCCCAGGCCACACAACTGTACAGCGTGTTACTGTACTGAATAGCTTAGGCCCCTGTGACACAATGGTAAGTATTTGTGTGTCTAAACATACCAACACATATAATAGAAAAGGTTACAGCAAAAATACCGTATTATCATCTTATGGGACCATGATACCACAGTTGAACTTACGGTCTGTTGTTGACCAAATGTCACTGTGTAGTGCGTGACTATACAGAAATAAGCTCAAAGAAATTAAGTAACTTGGCTGGGCATGGTGGCTCATGCCTGTAATCCCAACACTTTGGGAGACTGAGGCGGTCAGATCACCTGAGGTCAGGAGTTCAAAACCAGTCCAACCAACATGGCGAAACACCGTCTCTACTAAAGAATACAAAAAATTACCCAGGTGTGGTGGCAGGCACCTGTAATCCCAGCTACTCTTCTCAGGAGGCTGAGGCAGGAGAATCGTTTGAACCCAGGAGGCAGAGGTTGCAGTGAGCGGAGATCATGCCACTGCATTCTAGCTTTGGCCACAGAGTGAGACTCCATCTTAAAAAAAACAAAAAAGTCCAGGCGTGGTGGTTCACACCTGTAATCCCAGCACTTTGGGAGGCCAAGGCAGGCAGATCACTTGAGGTCAGGAGTTAAAGACGAGTCTGGCCAACACGGTGAAACCCCATCTCTACTGAAAATATAAAAATTAGCCAGGCGTGGTGGTGTACACCTGTAATGCCTGGGCAACAGAGCAAGACTCTGTCTCAAAAAAAAAAAAAAAAAAACAAGGCAAATTAAGTAACTTGCCACTGTTCATACAGCCAGAAAGACACAGTGCCCGGGCCTGGACCCTGCCTCTCAGCTGGCTCTAGAGGGCTGTTCTCTGCATGCTGGCATGATCGTACCTTGTAAAAGGTGGCAGTGTTCTCAGCTTAGTCAATCAGGAATTGCAAGAGGCTAGTGAGCCCCTGAGGACTCTGGGGGGCCTTTGTGACTGAGCAGCTTTGGGAGGGACCCTGGCAGACCTTTACAGATGGTGCAAGTTTTGACTCCCTTTCTCCTGGCGCATTAAGCAGAGGATAAGCCCTGTGGAGAGAGTGAAGGTTTAGGGAGATGATGGCCCCCAGAGCAGTGCAGGAGGGGACGGGGAGGCTGGAGGAGAGCAAGGAAAAGGCTCCGTGTCAGGTGGCGCCTTGAGTGGCCTGGGTAGGTTGCTTGCAGCCAACCCAGGTTAATCGCTTTGACAATGACCGCCATTGCTTCCTGAGCACTGCAGGCTGCCCACACACCTCACACCTCGGCTTGCCTAAGCCTAAGAGCAGCCTTGTGAGGTCATTGTTATGTTTATTTAAGGAAGGAGGAAAGGAGGCAGGCCCCAGGACATCCTGACTGGCCGGAGATCACCAGCCCACAACCCAGCCCTTAACCCCACAATGTGTGACCTTCCTTCACCCATCACAGACACACCCCATGCTGGTTCACTCTTTTCCTATTTGTTCACTATTTGTGCTATTTATCAGAAAAAGTTTTTCCTTATGGGTTTGAAAAGATTTATTTTGCTTTTGTTTGTTTTTCTGTTTTGCCTTTCTTTTTTAAGGAAGGCAGGCTCCCCCAGCCCCACCCCCAGGGTGAAAAATATAGTTCATTGTCTAGTAAAAGAGTTCAAAGATACGCTTTTTTCTTTGGATAAAATATACTCTAGAGCTTGTTCTGAAATACGGAATTAGTGTGAGCTGCGGGAGTGGGTGGGTGTGTGGCTCTAGCTCTGGAAAGTTCTTTCCCAGCAGTGGCTAGGAGGGCTGCCCAGCCCCCTCTCGCCTCCCCTGGCAGCTTAAACACAGGACCCCTTATTCTGTGCTCTCTTCTGACCCCTGGTCCTCATGCAGGAGCGAACCCTGCTCTTCTAATTAGATTCAGGGATCCTTTTCTAAGAGTAGTGTATTTTAGGTCATTGTTAAGAACTATAATCTAAAATGTATTTCTAACTCATCTGAAAGTTCTCACAGAGGTAAGGCTTGAGAATTTCCTGCATACTAGCCTTGTGGTCTATATAATCCATTAAAAGCCACATTTAACCCAATTCCACAGACTGAACTGTGCTTCCTATCTAAATAAATTAAGAGCAGGCGGGGCACAGTGGTCACTCCTGTAATCCCAGCACTTTGGGAGGTCGAGGTGGGTGGATCACCTGAGGTCAGGAGTTTAGACCAACCTGGCCAACATGGTGAAACCTCATCTCTACTAAAAATGCCAAAAAATTACCTGGGCATGGAGGCATGCACCTCTTAAGCTTAAGGACATATTTCTTATGATCCAATTAATATAAAATGTTTTATTTTATTTTATTTTTATGTTTTGAGACAGAGTTTCACTCTTGTTGCCCAGGCTGGAGTGCAGTGGTGCAATCTCTGTCTGTAATCCCAACTACTCTGGAGGCTGAGGCAGCAGAGTCACTTGAACCCAAGAGGCGGAGGTTGCAGTGAGCCAAGATCACACCACTGCACTCCAGCCTGGACAACAGAGTGAGACTCCGTTTTTAAATAAATAAATAAATAAATAAATAAATAAATAAATAAATAGCTAGCAAGGGTTCAGGGGAGGAGAGAGAGGGTTCCAAATTTGTTTTGAACCAATTCCAAGGAACTCTGTGGCAAAAAGAAAAAAAAAGAGAACTTACAAAAAGTGACCACACTGACTTGTCCTGGACATACATCCCTGGTTTTGACCACTAGCCTTTGAAGTAGCGAGTGGGGTGATAACCCGTTTTTATTTCCCTCCCAGCATTTCCTCACTCTTATTCATACTGTGGTCATTTGTACTCATCTCACAATTCTTAAAACCTCTTTGCTTCCTTCCGGGTTTTACTGTACTGTTACTGCGAAGTCTGAGAGATGAGGTTAAGATTATTTCTTATTTGTAAATTAGATCTTTCATCTTTGTATCTAATCTGACCTTTTGGGTAATATTCCTAGTCAGGTAGACTGGTCTCTCAGAAGGGCTGAATATTAAATGCACTTACTTTAAACTTTACACCCAGGAGACCGGATGGGTGAGGCTGGTTCACTCAGCCAACGTACCTTTCTACCCCTGGTTTTTCTTCCCGGCTTTATTGCCATAATTGACATGCAATAAACTGCACATCCTTAAAGGTTACAGTCTGATAGGGGTACACACACACGCATCTGTGAAACCATCATCACACTCAAAATCGTGATGCAGAATTTTTGCTCCTTAGTTCAACTAAATCTGGGTTCTTGTGTCATGACCAGGAAAAATTAGGCACGTGGACACACTGAAGGGTGAGGAGAGCAGAATTGGGTGAAAAGGAAAAAAGAGACAAACTCTCAGCAAAGCTAGATGGGATCCTGCCAATGGGTTCCCAGCTCACAGACTGATAACCAGGCTACCAAGCATGAGCCGGAGGCCAGGCTCCTCCCCACTGCGCAAGGTGAGAACTTCCCGTGGCTCCACCCCATTCTCCCAGTGCCCAGGTGGGTCCCTGTCCCTTGCGGGCCTGTCCAGACAAGGGAACCCTGGGCAGGTTCCCTCATCTGCACAAAAGCACCTGATGTAAACACTTATGGGGCAGGTTGCAGATTCTCTGGGGACTCCCCCCTTATCTGTCTCCTGCATCTATAAGTAGTGCCTCTGTCTGTCACCCCTGAAGTTTGCTTGTGGTGTTTTTTTTTTTTTTTTTTTGAGGTGGAGCCTCTATCTGTCGCCTAGGCTGGAGTGCAGTGGTGCGATCTTGACTCACTGCAACCTCCGCCTCCCGGGTTCACTCCATTCTCCTGCCGCGTAGCTGGGACTACAGGCGCCTGCCACAACGCCCAGCTAATTTTTTGTGTTTTTGGTAGAGATGGGGTTTCACCGGGTTAGCCAGGATGGTCTCGATCTCCTGATCTCGTGAGCCGCCCGCCTCGGCCTCCCAAAGTGCTGGGATTACAGGTGTGAGCCACTGCACCCGGCCACTTGTGCTGTTTTCTAATTCCTCTTTCCCCAGCCCCATACCTCCCTGCCTCCCTCCCCCAGTAAACCACTGGTCCACTTTCTATCATTCTAGGTTGCTTTATATTTCCTAGAATTTTATATAAATGGAATCATACAGCATGTACTCTTTCTAGGCTGGCTTCTTTCACTCTGCAGAATGGCTGTGAGACTCATCTGCATTGCAGCAAGCATCAGTAGTTCATTCTTCTTCATCCATCGCGTGGACATAGCACAGTTTGCTGATTCACGCACCCGTTGATGAGCATTGAGTTTGTTTCTAGCTTGTGGCTATTACAAATAAAGCTGCTATGAACATTCATGTACAAGTCTGTGTAAGGACCTCTGCTTTCATTTCTCTTGAATAAATGCCTAGGAGTGTGATGCCTGGAACAGATGGTAGGTGTTTGTGTAACTTTTTAAGAAATTGCCAAAATCTTTTCCAACATTTCGGAAAAATCTTAGAAAATGCTATACTATTTTATATTCCCACTGGCAGTATATGGGGGAGTTCCAGTTCCTCCATACCCTCATCAACATGAGACATGATCAGTCTTTTTAATTTTAACCATGTCAGTAGGTGTGCGATGGTCTCTCACTGTGGTGGTTTTTATTTGCACTTCCCTGGTGATGTTGAGCATCTTTTTGTATGCTTATTTGCCATGTATCTTCTTTGGTGACATTTCTGTTCAAATCTTTTGCTTATCTCTTAATTGAGTTGCTTATTTTTCCACTATTCACTATTGAACACTATTTATATATTTTGAATACAAATACTTTACCAGACATGTGATCTACCAATATTTTCTCCAGTGTGTGGTTTGTCTTTCTTTTCTTTCTACTAATAGTATCTTTAAAAAAAAAAATAGTTTTTTTGTTTGTTTTGTTTTGTTTTTGAGATAGGGTCTCAATCTGTTGCCCAGGCTAGAGTGCAGTGTTACGATCATGGCTTACTGCAGCCTTGATCTTTTGGGCTCAGGAGACCAGCCGACCTCAGCCTCCTGTGGAGCTGGGACCACAGGTGTGTACCACCATGTTTGGCTAATTTTTTCTTTTTTTTTTTTTTGTAGATATGGAGACTCATTATGTGGCCAGGGGTGGTCTTGAACTCCTGAACTCAAGCAACCCTCCCATCTCTGCCTCCCAAAGTGCTAGGATTATAGGTGTGAGCAGTTCTTAATTTTGATGAAGTCCAATTTATCAATGTCCTTTTTTTATGGATACTTCATATTTTTATTTATTTATTTATTTGAGAGGGGGTCTCACTCTGAGCCCAGGCTGGAATTCAGTGGCATGATCTCAGCTAACTGCAGCCTCAACCTCCCAGGCCCAGGTAATCCTCCTACCTCAGCCTCCCAAGTAGCTGAGACTACAGGTACCCGCCACCATGCCCAGGTAAATTTCTTGTATTTTTTGTAGAGACGGGGTTTCACCATGTTGCCCAGGTTGGTCTCAGACTCCTGGGCTCAAGCAATCCACTCATCTCAGCCTTCCGAAGTGCTGGGATTAAAGGCGTGAGCCGCCACTCCAGCCTGGGCATCAAGAGCGAAACTCCATCTTAAACACGCACACACACACACACACACACACACACACACACACACACACTCTTAGCCACAATTTCTGTCATCTGTGTCACTTCTGAGTCCCTTTCCATTCATTTATTTTTCTCCTCGTCATGGGTCATATTTTTCTGATTCTTCATGTGTCCTGCCTCCCAGGTTCAAGTGATTCTCCTGCTTCGGCCTCCCAAGTAGCTGGGATTAAAGGCGCTAACCACCATGCCCAGATAATTTTTTGAATTTTTAGCAGAGACAGGTTTCACCATGATGGCCAAGCTGATTTTGAACTCCTGACCTCAAGTGATCCGCCCACCTCAGCCTCCCAAAGTGCTAGGATTACAAGTGTGAGCCACCGCGCCTGGCCAATTGTTTTCATTGGATGCCATATGTTGGGAACTTTATTGGGTGATGGATGTTTTTGACTTCCTATAAATATTCCTGAACTTTGTTCTGGGATGCAGTTAAATGACTTGGAAAATGTTTGATCCTTCCAGGTCCTGTTTTTCAGCTTCATTAGATGGGACCATCACAGTGTTTATTTTAGAGATAACTTTGCCCCACTGCTGAGTCAAAACCACTTTGAGCTCTTTGCCTGATGCTCCATGATTCAGTGATCTTCCACTGTGAGAGATGAGAACAGGACTGTATCCAGCTCCATGTGGGTCCCAGGCAGCGTTCACTATCATCATTTCAGGATGCTACTGAAGTATCCCTTTTTTAGGCTCTCTCAGTTGACAGAGCAAATACATATACGTGTCCATACTCACCTATGTATATACAGGAATCTATCAGTATTTCAGTCCGTGGCCATCTGTAGCTGTAGTAAGCCAAACAGGAGTGCGTGCTGATGTCTGCAGCCCTCATCTGTTATCAGATGGATCGTTCTAGCCTCCTCCACTTGCCTACCTGTCAACTTCACCATTCCTTGAATTCGTTGTTCATTTTCCGTATACCTGTACAGTGGCATCAGAATTGTTAACCCACACCCTGTGGGAAAAAAACTTCATCAGCTAGAGCACAGTGTTTATGGGCAGATCCTTTTGCCTTTAGTCTTATAGATTCCAGTCATTCCAAATTATTCAGTGCAGCGCCTTTCCGTACCTGCCCCTACTTTTTTCCCTGAGATTGTTTCCTACATTCGTAGCACAGTTAGATTGTTTTGTTACATTCTGCATTCCACCCTGGGATCCTCCAACCTCCTAAATTATTTTTGTTTTATTTGCACACATTAGGTTCAATCTGAACTATAAAGTTCTGTGGGTTTTCACAAATGCATAGTGTCATATATCCACCACTACATTTTCCTTCTCTCTCTCTCTTGCTTTCTTGCCTTCTTGTCTCACTCTGTCACCCAGGCTGGAGTGCTGTGGCACAATCTCGGCTCACTGTAACCTCCACCTCCTGGGTTCAAGCCATTCTGTTGCCTCAGCTTCCCAAGTAGCTGGGACTGCAGGCACGCACCACCATACCTGGCTAATTTTTTTGTATTTTTAGTAGAGACGACGTTTCACTATGTGGACCAGGCTGGTCTCAAACTCCTGACCTCATGATCCACCCACCTCGGCCTCCCAAAGTGCTGAGATTACAGATGTGAGCCACCATGCCTGGTCTCTCTTTCTTTTTCTTTCTTTCCTTCTTTCTTTCCTTCTTTTCTTCTTTCTTTCTCTTTCTCTTTCTTTCTTTCTCTCTATTCTATTCTATTCTATTTTTTTAGATGGAGGTCTCACTGTGACATCCAGACTGGAGTACAGTGGCAGCACAATCTCAGCTCCCTGCAGCCTCAGCCTCCCAGGGCTCAGGTGATCCTCCCACCTCAGCTTCCCAAGCAGCTGGGATTAGAGGTGCACACTGCCACGCCCAGCAAATTTATGTATTTTTTGTAAAGACAGGGTTTGACCATGTTGCCCAGGCTGGTCTCAAACTCTTGAGCTCAAGTGATCTGCCGACCTCAGCCTCCCAAAGTGCTGGGATGACAGGCATGACCCACCGTACCCAGACCACTGTTACATTTTCATATGAATAGTCTCACCACATCAAAAAACCCCATGCTTCACCTATTCAGCCCTGCCTCTCCCACCCCCCAGCCAGCTCAGAAATGGTTCTTTTTACTGTTGTTATAATTTTGCCTTTTCCAGAATGCCATGAATTTGAAGTCATATAGTATGTAGCCTTTTCAGGCTGGTTTCTTTTATGACAATATGCATTTAAGAGTCATTCATGTCTTTCCATGGCTCGATATCTCATTTCTTTTTACACTGAATGAGGTCCCACTGTCTGTTTGTACCACAGTTTGTATATCTATTCACCTATCTAAGGGCATCTTGGTTGCTTCCAATTTTTGGCAATTAAGAATAAAGCTGGCTGGGCACAGTGGCTCACACCTGTAATCCCAGCACTTTGGGAGGCCAAGGGGGGCAGATCACTTGCGGTCAGGAGTTTGAGGCCAGCCTGGCCAACATGGTGAAACCCTGTCTCTACTAAAAATACAGAAATTAGCTGGGCATGGTGACGGGTGCCTGTAATCCCAGCTACTTGGAAGGCTGAGGCAGGAGAATCACTTGAACCCAGAGGCAGAGGTTGCAGTGCGCTGAGATTGCGCCACTGCACTCCAGCCTGGGTGACAGAGTGAGGCTCTGTCTCAAAAAAAAAAAAAAAAAAAAAAAAAAAAAGCTGCTCTAAACATGTGTAGGTTTTGTGTGAACAGAAGTTTTCAAATCAATTGGACAAATACTTAGGAGTGTAATTCCATCATACAGTAAAACTGCTTTGCTTTGCCAGAAACTGCCAGAATGTCCTCCAAGGGGGCTGTCTCGTGTTGCACTCCCACCAGCAATGAATGGGGGTTCCTGTTGCTCTACATCCTCTCCAAATTTGATGATGTCAGTTTTGTGGATTTTAGTCATCCTAGTAGTAGGTGGGTGGTGACACCACATTGTCGTTCTCATTCTCAGTGCCCCAATGACGTATGATGCTGAGCATCGTTTCATATGCTTACTTGCCATCTATATATCATCTTTGCTGAAGTGACTGTTCAGATCTTTTGCCCATTTTTTTTTTTCCTTTTGAGATGAAGTCTCGCTCTGTCACCCAGGCTGGAGAGCAGTGGTGTGATCTCAGCTCACTGCAAGCTCCACCTCCTGGGTCCACGCCATTCTCCTGCCTCAGCCTCCCGAGTAGCTGGGACTACAGGCGCCCGCCACCACGCCCAGCTAATTTTTGTTATTTTTAGTAGAGACGGGGTTTCACCGTGTTAGTCAGGATGGTGTCGATCTCCTGACTTCGTGACTGCCCGCCTCGGCCTCCCAAAGTGCTGGGATTACAGGCGTGAGCCACCGCGCCTGGCTCCCATTTTTCAATTGAGTTGTTTGTTTTCTTATTGTTGTTTTAAGACCTCTTTGTATATTACCACGTGTGTATTGAAAATATTTTCTCCCAGTCTGTGGCTTGTCTTTAATTTTCTTAGCAATGTGTTTCGCAGAGCAGAAGGTTTAATTAGCTTTCATAAATTCCAACTTATATTTTCTCTTTCATGGATTATGCATTTGGCGTTACCCACACAGATTTTTATACTGTATTCTGGTGCCATTTACTGAGTTAACAATTGTGGAAGAACTGGAAGGAAGGAAGCAAACAAAAAGAGTTCTGTGTGGCGCTGTCAGCTTGGGGGCACGGGGAATACTGCAGGGTGAGGTATGGGCAAGATGGTCTGGTGATGTGTGCGGCGGCGATGTGCGGTCCCGAGCTGTGCGGCTCAGGAGATGAGCGGGTCTGGAGAAGTGCGGTCCCAAGGTGTGCGGTCCGGAGATGTGCGGGTACCCAGAGGTGCAGATCGGAGATGTGGGGGTCCGGAGATATGTGGATCAGGAGATGTGCCAGTCCCGAGATGTGTGGATCAGGAGATGTGCCAGTCCCGAGATGTGTGGATCCGGAGATGTGGAGGTCCCGAGATGTGTGGATCCGGAGATGTGGAGGTCCCGAGATGTATGGAGCAGGAGATGAGGGAGTCCGGAGATGTGCGGAGCGGAGATGTGGGGATCAGGAGATGTGGAGGGCCAAGAGATACGCGGGTCCGGAGATGCGCAGATCAGGAGATGGGCGAATCAGGAGCTGTGGGGGGTCAGGAGATGCGCGGGTCCAGAGATGCGGGGGTCCGGAGATATGCGGATCTGGAGATATGCAGAACAGAGATGAGCAGATCGGAAATGCACGGGTCCGGAGATCCACGGGTCCGGAGATGCGCGGGATCTGAAGATGTGTGGATGGGAGATGTGCAGGTCCAGAGATGCACGGGGCGGCAATGCGCAGAGCGGAGATGCTCGGATCAGAGATGCTCAGATCGAAGATGTGGGAATGAGGAGATGTGCGGATTGGAGACACGCGAGTCCGGAAATATGCGGGGCGGAGATGCGCGGGTCTAGGGATGCGTGACCTGAGATGTGTGGGTCCGGAGCTCGGGGTCAGCTCAGCAGCAGTCGGAGCGAGCATGCTGGCTTTGGGAGCACAGCACAACGGCAGCTGTAGGAGTGCAAGAGGGTGTGACCCAGAGGCAGGGCCCGGCCCTGCATGGGTGTTCTGAGGTTTACGCCTCAGCATTAGATGCCTCATATGCGAAATCACATCCTCGTAGACCCGGTTCAGACACAGGATAGTGATGCCTGGACTATTCATCCATCTCTCCTCTTTTTCCCTAGACACGCTTTCACCAGCTTCGAGCCCCTCCTCGGTGACTTATCCTGTGGTCTCCGGCAGCGTGGACGAGTCTCCCAGTGGAGCATTGAACATCGAATGTAGAATCTGCGGGGACAAGGCCTCAGGCTACCATTACGGAGTCCACGCGTGTGAAGGCTGCAAGGTAGAGGGGACCTGGAACAGGGCCTGGTGGCTGCCACCATCAACCACTTGTGGTTACTTTTATAGCAAATGGCAGTCATTACTGAGAGATTGCAGAAAGTCCCGGATAAGAAACTGACCTCAGGCCAGGCGCCGTATCTCACGCCTATAATTCCAGCACTTTGGGAAGTCCAGGCGAGTGGATCACCTGAGATCAGGAGTTCAAAACCAGCCTGGTCAACATGGTGAACTGCTGTCTCTACTAAAAATACAAAAAAATTAGCCAGGCATGGGCATGGTGGTGGGCGCCTGTAATCCCAGCTACTGGGGAGGCTGGGGCAAGAGAATCTCTTGAACCCAGGAGCCAGAGGTTGCAGTGAGCCAAGATCGCACCACTGCACTCCAGCCTCGACAACAAGAGTGAAACTCCGTCTCAAAAAAAAAAAAAAAGAAAAGAAAAGAAAAAAAAGAAAAGAAACTGACCTCAGTAATAGATTAGCCTCTCTCTTTAGAGCATAGAACCCCCCAAGAGCATGAACCCTATTTTGAACTGCGCATTTGAGGGATCTAGCCTGTATGCCCCTTATGAGAATCTACTCCCTGATGTTCCAAGGTAGAACAGTTCCATCCTGAAACCATCCCTCCTCATCCCCCATCTGTGGAAAAATTGTCTTATATGAAACCAGTCCCTGGTGCCAAAAAGGTTGGGAATTGCTGCTTTAGAGAGTCTAGGACAAATGGTTCCTCTGTGCTTTGTAAATACTTAGAGAAGTGTGTTCTTTAAAAGAAAATAAACCACACTGGGCTGGGTGCAGTGGCTCATGCCTGTAATCCCAGCACTTTGGGAGGCCAAGGTGGCTGGATCACCTGAGGTCGGCAGTTCAAGAGCAGCCTGGCCAACATGGCGAAACCCTGTCTCTACTAAAAATACAAAAATTAGCCAGGTGTGGTGGCAGGTGCCTGTAATCCCAGCTACTTGGGAGGCTGAGGCAGGAGAATTGCTTGAACC
>NW_012114466.1:1408262-1410475 GCF_000951035.1 Colobus angolensis palliatus | reverse complement strand
TCTTGAACCCAGGAGCCAGAGGTTGCAGTGAGCCAAGATCGCACCACTGCACTCCAGCCTCGACAACAAGAGTGAAACTCCGTCTCAAAAAAAAAAAAAAAGAAAAGAAAAGAAAAAAAAGAAAAGAAACTGACCTCAGTAATAGATTAGCCTCTCTCTTTAGAGCATAGAACCCCCCAAGAGCATGAACCCTATTTTGAACTGCGCATTTGAGGGATCTAGCCTGTATGCCCCTTATGAGAATCTACTCCCTGATGTTCCAAGGTAGAACAGTTCCATCCTGAAACCATCCCTCCTCATCCCCCATCTGTGGAAAAATTGTCTTATATGAAACCAGTCCCTGGTGCCAAAAAGGTTGGGAATTGCTGCTTTAGAGAGTCTAGGACAAATGGTTCCTCTGTGCTTTGTAAATACTTAGAGAAGTGTGTTCTTTAAAAGAAAATAAACCACACTGGGCTGGGTGCAGTGGCTCATGCCTGTAATCCCAGCACTTTGGGAGGCCAAGGTGGCTGGATCACCTGAGGTCGGCAGTTCAAGAGCAGCCTGGCCAACATGGCGAAACCCTGTCTCTACTAAAAATACAAAAATTAGCCAGGTGTGGTGGCAGGTGCCTGTAATCCCAGCTACTTGGGAGGCTGAGGCAGGAGAATTGCTTGAACCCAGGAGGTGGAGGTTGCAGTGAGCCAAGATCAAGCCACTGCACTCCAACCTGGGAGACAAGAGTAAAACTTCGTCTCAAAAAAAAAAAAGAGAGAAAAGAAAATAAGCCATATTAAGAATATCACTTCATTCTAATACAAGACAGAGAGCCATTACCGTTGATCTCTGGACCCTCCCTGAAGGCCAGGTGGGGCAGGTGTTCTCATGCTCCTGCCGGGGGAATTGGCCATCAGAAACACAGAGTATCTTGCTTAGGGTCCCCTAGCTCCCAGAAGCAGAGACTGGAACCAGAGACTGGCTGCTCCTGCGCCCTGGCAGTTCCTTCCTGCACATCAGGGGCTTCTCCACCCCATTCAAGCCACAGGAACCCCCTGTGTATCTTCATCCTCCTGCTGGCTCAGCCTGCCCTAAACAGATGTGACCTGGGCCAGGAGTGCATGAAGGCAGGCCCTGTTGTCCCACATGCTGCCAGCTGGACTGGTGGCCCTTCCATGCTTGCCAGCGTAGTGATGAGGAGAGCCCCTGCAGCAGCGTCCCTTTAGGGTTGCACAGCTGTGCTCAAGTCTGGCACCTTATATACATGATATGTGGGATATCATCATCTGAATGTTTGGTTTGAATCAGAAATCCCTTCTCACGGTGCACACTGCAGGTCTTGACTAACTTGTAAAATGCTACTGCCTTTCCAGCACAATGTATGATCTTGGAACACCAGCATTCTGCCCAGAGTCAGGCCTGGCCTCAGAAGCCTGGGCCACAGGGAGAACCTCACAGCCAGAACATTGTGGCATTCTGCCGTCTAGAACCCTCTCTCCCCACCCTTCTCATTCTAACCCCATGCATTCCTTAGCCTCCCCACTGTGCAAGCCTAGGTAAGGACATTATAAAGATGTCAGCCTGCGCCTCACATTCCCCAGCACACTGCTGTCCCTCTCCCGCCGGCCAAGCATACCCCACTGTGGCAAAAATATAGAAGAATGACTTAAAACAAAGAGGAAAAAGAACCCAAAGCAAAAATGAACTCCTTCGCAAGTTTTCTAACCACATACCTTTGAAAAAGCTCCATATAAAGTGGCCTTTTCCTTAGGGCCATGATTAATTACTCATTTAGTTTTGTTTTTTATGGACTATTTAGTAACATTGTTTCTTGCTGGGTAGAGTTTAAGATGCTTTTACCAAGCAAGAAAATTGTTTACAGACAGCTGGCTTTTATTATAATTTTTGTCTTTGAGGGAGTTAATATACTCTTACAAAAATTCCTAGAAACTCTTTAGTCACAAATATGGAAATGTCACAATGCTGGGGATAGTTACATTCATATACATTGTAACAAGACTGAGTAACTCTTTGGAAAACTGTAATTGTGTTTTCCCAAGTCAGATAAGGGCATTTTGAAATGACTTTGAATGCTGCCTCATTTTTTGTTTTTCACATTAAATGTAATGATATTTAAAGTTCTGTATTTGTCCCAATCTTTTCAGACTTTTTAGAAGAACTATTTTCTTTTTTTCTTTTTCTTTTTCTTTTTTTTTTTTTTTTGAGACAGAGTCTCA
>NW_012114466.1:1402477-1406107 GCF_000951035.1 Colobus angolensis palliatus | reverse complement strand
GATGGGTCTGAACTGCCTGTGAATTTTCATTCCTGGTTTAAGTCCTGGGGGAGCCCCTCATCCAGTCCTGTCTGCGCAGTCATGACCTCACTGCTCATGCCTGTTTCCCCCTCCAAACCCTAGCGATTCGTTTTGGACGAATGCCAAGATCTGAAAAAGCAAAACTGAAAGCAGAAATTCTTACCTGCGAACCTGACATAGAAGATTCTGAAACCGCAGATCTCAAATCTCTGGCCAAGAGAATCTACGAGGCCTACTTGAAGAACTTCAACATGAACAAGGTCAAAGCCCGGGTCATCCTCTCAGGAAAGGCCAGTAACAATCCAGTAGGTGTTTGCGGCCGTTCTGGGTTCTCTTGGCAACATGGAACCGGTGTCGTAGAGAATGATTAAGGACACATGTGTTGAATGTTGAGAAAATTATATTTATCCCACAGTTAAGCAAAGGACAGCAACAATAGAAATAGTTCATTCTGAGACTCTGAGCTGTAGCTTAACAACAACTCCTTTCTTCTTGCTTGGAATCACCTCAAAGATCTTAGCCACCATATTATATTGGCTATGTAATTAATACACTTAGAAAAAAAAAAAAAAAACCTTAATAGCTTACCAAGCACTAAGGTGATTTCTTAAGTGCATTTTTCTTAAATAGAGATAGGGTCTTGCTCTGTCACCCAGGCTGGAGTACAGTGGTGCAATCATAGTTCACTGCAGCCTTGAACTCCTGGGTTCAAGCAATCCTCCTGCCTCAGCCTCCCAAGGAGCTGGGACTACAGATGTGCACCACCACACCTGGCTGTTTTTGTTGTTGTTGTTTTGGTTTTGTTTTTGTTTTTTGGTAGAGAGGAGATGTTTCCCAGGCTGGTCTCAAACTCCTGGCCTCAAAATCTTCCCACCTTGGCCTCCCAAAGCACTGGGATTAAATGTGCGAGTCATGGCACCCAGCATTAACTGGATTTATTAAAAAAAAAAAAAGCTGACCAGGCTAGGTGGGTCACGCCTGTAATCCTAGCACTCTAGGGAGGCCAAGGTGGGCAGATTGCTTGAGTCCGGGAGTTCGATACCAGCCTGGCCAACATGGAGAAACCCCATCTCTACTAAAAATACAAAAATTAGCTGAGCAGGGTGGCACACGCCTGTAATTCCAGCTACTTGGGAGGCTGAGGCATGAGAATCACTTCAACCCAGGAGGCAGAGGTTGCAGTAAGCTGAGATCATGCCACGGCACTCCAGCCTGGGTGACAGATCGAGACCCTATCTCAAAAACATAAAATAGAATAATAAAGTAAATCCCTATTTTAAGGTGTATTAGTCTGTTCTCACACTGCTATAAAGAAATACCTGAGACTGGGTAATTTATAAAGAAAGGAGGTTTAATTGGCTCATGGCCCACAGGCTGTACAGGAAGCTTCTACTTCTGGGGAGGCCTCAGGGAACTTTGACTCATAGCAGAAGGTGAAGTGGGAGCAGGCGTCTTACATGGCAGGAGCAGAAACAAGAGACGGGAGGTGCTGCACACTTTTCACCGACCAGATCTTGTGAGAACGCTATCTCTAGAGTAACACCAAGAGGATGATGCTAAACCATTCGTGAAGATCACCCCCATGATGCAATCCCTCCCCCCAGGCCCCACCTCCAGCACTGGGGATTACAGTTCACCGTGACATCTGAGTGGGGACACACAGCCGAACCATGTCGCAAGGCTAGAAAATGAAACCACTCACTTCCCACTCAAAATGTGCTCTTGGTCCTTTCTCTTAAAACTATCCCTCGCTCTCAGACAAACATGCCTACATTCTTTTTCTGCCTTCAGTGAAAAGGCAGTGACATCTCGGGGCTTAGAAAGGGCCACCTGTAAGCCAGGTGCGGTGGCTCACGCCTGTAATCCCAGCACTTTGGGAGGCCAAAACGGGCGGATTATGAGGTCAGGAGATCGAGACCGTCCTGGCTGACATGGTGAAACTCCGTCTCCACTAAAAACACAAAAAATTAGCCAGGCATGGTGGTAGTTGCCTGTAATCCCAGCTACTTGGGAGGCTGAGGCAGGAGAATTGCTTGAACCTGGGAGCTAGAGGTGGCAGTAAGCTAAGATCGCACCACTGCACTCCAGCCTGGGCAACAGAGTGAGACTCCGTCTCCAAAAAAAAGAAAGGAAGGAAAAGAAAGGACCACTTGTTATAGAAACCCTGTCTTTTAAGGTAGCTCTGGACCTTTTCAGAGGCACCTAAGTTGCGCCTCATGGCTCATCCTTCATGTCCCCACCTGCCTGGCCTGTCTTCCTTCCCCCTCCCCAACAGTTAAATAAGCCTTTGTCTCCATTACAAAACAAATCTCAGAGCTACCTTCAAAGAAGAGCCAGCCCTCAGTTGGTGAATGAAGATACTTTTTTTTTTTTTTTTTTGCCATTTTCCTATGAACATGGTGAAACAGGTTTAATTTGTATTAATGAATAGCTTGAAGCAATCCTTACCGGGAATTACAAGGTGGAATTTTAGTCACAGGAAAATAAAGCTTTTCACAAGCTACTTACTTTCATGAACAAACCAAACCTCTTCTTTAGTGAGTCCTTTAATTCTTCAGTGAATTCTCCAGTTAAACAGGCTGAGACATTTGAGAAGTTTCCAGCAGACACCCACGCTAGACAGCCCCAGAGGCTTCTCCCAATTAGACCCTTCCTGGATCATGAGAGTGAAAGAAAATGTAACTTTTTTTTTTTTTTTTTGAGACGGAGTCTCGCTCTGTCGCCCAGGTTGGAGTGCAGTGGCCAGATCTCGGCTCACTGCAAGCTCTGCCTCCCGGGTTCACACCATTCTCCTGCCTCAGCCTCCAGAGTAGATGGGATTACAGGCACGTGCCACCACACTCGACTAATTTTTGTATTTTTAGTAGAGACAGGGTTTCAGCATGTTGGCCAGGCTGGTCTTGAACTTCTGACCTCAAGTGATCCACCTGCCTTGGCCTCCCAAAGTGCTGGGATTACAGGCATGATCACTACGCCTGGCCTAGAATAACTTTTCCCTAAATTTCGTTCATTTAAAAAGAAACAATAAATGAGCAACAAAAAAGGTGAGTAAAGCAAGCGTGCTGGTTTCTCAGTGGCCCAGGTCTTTAAATCCACTGCGTGTTACCCTCACAGGGGTTCTTTCGGCGAACGATTCGACTCAAGCTGGTGTATGACAAGTGCGACCGCAGCTGCAAGATCCAGAAAAAGAATAGAAACAAATGCCAGTATTGTCGCTTTCACAAGTGCCTTTCCGTCGGGATGTCACACAACGGTAGGTAAGGTGGCCCCACACATTTTCACAGTTCGTTCCTCGGTTCCCCTACTTTGTTCCAAGGGAACAGACCAAGCTATGGATGAATGTGCTTCAACAATTCACACCCAAGTCATTTTGTAATCAGAGTGGCCTAAGAAAATAAAAGTTGCCCAGGCGTGGTGGTTCACACCTGTAATCCCAGCACTTTGGGAGGCTGAGGCAGGTGGATCACTTCAGGTCAGGAGTTTGAGACCAGCCTGGCCAATATGGTGAAATCCCGTCTCTACTAAAAATACAAAAATTAGCCAGGTGTGGTGGCAGGTGCCTGTAATCCCAGCTACTTGGGAGGCTGAGGCAGGAGAATTGCTTGAACC
>NW_012114466.1:1395764-1401848 GCF_000951035.1 Colobus angolensis palliatus | reverse complement strand
TACAAAAATTTAGCTGGGCTTGGCAGCGTGTGCCTGTAGTCCCAGCTATGTGGGAAGCTGAGGCAGGAGAATTGCTTGAATCTGGGAAACGGAGGTTGCAGTGAGCTGAGATCACACCACTGCACTCCAGCCTGGGTGACAGAGCGAGACTCCGTCTCAAAAAAAAAGAAAGAAATGATAGATGAATAGTCTAGGATTGGGGTTCACAATTTGGTTTTCCATAGAAAAAGAGAACCGTGCACTCTTCTAAGAGTCAGATGCCTCCTTCCACCCACACCCCCAAAGCCAGAGCACCATAGGTACCAGTTTTCAAGACAATCTCCAACCTTCATGTAACTCTTTGTGTTTGATCACATTGTTTGCTCCAAGCCAGGGTCCCACCCCATGTCCTTGTCTGCACGCAGGACATTGGGGGCATGGCCCCCTCCTCTCTGCCTGGCCTGCTGATGGGCTTTCCAGAGCTGGCTCCTTCCAGTGCAGGATACCCTCTGCTTAGTATGGGAAAAGGCCCATTGGCAGGATGCCCACCACCAGGCCACACAGCCCGAATCTCTTGGCCAAGCTCTGGTTTTGTGGCCATGGTAGGTATTGGAAGACCATAGCCTGTGTCCCTTACACATCTCAGAACGCAGCCCCATCTGTGGGTGAGAAATCTGTTAGGGAGACCAAGCATCGGGCTGCAAACACTCACCTTGATCTCTGCCCAGTGGCCCACATCCAGTCCCCATTTCATCACTTTCCAGCCTGGGCGATCTCACAGCCCCAGCCACGCCCTGCAGAGCCTCAGGAAGGCACACTGACCTCAGGGCTGGCCGCTGACTTCATTTCTGTTTGGGGATGAGAGGCAGCACAGTGAATTGTCCAGGCTGGTAAACTGATGGATTCACACGAACCGTAATGGGCTATGTGCTGAGGAAGGCAGGCTCGCCTCCTCCCTGCAGGGGCCGCTGGGGTGAAAGCAACCCTGAAATGTTCAAAGCCTTGATGGGGAAGCACAGGGGATGGATAGATTTTAATTTTATTTTATTTATTTTACTTTTTATTTTGTTTTGTTTTTTTTGAGATGGAGTTTTGCTCTTGTTGCCCAGGCTGGAGTGCAGTGGTGCAATCTCGGCTCACCATAACCTCCGCCTCTCAAGTTCAAGCAATTCTCCTGCCTCAGCCTCCCAAGTAGCTGGGACTACAGGCATGCACCACCATGCCCAGCTAATTTTGTATTTTTAGTAGAGACGGAATTTCTTCATGTTGAGGCTGGTCTCGAACTCCTGACCTCAGGTGATCCACCCGCCTCGGCCTCCCAAAGTGCTGGGATTACGGGCATGAGTCACCATGCCCAGCCTAGATTTTAATTTTAAAGCAGCCCTCTGGTTTGCTAGAAGAGGGGAACTGAACTTCTCTTTGCGGTGGCCAATGCCTTTCTTACGTCAAGAGCAGCTCATGGTCTTCAGATCAGATGACACAAAGCCCCATGACTGAGCTGGAATGGGCTAGGATGCTGGGGGGCCTAGAATCGGCCAGGAGGCTTGGGTCGGGGCTGGAACTGGCCAGGGTGCACGGAGGAGGCAGTGGGGGCAGGGGGAGGCCGCTGCATGGAGCAGAACGTAGATGCCGTTGATTGAGGAGAGGTGGGTTTAGCTGAGGGGAGGAGTGAGGGGTGGATGGAGAATGTCTGTGTCCATCTGGACACTGGGACTGTTTGAGCCCCTGAGATTTCAGAACCGTGGGCCAGAAAATGGTCAGGGCCCTTGGTGATGGGGCAGAGCGCCTCTGAGGAACTCACTGCCCCTTGATTGGAGGGTGACAGGGATGGAAGCAGAGCCAGGAGGCCGAGGGAGGCAATAAAAATGGGTGCTTTTCAACTGCATCTAAAAAGGTAAGATGCTGATCTGTCAGGGGTTGAGAAGGTCGTCAGAAGACTTTGGAGGAAGCAACAGAAAATGAGACTGAGGGGCTTGGGTGGAGTCAGTGTCCTCCATGTGATGTTTGTTTCCTCATTCCCCTGCAGCCGAGAGTTCAGCCCCAACATGCAGCAAATGCACACACACACACACACGCACCCACACACATCCATGCACACACGGGTACACAAACATACACATGTGCACCCACATGCATGCTCACACACATGCACCCATACTCACACATCATGCATGCATGTGTACACACACCCCACACATACACATGCACCCACATGTGTACACAGATGCACCTCCACCCCCATACATGCACATGGACACACACGCACCCACACTCACACATCCATGCATGCACATGTACACACTCACACATACACATGCACCCCACATGTGTACACAGACGCACCTCCACCCCCACACATGCACATGCACACACACATGCATCCACACATGGATACATGCACACTGACACATGTACCCACACCTGTGTACACACACACATACATGCTCACATACATGCATCCACACTACAAACCCATGCATTCACGCACGTTTACAGACACGCACTTACTGCACATATGTACATATACATGCTCACATGCATGCATATGCACACATATGTACCCTCACATGCACACATGTACCCACACACATGTACACGTGTACACATGTATATACACTGCTCACACGCATACCCACACTCACATGTGTACACATATGCTCATACACACACACACGTGCACACGCTCTCACACACACACTCTTACTGTTTTGGGGTTAGGAAGCTGCTTTGGGCTTAAGAAGCAAACTGCACCTTCCAAAAAATGAGTGAGGTGTTCAGTTAAACAACCAAACAATTCTTAGCACTGAATATGTGGACTTTGGAAATTCAAAGTATACGGTGATGATAATGGTGTACTGCTACTTTTTCCTCTAACAAACGTATCAGAACTGACATTCAGTTCAAATGAAGAAAGCAGGAATTGGGTGTATCATGTGTTTATTTCAAAGATCCTCCTATTGCTCCAGATTGTTGGGGATTATCTTTGGAGTCTTTGAATAGCTTCAGTTATGGAAGATTTTACCCTCTGAGGATATAACTGAATTTTAGACAAACCATGAGTCCATTGTAGCTAGTCTGGCAGGCAAGTTGGGATTAAACAGAGTAAAATGTCTTGTTTGAAAAAGCAAGAAAGGCCCGCTTGGGCAACATAGCAAGACCTCCTCGATGAAAAGTCAGCTGGGCATGGTGGTGTGCGCCTGTGGTTCCAGCTATTCAGGAGGCTGAGGCAGGAGGATGAGGTCAAGACTGCGGTGGACTGTGATTGCGCCACTGTACTCCAGCCTGGGTGACAGAGCAAGATCCTGTCTCAAAAAAAAAAAAAGGAAAAAAGGAAAAAAAAAGTTAAGCAAGGAAGCTAATTTGTGACATGCAGCTCAGCATGTTTTTAAGACCAGTTTGGAAAGAGGAATGCCAACATTATTCTTAACATTTCAGAAGCTCGGGAATAAGGGTGACCTCCAGGGTGCCGTGTTATAAATAGGACTGCTCCTTTCAACAGCTGTGACCTTATACCGTGCCTTGGGGTGTTGCCTGCCGTGTGACAGTCCAGTATTATACCTACTACTTCAGTTGTCTTTAGATTAAAAAATGTGCTTCATATTTTGTGCCACTTCAACAAATGTATAGTAAAACATAACCGAGAGAGCTTTTTTTTTTTTGAGGCGGAGTCTCGCTCTGTCGCCCAGGCTGGAGTGCAGTGGCCGGATCTCAGCTCCCTGCAAGCTCCGCCTCCTGGGTTTACGCCATTCTCCTGCCTCAGCCTCCCGAGTAGCTGGGACTACAGGCGCCTGCCACCTTGCCCAGCTAGTTTTTTTGTATTTTTAGTAGAGACGGGGTTTCACCGTGTTAGCCAGGATGGTCTCGATCTCCTGACCTCGTGATCCGCCCGTCTCGGCCTCCCAAAGTGCTGGGATTACAGGCTTGAGCCACCGCACCCGGCCGAGAGAGCTTATTAAAATCATGCCATCCAAAGCAGCTCTACTAGTGATTCACATTTAATTTTTTTTTTTTTTTTTTTGAGACTGAGTCTCACTCTGTCACCCAGGCTGGAGTGCAGTGGCATGATCTTGGCTCACTACAACCTCCCCCTCCTGGGTTGAAGCAATTCTCCCGCCTCAGCCTCCCAAGTAGCTGGGATTACAGGTGCCCGCCACCACACCTGGCTAATTTTTGTATTTTTAGTAGAGACGAGGTTTTGCCGTGTTGACCAGGCTGGTCTCGAACTCCTGACCTCAGGTGATCCACCTACCTCGGCCTCCCAAAGTGCTGGAATTGCAGGCCTGAGCTACTGCGCCTGGTCCACATTTAATTTTTTGCTAAAAGATGACAGCTGCTAACAGAGGTGAATTCTCATGAGAGATATCATTGAGCATCATAGGCCACACGAGTGTGTGCAGGGACCAGTGTGGCAGCAAGCGGGGCGTTCTGCTCTCGGCATGGAGTGATTGGGGAAAATCTAGGCAGCTTCCTGCCTCACGCTGTTTAAAATCTTTATAATGTGCTTTATTTCATTTACTTGAAATGACTGCCTGTCATGTCAGATATATTCATAGTCAAACTTGAGTATAAAAGGCATATTCCAAAGTTATAAGCTGTTGCATAGATTTTTTGTAAAATGATCTTACCAAGAATGCTTGTCAATGAAGTTTAGCGAATTTGCAAATGTGTTTTACGACACCATTTCTCCTTAGCTTTAATCAACATTGGTTCCTTCGTGGTAGCACTCATTTTGAATTCAGCGGTCTCCAGTTTTCCCTGTTAAATGAGGCCCACTTTCTAAAACCAAAGTGATAATTTTATAAAAATGAAATGAGATATTTGTTACCACATAAGTCCTCATTTATGAGAGTACATCCCCCATAAAACTAGTCCAGGGCAGGCCTCAGGGGCATGCAAGCTGTTTCACGACGCCCCAAGCCTAGAAAGGCCCAGGCTTGGGTGTTCACGCTCCGCTGTTGCCTTCTTGAAATTCATAATCATCTTTGAACAAGGGGTCCCACAGGGTGCGGTGACTCACACCTGTCATCCCAACACTTTGGGAGGCTGAAGCGGACAGATTGCCTGCGCTCAGGAGTTCAAGACCAGCCTGGGTAACACGGTGAAACCCCGTCTCTACTAAAATACAAAAAATTAGCTGGACATGGTGGTCTGTGCTTGTAATCCCAGCTACTCGGGAGGCTGAGGCAGGAGAATCACTTGAACCCAGGAGGCAGAGGCAGAGGATGCAATGAGCCGGGATTGCACCACTGCATTCCAGCCTGGGCGACATGACAGAGCAAGACTCCGTCTCAAAATAAAAAATTAGCCCCTCCTAGAAATGTTAATTCCTCAAATCTGAGCTTCAACTTTCTGTGAAGCAGAATTATCTCCAAACTTTACCAAACAATGGTCATCTGAACTGTTTTTAAGGTCTTTAGAGAGAGATCATTTTCAGTCTTCGTTAATCGGACTTGAGATTATTTAGAAACTTGGCTCTGAATATTGTATTCAGAATGTTTTCACTCATTTGTGAGTAATTTTTAAAATACCCCCTTTCCTCAGATGCAGAATCAGGGTTTTTTATCCAGCATTATGTTGCAAGTCCTGGTTCTGTTGAAATGTTCCACACAATCTGTGTGATGCTTATCGGTACCTCCACCGGTGCCCTGCAGACAGTTTTGTGCTGTGAGCCCAGAAACAGGAAACACTTCAGGCTGTGGGTCAGAAGCATTGTCAGTGGTTGTGTTTTGCCCACTGGCAGGGGGCATTCTTTAAATCCCTGGGATGCTTCTGCACTCTGGGCTCCACTGTTCCAGCAGCGAGTAGAAATAACGCTTTAGGCCGGGCGCAGTGGCTCACCCCTGTAATCCCAGCACTTTGGGAGGCTGAGGTGGGCAGATTACCTGAGGTCAGGAGTTCGACACCAGCCTGACCAACATGGTGTAACCCTGTCTCTACTAAAAATACAAAATTAACTGGGGGTGGTGGCGCATGCCTGTAATCCCAGCTACTCAGGAGGCTGAGGCAGGAGAATCGCTTGAACCCGGGGGGCCAAGGTCGCAGTGAGCCGAGATTGTGTCATTGCACTCCAGCCTGGGCAACAAGAGCAAAACTCCATCTCAAAAA
>NW_012114466.1:1391856-1394183 GCF_000951035.1 Colobus angolensis palliatus | reverse complement strand
CCTCAGCCTCCCAAAGTGCTGGGATTACAGGCGTGAGCCACCATAGCCAGCCCAGTGCTTCAGTTTCTTAGCAATGAAATCCACCCAATGTCAGGCGATGATGATTATTATTTTACTGATTTATACTGTTCGTTCTCTATTAATGTCTTATGTTCCCCAACCGATTTTGAAGTTGAGTGAGGACTGTGTTCTACGGGTGTCTTGAGTCCTCTGAGGCACCGAGCTTGGTGATATGGACGCAGGAGCTGCTCGTTAGTGAACTGATGGCTGGGAGCGTGGCGCATCCCACATCACCTGACTTACCTTGGTGTCCTTCTTTGTAGCCTTTTGTCATACACGATATGGAGACACTGTGTATGGCTGAGAAGACGCTGGTGGCCAAGCTGGTGGCCAATGGCATCCAGAACAAGGAGGCAGAGGTCCGCATCTTTCACTGCTGCCAGTGCACGTCGGTGGAGACCGTCACGGAGCTCACGGAATTCGCCAAGGCCATCCCAGGCTTCGCAAACTTGGACCTGAACGATCAAGTGACACTGCTAAAATACGGAGTTTACGAGGCCATATTTGCCATGCTGTCTTCTGTGATGAACAAAGACGGGATGCTGGTAGCATATGGAAATGGGTTTATAACTCGTGAATTCCTAAAAAGCCTAAGGAAACCGTTTTGTGATATCATGGAACCCAAGTTTGATTTTGCCATGAAGTTCAATGCACTGGAACTGGATGACAGCGATATCTCCCTTTTCGTGGCTGCTATCATTTGCTGTGGAGGTGAGTGGTTGATTTAATCTGCCGGTGTCATGTCACCGACAGGCTCCTGTCTTGAAAATTTTGACAATGGGAAATGCAGTACCAGCTTGAGCGGTTCCAGTGGAGGGGACACTCCCAGGGTGGGAAGAAGGCTGACCTCCAGTCACTGCTGAGTAGAATTCAGTGGGAATTATATCAACATTGTACAATATTATAGTATATATTGTTATTATCTATAAAGACATATTTAATAGTACGTAAATGTATGACATTTTAATTATAATATTAGCCAGGTGTGGTGGTGCACACCTTTAGTCCCAGCTACTCAGTAGACTGAGGCAAAAGGATCCCTTGAGCCCAGGAGTTCAAGGTTGCAATGAGTTATGAATGCATCCCTGCACTCTAGCGTGGGCAACAGAACAAGACCCTATGTCTTTAAAAAAAAAATTATATATTTTGCACAAATATATATATAGAGAGAAAAAGAGGTTGGACATGGGCCTGTAATCTCAGCACTTTGGGAGGTCAAGGTGGGTGGATTGCTTGAGCCCAGGAGTTTGAGACCAGCCTGGGCAACATGGCAAGACCCCATCTCTACAAAAAAAAGTACAAAAAAATTAGTCTTGTATGGTGGCATGTACCTGTAGTCCCAGCTACCTGGGAGGCTGAGGTGGGAGGATTACTTGAGCTCAGGAGACAAGGGTTGCAGTGAGCTGAGGTCGTGCCACTGTACTCCAGCCTGGGCGACGGAGGAAGACCCTGTCTCAGGAAAAAAAAAATTATATATATATATACACACACACACACATTTCATTTATATTATAATTATGTCTAATATTATAAGCAGATATAATTTGTATATTATATTCCTATATGTATTATATAATGATGTTGTATTCATATTATAGACAATATTGTATGAAGTTCAATACAGATGTCAGTATAGTTGCTGTCACAATCGGTTATGTTGATGAAAAGCATATTTCCTAATGCAAAGTATAATATCAGTCAGTAGCCAAGTGGCAGTGACTGCAAGGGTTGCTTTGCCCGAGGAAGCAGATCCCAGGGAAGGCCAATCTGGTCCTCTGTGTGGATGCTGGCTCTGTAGCGCCCACATTTTTGGCTCGGTGTCACGTTTCTTTAAATAGCCCCATCTCAGGTCTAGGAAGGTCATCCATCTACTGTAAACTCGGCTGACCTTACCCAGGCTTGGTGGAGACGGATGGGGTCTCCCACACTGCCTGCAGCCATACTGCGCCCCGGGGATTGACTCACTGTCAGCATGGAGCTGACTCAGCCCTACCAGCCATGCCTGTTACCGTCTGGCTGGGCACAAGGCAGATGAAGGAAGTCCTTGCGCTCTGGCGTAAAGTGTACAAGGACAAAGCAGTCACGCATAATTTGTCCTTTAGTGTGGTCAGGAGGTAGCATTGTGGGCAATATGCAATTGCAGAATTGTAGCATGATCACAGTTTTATAAAGGAAATTATAATCCTATATCAATCCTAGGTATATAGAAAAATGTCCAGTGAGATAGATGTTAAACCTATTATGGTGGGATTAAAATTATGAGGGGG
>NW_012114466.1:1362779-1390921 GCF_000951035.1 Colobus angolensis palliatus | reverse complement strand
AAAAAAAAAAAAAAAAAAGAATCGTAGCAATGGCTGGGTCTGTAAGGGAGCACCGCCTGCTGAATACGGCTTGGGGCAGTATTTTCTGGACCAAGAATCAGGTCTCATGCTGTGAGACTGTCCCAGGAAGTCTAGTGCCAGCTACCCCAGGCAGGTCATCTGGTGTGAACGCTGGCTCTTCCTGCACCAAGTCTCAGACCTGCCCCATCTTCCTCCCCACTCCGGGGTCTCCTGAGCGTCCTTTCCAGCCAGTACGCACCTCCATCCCGTCCCCGCTTCATTTCCCACTCCACTTTCTTTACACCTGACTCATATTAGAAGGCTCCGTAACAGAGCTATATACACCACAAAACCTAGTTCTTTTTTATTTTTTATTTATTTTTTTAAGACGGAGTCTTGCTCTGTCACCCAGGCTAGAGTGCAGTGGCGTGATCTTGGCTCAGTGCAACCTCCGTCTGCCAGGTTCAAGCGATTCTCCAACCTCAGCCTCCCAAGTATCTGGTATTATAGGTGTGAGCCACCGTGCCCGGCCTGCAAAACCTAGTTCTAACACAATCACACTCCTTAAATATGGTGGAACACTTGAAGCTGAATATCTAGTTTCGACTCAAGAGCTTCATTTTCCATATTATGCAAAACTGGTGGTGGTGGTTATCTCCAGAATGTACTGTTCCTCCTAATAGCTCTAATTTTCCTCCCTGACAGGTGGTCGTCAGGTAAATCACAAGTGAAAGGGCCATACCATAAGGTGTACTTAGGGCGTTATTGCCGCCTCGTAGTGTGAATATTTAGGAAAGAGTACTGGTCCTGTCTGTTCCTACTTCACCTATTGACTTTGGAAAAACCCATGTCTATCTTCCAGTCAAGTTGACAACATCCAAAGGCAGCTCAGTTTTTTTTCTAAGAAAGGCCACATAAAATAGGCATGTTTGGTTCCTGAAACTGATAAGCAGTTCTTAGGTGATTACCACACTCAAACCTCTCTCTCTTCTTTCGAGACTAGATCGCCCTGGCCTTCTAAACGTAGGACACATTGAAAAAATGCAGGAGGGTATTGTGCATGTGCTCAGACTCCACCTGCAGAGCAACCACCCGGACGATATCTTTCTCTTCCCAAAACTTCTTCAAAAAATGGCAGACCTCCGGCAACTGGTCACGGAGCATGCACAGCTGGTGCAGATCATCAAGAAGACGGAGTCGGATGCTGCGTTGCACCCGCTGCTGCAGGAGATATACAGGGACATGTACTGAGTTCCTTCAGACCAGCCACACCTTTTCCAGGAGTTCTGAAGCTGACAGCACTACAAAGGAGACAGGGGAGCGGCACAATTTTGCACAAATATTCACCACTTTAACCTTAGAGCTTGGACAGTCTGAGCTGTAGGTAACCGGCATATTATTCCACGTCTTTGTTTTAACCAGTACTTCTGAGAGCGTAGAACTCAAATGCTGGGGGTAGGTGGCTAATCTCAGGACTGGGAAGATTAAGGAGAGTGATGCTCAATGGGCTGATTTTAACTCACCCTATGTTAATCAATGCACATTGCTTTAGATCACATTCGTGATTTACCATTTAATTAACTAGTAACCTCCAAATTCATGGTCTGTCTTCCCATACACCCTGCTTTTGACTATTGTGCTCCTTTATAATTCTGAAAACTAATCAGCACTTTTTAACAATGTTTATAATCCTATAAGTCTAGATGTATCCAAAGGCGAAGTATGTAAAAAGCAGCAAAATATTTATTTCAAAGACTTCACTTCTGTTTCCTGAATCTAAAGAAAGACAACATGCTGCTTTTTAATGACAGGATGGAGAATTTTAAAGAACTGTTGGGGCAGGCACAGTGGCTCATGCCGGTAATTCCAGCACTTTGTGAGGCCAAGGCAGGTGGATCACGAGGTCAGGAGATCAAGACCATCCTGACCAACATGGTGAAACCTTGTCTCTACTAAAAATACAAAAATTAGCCAGGCATGGTGGCGCATGCCTGTAATCCCAGCTACTCGGGAGGCTGAGGCAGGAGAATCGCTTGAACCAGGGAGTTGGAGGTTGCAGTGAGCTAAGATCGCACCACTATGCTCCAGCCTGGTGACAGAATGAGACTTTAAAAAAAAAAAAAAAAAAAAAAAAGAACTGTTGGATAAGCTATCAAAATGCAGCTGTTGTTTTGTTTTTGGTTCACTGTTTTCGTGGTTGTAACTAATATGTGGAAAGGCCCATTTCCAGGTTTGTGTAGAAGAGCCCAGAAAACGGAGTCTCAAGACCCCGGCTCTGGACTGTCATAAGCTAGCGTCCATGGTAAGCGGGACGAGACAAGCTCCCGAAGCCCACCAGCTTCCTGCTCCACTCGGCTCCATCCAGTCGACCTGAACCCACCCAGTCCGGCTGTCTGTGGGAATGGTGGTGTTCTTACGGAAAGACTGACACCTTACTTGTCAATGTTCCTCCAGGCCCCATTTGGCAGCTCCCGTATCTTTTGTTATGTTGCTTTTAAATAGATGATGCTTTATTGTTTTAACTCTTGGTGAGAGTAGATGCTCTCTGGAGTGGAGAAGAGGCACATGTGACTTCATAGCCTGGGCTGGGTGGGAGCTGGTCACCCTGGGGATCGAGAGAGGGGGTGGGGTCTCCTTCAAATGGCAGTTTTACTTCAAATGGCAGATTTCATAAGAGTTAGTTATTTTTTACAACGGTTTAGGTTAAGTCTCCTTTGTATGTAAGGTAGTTTTTTCAACATCTAAAATATTTGTTTTAGCCATCAAAACCAACTTATCAACCTCAGTCCAACTGCGAAGGCAGCGTTGATTATGGCAGTTTGTCAAGAATACATGGACCTGGAAACACTTTTTCTCTCTGTCTACCTGGTAGATAAATTGTCCCGTCGAGAATTTTCAGATCTGGACTGGAAATGCCAGGACCACTGCCTCCAGGGAGTCGCTGTGCACCTGGAGGTATCGTCGATGCCTCTCCCCCCATCGTTAGAAAATTTGGCTCTTCTGAGGTCATTATTATTTTAAGAATGATGAGGATTGATAAGGGTCCCATGGCCAGCAATATGGAAATGCAAGACTGGGAAGGACACAGTGTGAGACTTCCTCTAGAAAAAAGTGAAAGTTAGGATTAGCACATCCTTTTTTAAAAATTACAAATTTAGTCCTGTTTTGGTTTTTGCAATCAGGCCAGGCGCAGTGGCTCACACATGGAATCCCAGCACTTTGGGAGGCCGAGGTGGGAGGATCACTTGAGCCCAGGAGTTCGAGACCAGCCTAGGCCACATAGCAAGACCCTGTCTGTATACGAAATTTAAAAATTAGTTCATCGTGGTGGCATACACCTATAGTCCCAGCTACTCTACAGGCTGAGGTGGGAGGATTGCTTGAGCCCAAGAGGTTGAGGCTGCAGTGAGCTGTGATCTCACCACTGCATTCCAGCCTTGGTGACAGAGTTAGATTCTACCCCTCCAATCCCTGCAAAAAAAAAAAAAAAAAAAAAAATGTAATCAAAGGGCCTGTTGGCCAGCAATGGCAGCAGCAGCGGCAGGCAGTCTGCCCAAGTGTCTTAGGAACCAGAAGCAAATAAAAGTGTTTCCACATATGCCACCAGCCAAGTGGCCATCGTAATTGAGAAAGAAGCTAGCCTTTGAGTGGTATGGTCCATCCGTTTCAATATTATTTCCTAAAATGAGAAGCCCCTGTGCTGATGAGACCCAGGGGCTGGAGGCCAATGCCACGCTTGTGTTATCCACCGCGACCCTGCAGCTGCTCGCTCTGCTGTGCCCTGTGCCATTCAAAGAGACGTGGCTCAGGAAAGTGAGCCTCACGTTTTTCAGAGAAGTCATTGTTCTGTTTACATTTTCATAAAACCTGTTCAAAATAGCCCCCTGTCTCAGACTTTCAGCAGTAACAGTAAGCTGACTGGCACGTTGGAAGTTAGCTCCCGGGACACTCAGCAGCGATGGTGAGCATTTGGTTTTCTTAAGGCCCAGCAAGACTTCCAGGGACATCTCTGATGAAGCCAGAATGGAGACACCGGTGACCTCAGGCTGGAAGTCACTCAACATTGGTCTCTTGTGTTGATAGGGAAGGAAATCACACATTCCTATTTCTTTAAATAACGAAACCACTAATTGCCACTCAATGCTAGAATATTTTGGGTCACCTAATCATAGATTTCTCAGGGCATCAATACTCAAATATAGGTGCCCCAGTTCAAATGGGAACTATTAACAGAGTGCATTTCTTGCTTGCTGGGTTTCAACAGACATCAGCCAAAAGAACAAAAGAGATGTCAGGACAGATTCCGGAGTGTCGAAGCGCATGTGTGGCACCCGCTCCCCCGGCAGCAAATGCAGGAAGTTGAAACTTGACCCACTCTTCAACAAGTCATTGTTTAAACACAGTTCTTCGTTTTCTCAACTTCCAATAGCAAAAAGTGCCAAAGTCCTCAGAGACCAAACAGCCTTGGTCTACCGTGCTGACCAGGGTGAAGGCATGGCACGGGACTCCTCCCAGATGCGCCTCTCGTGTGCCAGCCGGCTGTGGCTCGGGAGCAGACGCAGGCCTCTCCACTGTCCAGGGGAGCCTGGCAGCGCATCCCTCCTCTCCCACCTCCTGGCACTTCCAGCTGGGTGTCCTACATGCTGGATTCTGTCCCCACCACACTTCCAGAGGCTGGAGAACTGCACAGGCCTAAGGCTGTTTGGATGAATTGTCAAAACAAGATGCTTCCAGTTATAGCAACAGGAGCGGGACTGGGAGCACGGACTGACGGTTGCTGGTGCCTTTCTTTCCGTCTCGCTTGCCTGTTTCCCCTTGACCTTTCCTCCATCTCTAATGAGAAGAGTATAAAGCATCTTCCTAATGGGTGTGTTTGCTATACAAACATAACGGACGTGAAGTGGGGCAGAAACCCAGAACTCGGCATTCAAGGATACCCAGGAGAGCTCTCCATGTTTTAAAGAGCTGTTTTGTTTTGTTTTGTTTTGCATTTTAAGAGCAGAGAAGGTACCTTTCTGCTGCGCTGATGCATTTCTTACACTGGGCCATTTAAGACCCCAAGGGAAACAGCCTTCCTGGAGCATTCATTGTCTGGAGGTTCCAGGGACAGGGACAGGGCAGCCTCTCAGAGCTGAGCAAGAGCTCAAGGCACAAATGAGAGATTTGCTACACCATGAAAAGTCAACAATTAGCCACCACTTCCCCGCAACGGACCATGAAACAAATACCTCAGCAGGCCCTGCGGGAGTGCTAGAGCTGAGGTGCACACACTGCGGCGTCTGTAGTTCGGGCAGGTGGGATGGAGAGTCCTCCAGTGCGCACACCTGAGCCTGCCCACACACAGGGGAGCAGCATCTCGTATGACATCTGGTAGGAACTTCGGTTGTGTAAAGGGAGCCTTGAAGATACGTGCAAAAGGTGCTACCCCAATTTGGTGAAACTGACATTGGGCACATCCTGGGCTTAGGAGAAGCGGCCGATGGTCCTGGCCTGCAGTGACACACAGCCCCCACCGCCCCCAGCAACCCCTCTCCTCTTCACCTCTTCCTGCTGGCCATGCGGAAGCCGCTTCCTCAGAGAGACCCTACCAGATGTGGATGGAAACAGATGCATCAAAGCAAGCCTTGATGAAACCGTGGCCTCCTAAGGTCTGTCTCCTCTGAACTTGCACCTGTGCCTCTCGGTGTTTGGTTCCCAGCGCTTCCCACCTCGAACTCCCATTTTCAAACCACTGTAGCTCTGGGCACTTTCGATACTTACCAGCTGTATACACGATGGAGGGTTTTTTGGTCCTGATCCAGTGGCCACACCTGTCTCTGGAATGTCCCATTCAACTCCAGTTTTAAAATGGATTCATTGTTTCAACCCAGCAAGCCCAATGCACCCAGCTAAGACTGGCTTGACCGACAGCCTGGCCTTTGGTGGGGGTGGTGAGGGGCTTCCTGGGGCCTGGGAAAAGCTGGCTACCTTCAACAGCTGGTACCTCTTCAACAGTGTGGCCTTTCAAAATGCAGATGCCACCAGGAGAACATGCCAGGTGCCCACAGCTCACCACCTATGGATGCCATGGCTCTGGGCAGCTTTCAAAGCAGGTTCCTGTGGTCTCCTCAGCTGTCTGAGGGGTTAACAGCAAATCAGCCTCCACGTTAAAATGAAAACACCAGCCTCCAGATGTAGGGCCTGCTGGGTGTTGCTAGCGCTGGGCCCCAGGCATGGTGCACTTTCTCCACCTCCTGCGGCCTCCCTGTTGTTTAGAGACGCTTACACCTGGTGAGTACAAGGACAGGTGACCCAGGGGCCTGCAGTCTTGTCCTCAGCTCCCATCTCCTGGACTGTCAGCCTCGCCCTCTGCAATTAGCATGGTTGGCCTGATGCAGGGGTCCTAAGGGATTACTTTTTAGACTTTCTTTCATGTTCAGAACAGTGGTATAGATTCAGGAGAGGCAAGGAAATGATGCTGTCCATAGAAGTCACCCATGAAGACTGATGCCACCACCTGAGGGCTCATGATTATTAGAAAGTGTCCACGGGAACCTCTCGTCCACAGGAGGTTTGTCTCAACACTGCTCATTTTTACGGCACTGGCATTGCCAAGCATGGGGAAGTATCTGCTCTTCTCATGTTAAAAGTGGCCCAGCTTCTCTTAACTCGGTCCAAGCTGACTTGTTCAGTCGCACTGGAACTTCTTACCAATCAAATATTTACATGGAGCAAAGGGGGCTGTGTGCACCTCCCTAATGGCAGGGATGATGGCAGCTGTCATTCAAGCCTACCTTCAGACGTCACAGTCTGGAAGTGAAATGTCCACAAATATCTGCGGCAGAAATGGCTGTAAGGACCACCCAGCTGTGAGGCAGCTTTACAGACCAAGGAAGCGTTGTGGCAAATAAATGATTAACCTGCCTCCACTGTGCAGAGGGCAACCAAGGCCATCTCACCAAAGGATTACTCGATGCCATTAAATCATCCCGTGAACTTCCTGCTTCCGAGTCCATGGCCTTTGCCCAGGGCGTGTACTCCTCTGAGAGGCCTTCTGCCTAGAAAGATCTAAGACTGAGTTCCAACGGTTGAGGTCTAGATTTTTGCTGGGATTTACATGTTTTCAGGTGCCATTTTGACAGCATTCAGGAAAAAGGTCCTTGACCCCATAGACTAGGGTAAGAATAAAGGCAATAAATTTGGTCTGACTCAGAATATAGGAGATCCATATATTTCTCTGGAAACCACAGTACACACTAAAATGTGAAATTGAAGGTTTTGTTAAAAAGAAAAAGATAATAAGCTTCATGCTTTGTTTAATTACATAATGATTTCCATTACACTATTTCTGTGAAATGCAGCAGGTTCTTAAACGTTATTTCAGTGGCATGGGCTGGAAGCTTATCACAAAAAGCCATGTGTGTGGCCTTCTTATTAGAACTGAAAGAGAGAGGCTGGTGCCCAAGGCTGCTGCCTGCTCCACCTTTGCCAGCTCTGGACATCTGAGGACGTCCCTGCAGATCTGGAATGGGGCCGTCAACTGACCATTTGCTTCTCAGAATTTCAGTTTGAGACATGAGAAGTATAATCAGTTACTTTTCTCCCCACAGAGAACCCCTTTTGTGAGGGGAGAGGAGCTATGGAATGTGGTTCAGCTGGAACACATGCAACTACATCCTTTTGGAGTCCTTTGCCAACAAAAACACCAACAGACCAGATCGTGTCCGTGTTCAATGTCATGTCTTGATGGACACAGCTGATGACCTCAAGTACATGAGTAGTCTCATGGCTATTAGATGGATTATTTGCAAAAAAAAAAAAAAAAGAAATAATTGATTTTTACATCATAGACAGCAAACTAAGACCTGGGGAGGGGTCAGTTTTGTTTTGTTTTTTTTTTAATTTGCTAGTTGGGTCAAATGTGACAAGAAGGGAGTCTACCTGCCACCTCTTCTCTTGCCCCTCTTCCGCCCACATCCAGCATTAAAAATCCGTTCATTTAATGAACGGATAAAGTGCCACGCAAACTGGCGCACAAGCAGGCCCCCAGCCCACACACCCTGGCTCCTAGGAAAAGTGGTGACCCAGGTGCAGGGGGCATGCTGCAGGTCTGGGACATAGCTGGGCACCTTCCCCGGACCCCCAGGCCTTGGCTCTGCCTCAAGTCAGAGGGGGTCAGCCTTCAGGCCCCGGAGAGGAGCGACTGGCCGATCGTTTCACAATAAAATCACTCACTTTTGGCAACTTCACTTTTTTTAAGGCACAGTCAGTTCCTTTTTCATGTACCTCACAAAAGATGAAGACCACGTGGTACTCTTTTTGGTAAGATTACAGTGTTCATGTTAAATATCACTATTTTTTCTACATTGTGTGGTAAAAAGAACTGTTAATAGCTATATCTTAAATACTGTGATTTGAGTTTTTAAAAAACATCCTAATACAAATATTTTACTAACTTACAATCATTCATCTAATAACAAATATTTGGATTCTTCTGAAATCAGTGTTGACTCATATTCTTAAAAGCCTGGCTCTTGACCCTATTGGAAACACAAAGGAAGCTGAAATCAAACAACTAAAATACACTGCGCACAAGTGTGTATGCACACGCACACACAGTTTTTCATTTCTCTTGAGCCACGCAGAATTTACTTTCAATGTGGAAATCTCCTCCCATTACCACACTGTATATGCACAGAGCACAAGAGAGGCTATCTTTAGACACTCGCACCAGTGAGGCCTCAGACTCCAGGTTAGAGGCCACCGAGTTCATCCAGCAGTGTTTCCCTAAAGACCCTTCACTGTTCCTGTTTAGTAAATAGCTGTCTGCTGTTCAGGGAACTCTTACCTATGGGTTATTACCAAAGAACTTTGGCAATTGGAAATGTCCTGATGGAAATTCTTTGCACGTGCCGGTTCTCTGGCATCTTCCAGGTGGCCCACCCCAAAGCGTAAAGACTCACAGACCCCGTGAGTCTCCCCATACCCTGTTTCCAATACTTTGGCAAAACTTCTCGGTGCCTATTGGTTACACCCTCTGGGATCCATAATGCCATTGGGCTAAAACCCCAGGGGAGAAGGCTGACAGAGACACACGCGACAATGGGGCAGATCCCAGAGCAGGGACCGGGCCCAGTCTCTCCATGTGCGCTCTGTTAGTGAGTGCCTTATACTCTCAGTATTTTGGGGCTTACAGCTTCTTCTTTGTGCTAAACAGGTGCAGTTCCAAAGTAGGCACTGCCATACAGGCCCCAGCATCCTCTCTCCAACTTCGTACCTCTCTCCTGGTGGGGGGAGCGGGCATCCAGGACCTCCGGAATCAAGGGTGTGGAGAGAAGGGTGAAAGTAATTTTTCTAGTCACATGAACTGATTGGTTCCAGGCAATTAGAAAATGGCTATAACATAACCTTAATTTTTAAAAAAATCTTGGGTCTTCATTTTCCTATTAGGAGACTGAACTGACCACATGTATTGATTTATATCCTGAATATATGGGAACTTCTGTGTTTGGGATGTCCTACTGTAAGACTGATGAATGTACAGAGTTAATTTCAGGGTACAGTTTTGCCTTAATGGTTTTAAAAAATAAACTATTTTTTAAAATTTTTTGGTGAGTTTTGAGTGATGCTGCGAGATGGACTGTTTGGTCTAAAAGAACCAAGTCCTCAGCTGTGGGGTCCGCCCTCCGCCAGAACAGGCCCTGCGCCCCTCATGGAGGCTGCCTCCACCTGCAGAATCCCTTTGTGTCCTTCAGCGTACAGAAAGGATTGAGTACAATGTGGCTCCAGAACACGACATCCTTTTGTCTGAAGTCACATACAACAGGAACTTTTAAAGCAGTGGGCATCTTAAAATCCATCAGTGTACAAGTCAGTAAAAACGCTTTATTCATTCCTTCATGTGACAGTTGGCCTTGAGTAGTTACAAAGACAGAGCAGTGCCTGCCTCTCAGAACTCTAAGCAGACATTCCAGAGCTCACAGATCAATGTCCCACCAGCTGCTACCCTGGAAGCTTCAAGATGAGGAGCCTGGAGGAGGGGGTGCTGCAGGAACCCCTGGCAGGCAATGGGGTCAGACTTCGCAGGCACCCAGGACTGAGTCTGAGATGGCAGGGGGCAAGCAGACAGGCAGGCAGCGGGATGGTCTTGAGGTGTGGGGTGAGGGCAGGAAGCCCACGGCATTCCTGACTTGGGGTCGGGGAAGACAGTATGGAGGGGCCAGAGCTGAAGCCAGAGCCTGAGGGAACTGGAAAGGCTAGAAGCCAGCACTCGGCTTCCCAGGAGACCCCAACCATTGCCGGGTCAAGTGCCCAGGGAGAATGTCGGGTATCCAAACGTTTCAGTGGGAGATTCCTTTCCATACATGAGCTGGTTATTTGGGTTTTTAATTATAACCATAATACATGGTCAAGGTTAAAAACATTTTCCAAGCATCACATTAAGGATATGAAGTAAAAATTCTATCCCCCTCTAGACCCTCCAGACTAGCTCCAGAAGGCAGCTGCTGTCAGTGATTTTCCTTAGAGAGACCACTGCAGCCACCTACCATGCATCATGGCCCTGATACAGTGTGGCATCTCCCCTGACATGTACCTGCACGTGGCCTCTTAGGAGCTGCCCCACTGAAGGAGGTCATCCTTCTCAGTCACATCTGAGCAGCACTCATTCAGGCCTGGGCCCTGAGGGGCATGTGGGGACACCTGGCCAGGTTCCTGGCTGTGTCTTGTCTGGCATCAGCCTTTGGACTACCCTCTTGCTACAGCTCCCTGGGCCTGTGGCTGCTCTAAACTGGACTCCAGCTCCCCTGGGCTGCAGTGCTGCTCCCAGTGGTCCAGAGACAAGGCCAGGCATGGCAGCTCCCAGCTCAGCAGCATCCCCGGCGCAAGCTGGCCCAGGAGCTCTGTGCAGGGTGCTGCCCGATGACCCAGCCCCGGCTGCACTCACGTCCGAGAACCGGGCTGGCTGGGGGTCCTCTTTGATGGAGCTTTCCTTTTCTCCAAGTCTTGCCGAATTTCCTGAGGAAAAGCACTGATGTTCTCCTGGACACAAGGGAGGCAGAATCTCTTGGAGTAGAATAAGCTGCACTCCTGAAAGAAGGAGACAAGGATGGAGACTGAGTATCCTGGGAACACGGCGCAGCTCCTCCCAGGGTCTAGCCCACACTTGGGGGGCTGGGCTGGGGCTCCAGCATGCACAGTGTGGGCAGGTGGCCAGAGCTAGACCAGCAAGAGGGAGAGCCAGGCCTGAGGGCCTGGCAGGATGTCCAGGGGAAAAGCAATGCAGGCCTGGGCTACCCTGGGTGGGAACAGCTGGGATGAGACAGAAAGGCTCTGGGGCCTGCTCTGCTCCATCACGGGGCAGTGATAATAATGGAAAGCTGGAGCACAGGCCATGCCCAGAAAATCCCAGAGTCCTCCCCTCCCAGCTATCACAGCAGGAACAGTGGCCACCTGGTGCTGGGAGCGGCAGGGGACAGGAAGGACAGCCCCACAGACCAAAGAGGCCATGGACGAGCCAGCTAGTCTGGGCAGGAGGCCAGAACTGTCCAGCCATGTCCTCTCTCCTCTCTCTTACATGCTAGAACTCCCGAGATTTATCACGGTGCACAGCACATGGCTAAGGATGACATTCCCCAGCCCCCTCTGTAACTGGGCATGTGAGTCAGGCTGCTCAGGCGTGTCAGCAACTGTGTGTGCCACCTCCTGCTCATGCCCTTTGAAGGAATGGACTGTGCTCTCACATCTCTTCCCGCTGCCTGGGATGCAGATACAATGGTGGGAGCTGCCACAGCCACCGGGGACCCAAATGGAGACTCTGCTGAAGACAACAGGGGTGCCCTTCCAGCCGAGGCCACCAGTTCTGGACTCTTACATGGGAGAAAATAAGTAAATAACTATCTGCTTTACTTAGGCCACTCTTATTTTTGGTGTCTGTCTGTTCTTAAAGCTTAGTGTGCTAGCAAACATAAGGCTGCCCTCCTGCAGTTCTTAGAAAAGACCCTTAGCCATGTAGATCGCTCACTAACAACTTACTGTTTTAACAAAGAAAGCTGCAAACTCGTGGTACCTGCGTGGGCCCCCCACCTCTGCCACCCCGCTGCTCACGAAGAGCAGCCCAAGGCCAAGGTGTTGCATTCAAGACCTCCACCTCCTCACCTGGCCCACACACCTCTGCAGTCTTCCTTTCCCAGCTTCTCCTGGACTGCCAGCTCCTCCATAAGCCTCAGATACTCCCATGCCACACTGCGGAGGTTCCTCCCACCCTGGCCCATCTCGTCCCCCTGGCTGTTGATACAGCTCCCCTTTGTGCGTGTCGCCCTGTGGCTCAGGGACTTCTCAGACTCCAGGGTCACTCTGAGTACACTGGTCACGCTGGAAAAGCCACACTGCTCCATTTCCATCCGTCCTTGGGTTTTCAGCTACCCAGGTGAACCTGGCCCACCCAGCCTCTCTGAAGCTCAGTTCCCTCATCTATAAAATGGGTGGAATATAATACTGCTTTACCTGACTAAGTTAGGGGCAAGACCTGACTCAGTTAGGGGCAGGTCCTGAAGCCTCTGCAGGAAAACAGGTCCCAAGCACAGGACCTGGCACACAACAAGTGCTCAAGAAAGGACAGTCCCTTCTCCTGGGAGATCCCTCCAAGAACATCTAGAAAGTCAGTCACCATCCTGGTGAGAGGGAGCACAAGGACTGTCTGTACGGTTGGTGGGAAGGGGAGGAACCCCGAGGGGCCACTGGGGTAGGTGCAGAGCCACCAAGAACCTACTTCCATTCCTACACCAGGCTGAGACCCTCTAACTGACCCTAGCTTGCCCTCTCACCTCTCCCTTTCATCAGCTGGGGGGCCCCATCTAAAATGGGGTGAACCAACTGGTCCCTCCCTCCCAGTCCTCCCTACCCAGTGAGAGCTCCAGGATAACCACAGCAAGGACAGGCGGCCCCAGCCCACGCTGCTTACCCACCGGGCCCACACACACCAGCCTGCTGCACAAACTGCAGCGCGAGCCGAGGACCAGGAATCTGTCCTTGTGGGAGGTGAAGGGATCCTTCATGACATAGCTTTCCTCCAGGAGGCTGCAGGAGAGTGATGCCAGCGTCAGAACAGCCCAAATCTCTGCTGTCGGAAAATCGGCCACAAGCTATGGCTGGGCAGCAGCAGCCTGGACCTCCGCAGGGCCTGTACACCTGCGTGGGCTCATCAGGGCAGGAGACTAGGCCACCCGTGTTGCAGGGCAGTGACAGAAAGGATCAGCAATTGGGGGCCACACTGGCATTGAAATTGAACCTGTTCTCACCTCTGTAACAGCCATGGTAGAGAGAACCCCTTGTTCTCAGCCAAAGCAGGGCTGCTGCAACATGGGTCCCCAGACCCTGACTGATTCACCAGGGTGGGGGCACAAGGCCACCATTTGAATACCCCAGGCCTCCCTACATCCCAAGCCACACCCTCACAGCCCCTGGAAGCCAGCTGGCCTCACGCTACACATCAGAATGAGACCACAGGGTGACATGATGACACTCAGGCTCCTGGTCAGCAGAGGGACCACAGCCAGAAGGAAAAAGTCATGCTCCCCGCCGCCCCACTGCACCCCATGTGAGTAACACACCAGCCGGCTTTCCAACAAAGTGGCATTTGATGAAGGACAAGCTGGAGGTCAAGAGATAAGCCCCTGGACCCACTGGCTGTAGTCCAGTCTGCAAGGGAGAAACGCCTCCCATTAAGAAAGTGTCACGGCAAGGGTACAGCCCTAAAGTGGGAGGCCACCATAGGTCCCCCAGCTGCTGAGCTGCTCCCCCACAGCTAGAGCAGGTGTTGGACTCTGGGCTAGGTGTGGAGGAAGGTTCTGGAAGAGTCAGACCCCAAGCCTTGCCCAGGCCTCCAGAGATTACACCGGAAGCATCCAGAGCCTAGCCAGGCTGGGGCCTAAAGCTCCACACCCGAGCCAGTTTTCAGACCTAGGCGCAGCACCCACCAACCAGCACTGGGCACAGGCCTCCCTGGCTCTGGCCCAAAAGGCATGGACTCACACCATCGACTGGGTGTTGGGGGGCTTCTGTCCCACATAGCTGTACGGAGCTGTCAAGGCACAGAGTTCACACTCAAACACTCCCAGAGGCCGGCACTCTGCATGGGACACCATCTGCAAGATTAAGAGATGGGGTGTCCCTGGGTCACAGGCTTTCTCAGAAATCCTGCCCCTTTCCCAGCTATGAAGACCCTAATGATACAGTCCTAGGACAGTTTCCTGCCTCCCCACCGTACCCTTTTCTCTATCCCCAGCTGAAACAGGTTTTCACCGGTGCCCAGAGTGACAGGATTTGCTGTCCATATTCCAGTGGTTTAAGGTTTTTGTACTACTAGAGAGAAGGATCCAGACAGTATCCAGCCAGAGCAGTCATCGCTTCCTCCGGGTCTGCACCGCAGTAAAAGCTTTCTGGTCTCCCGCTCGGCCCCATTCTTAACCACAAGCCCCCAGTGAGCGCTGGTGGAGAAGAGGCCAGAGTCGGTGCGGACTCTCCTGTTTCTGCTGCTCCCAGCTGCTCTATGCCCTCACACTAGTCCACACGTGGTATACAGCATTTCATTAAAACTGTTTTCTTATCTGCTTGTATGGAACCCCCTTCTCATGCTCATGGTTGGGTCTATGTAGCCTCTCTTTCCTTAGACTTCTAGCTAAATGGCTGCCATCTCATGGGTTCATCAAAAGTTACGATTTTGCTGATTACCCAGCTCCTTCTTTGACTATGGAATCAAGTACGACATTATCAGCTGGCCCCTAGCTCTTGGCTGTGAACTCCCCTCGCCTGAACTGAGCGTGGTGTATAAAGGCACATCAAGTGCAATGGGATTCCCCGCTGGGTAACCCCAGATGCAACTCCAGGAAGCATGGGTTACCAATGACTTTAAAAATTACAATCTGCCCAGGCGCAGTTGTTCATGCCTGTAATCCCAGCACTCTGGGAGGCAGAGGCGGGCGGATTACCTAAGGTCAGGAGTTCGAGATCAACCTGGCCAAAATGGTGAAACCCCATCTCTACTAAAAGTACAAAAATTAACCGAGCATAGTGGTGGGCGCCTGCAATCCCAGCTACTTAGGAAGCTGAGGCAGGGGAATCACTTGAACCCAGGAGGCGAAAGTTACAGTGAGCAGAGATTGTGCCACTGAACTCCAGTTGGACTACAGAGCGAAACTCCTTCTCGGCTGCGGTGAGCCGAGATCGCGCCACTGCATTCCAGCCCGGGCGACAGAGCTGTCTCAAAACAAAACAAAACAGAAGTTATGATCCCGTCGCGGGTGTGCGTGAACCTGATCCCGCTTCTCTTCTGCACACCGGGGAGTCCTAAGCCCCGGCCGAGGCTCCTGAGGGCGGCGCCTGTGAGCAGGGACTGCTGAACTGGTCCGGGGGTTGCTGGTGGGTCCCCGCGAGCCTCCGCGTGCCCTCTCTCGCCCCAGCGCTGCCTGAGGTCGGGGGGACAGTTCCGTGAGGCACACACCCCGCTCCTCGGTCCCGTCCCCAAAGCTGAGAGCTGCAGAGCCGACCCCTGGCGCTTGGAACCCAGCAGGCCACGCCGGCGCGGAACTCAGTCCCGGCGACCGGGAGGCGCCCTGAAGCAGCGTAGGGCGGACCCACAGCTCGCTCGCCCCGCCAGGCCGCCTCCTCGAACTCACCGCGGCCAGCGTCGCACGGCTTCACGTCCAACGCGCCTGCGCGGCCCCGCCCCACGGCGGCCCGACCAACCCCGGTGCAGTCGTAGACGCAGGCGCAGGCGCGGAGCGGAAGGCAGGACGCCGAGGTGGTTTTCCGCCTCCGCCTTGCTTTTCTGGTAGGGCGGTCCACTGCGCGGTTTTCGGCTCTAAGCTTCGAGGCCGTCTGCGGGGTTGGGCTCCGTGCTGAGGGGCGTCCCGTCTGGCCGTGCGCTGCGGGAGGGCGCTGCGAGGCGCTCAGCTTCTGAGTGTTCCACCGGGTTCGACAGGGTCGAGGTCGCCGGCGCGAGGCCCCCGGATAGCTGACGGGCGCGAGGGCGCCTCCAGTCTCCCACCCGCTCTCCGGCGCTGCGGGCTAGACTGCCCGTCTATCCCAGAGGGACGTCTGCCCCAGTACGCAGCAGGGGATGTGTCGGGCAAACGGGGGTCTCAGGACCTGTCCTTACTCCTCCAAAGCCCACGTGGCCTGCGGCGCCCCTCGGGTCTGCGCCGCGTTCTCCTTTAGCCTCCCGGGCCTCTCTGCTGCCCCTCGCCCCCAGGCACACCTGCTTGCCTCTGTTCCCGCCCGTGGCTTCTGACACACCGTGCCCTAGACCCAAAATGACCGCCCTACTCCTGGAGCCTCCGGTGTGTGAGAGGCACCTTTCCCTGGGGTCAGGGGCCCGGACTCTGAAACTGGTCTGGGTTTGCCTGTGAGCGCCAGTCCTCCCAGCTGGAGTCCCTCGCCCCAGCCGCAGCTGGCCTTCACCTGTGCTTTGGGGACGACAGGGTGGCCGCCCTCCTTCCCCCAAAGATTTGAGGGTTTTGCTCCACGCGGGAGGTCTGCCTGTGCCAGCAGCCCGCAGCCTCTCACGTGCTGTTGCGTTACAGGGCCCTCTGTGACCTTTCCCTATGCCGAGGGGTGCTTCGTCTCTGTTCCTGAGAGACCAGAATTTACGCTTGTCTTGTCAAGCCACATTTGTAGGAATGTTGCCAAGTTGCAGCAGGCTGGGGTCTGGGACTTGCTCCTTTGGCGAATTGCGAAGTAAGGATGTAGAAGGCATTTTAGCAGTAATGGAAACCAGAACCACTCTTAGACCTGGGCAAGAGCGGCCCCAGGAATTGGCAAGCAATTAGCAAGCAGCTGGATTTCGATGACCTCCACTCTGCTTAGTGCAATGGCATTCGATTCGTTAGATCGTTTCAAAGATGACATACCGGGTTGTTTTTGTTTTTGTTTCTAGAGGTGTCTAAAGATGGAACATCTTGAAGCATTTTGAATCTGACCTGTGACTACCCTCAGATACAATGATGGTAACCCCATAAGTGCCGTTAAAGCAATTTGACTTATGTTAGGTTAACATTAGATGCATTGGAAGAGTTAAGTGAAATAATAGGCAACATTCAAAGAGCAAATCGTGGTCTCTGGCAGAAAATAGTTAATTTTGTATTTGAGCTGTCCAGTTATTACAATTAGAAAAAACTTTAAAGAATCCAAAAGGATTTAAAATATTGCATTAAGTTTTAGGAGAAAATGGTTTCCCAAAAGTAACTGCATATGAAATAAGCACTAAAATGACATTCAAGTACAATGTAAGAAAATCAGAACTAGAAGCATTTGCTGGAGTGCGAAGAAAAAGATTTATGTACGAATGATTCTGAAACTAACTTCTATAGAGACTATTTTCCGGCCATGGTAGATCAAGGTATAAATTCTACTGAAGAGAGAGATTCAAACAAAGTGAGTAACCTACCACAGTTTTCAGTTTTCTTTATAATACCCCAGCAACATAAAAGAAAAACGTAAGAAATCCTATATGGATCTAAATGTAAGAAACGATGATAATGGTGAAATAATAACATTATTTTATATAATGAAAATATTGTGTAATATTTTCTGCAATCCTGATAATTTTTCAAATGCGCCCTTTCTACAGTGTTTAAACAAGATATCAATAGTCATGGTTCATTTCTGCATATACAGCTTTAAGAATCTTATTCATAATTCCTTACCGCTCTCAGCAAAGTCAAGTTTCTCCCAGTTGAAATAACTAAAAACTATCTGAAAGTATACTGACTCAGGAAAGGTTGTCTAATTTGGCACTACTGTCAAAAAAAGGCAATTGCGTGAAAATCTTCATTAGTCATTCTTCTGAAATGAAGACAAGAAAAATATTTATGAAAGAAATAACATAATTTGTGGATTATGTATGTATTTATTACCCATCCAAGCATTAGCGGCCCATCAACAGAATACCCAGAGGTATACAATAAACATTAGCTATCTTTAATATTTTGCCAATTTTCAGCTATATTAAAACCATAGTTTTACACATAATTTTGAATTCTGTTTTATGAAGGTGTATTTATTTGTTCAGGTAAGTGGATATAAATGTTTTATGTAACGGTTTGTAAGCTTTTAAATATTTGGACATACAGAGATTTGTAGTCCTGCCTTAAGCCCCACAGATGCTAGGGGTGGGCTCACTGGGAAAAATGCATATATGTTGTGGCAATACTTATAAAATGTTGTATGGATGTAATCTTAAAAGATTATCACAATATCAAATATTGTACATTGTGTATTTAGGTGAAGACTGTGAAAGAAAATCTGAAAATCAGAAGGAATTGAATGCAGATGAAATCTAGAGCTAAAATATTGCTAATAGCAGCAAAAGGGGGTACTGTGGAAGAATAACTTCTTATGTACCCCACTTCACTAAATATCATTCTATTTGTTCTATTCTCCCTTTCTGCCAGTACCATGGTCTAAAGGCTTGCATTTTGTTTTTAGTGCTAACTAATGAAATTCCAGAAGCAGGCCTTAAAAATGCAAAGTCTTCATAATTAACAGTAAGTGTTGAGATAGATGAAGGGCATATATCCCCTTCTCTGTAGCTACAGCAATGGAGCTTTCTCTGCATATAAAACTTGTTCAACTACTCTTAAGTATTTAATAAGGGGCTAAATTGAGAACAGGAATATCCATCTTCTTGTTCCGTGCAACAGAGAGTGGGAGGGTATTCATGACTATAGCCAATGATTCTGGAATAGTCCTACCCTATCCCTGGAAGTATAATGAGAACAAGAGTCTTAATTAAGACTCCTTTAGGCTGGGTGCGGTGGCTCACGCCTGTAATCCCAGCACTTGGGGAGGTCAAGGCAAGCAGATCACTTGAGGCCAGGAGTTTGAGACCAGTCTGGCCAACATGGTGAAACCCCATCTCTACTAAAAAAACATACAAAAATTAGCCAGGCGTTGGTGGGGGCATGCTTGTAGTCCCACCTACTCGGGAGACTGAGGCACCAGAATTGCTTGAACCCGGTGGGCAGAGGTTGCAGTGAGCTCAGATCTTCCAGCCCGGGCAACAGAGCAAGACTCCATCTCAAAAGAAAAAGAAAAAAAAAAGACTCCTTTAGAAATTGTTGCTATGGGCCGGGCGCAGTGGCTTACGCTGTAATCCCAGCACTGGGAGGCCGAGGCAAGTGGATCACCTGAGGTCAGGATTTTGAGACCAGCCTGGCCAACATGGCGAAACCCCATCTCTACTAAAAAAAAAAAATACAAAAATTAGCTGAGCATGGTGGTGTGCACCTGTAGTCCCAGCTACTTGAGAGTCTGAGGCAGAATTGCTTGAACCCAGGAGGCAGAGATTGCAGTGAGCTGAGATCAAGTCACTGCACTCCAGCCTGGGCAACAAAGCAAGACTCTGTCTCAAAAAACGAAAAAAAGGAAAAAAAAAACAAAAACAAGGACACTTCCCACTTCCCCAGCACACACAAATTGTTGCTATGTCCTGTGAAAATGGCCTTCAAAAGAAACCTGAATTTTTATTTGTTACTTGATACCTTGTCCTCCTGATAATGGTATAATTGGCATCTCCTTGTTTCTAAACTTTATAAATACCTGTCATAACTCTTATCAGGTTAGAAGAAAACCCCTCGTACTCTCTTTCCCAACATGCCTGGAAAGAGTCCTGTGACTGTTGGTTCTCTCACTTTCACCAAGAAATTGAGATTCTTGTCTCATTTGGCAGGTCCCACAGCAGCTGTCCCTGGTTGTCACTCAAACCACCTCCAGTGGTTGTTCCTGGGTCTCCAGTGACTCCCTACGGCCTCTGCCCATGTGGCCCCTGTGGTTACAACTGTGGCCCTCCTGACTCATTAGTAACTCATTCTCCCACTGCACAGCTCAGGCTGTGTTGGTGGGAAACCTTTCTCCACCCCTGGTGCTTTCTTCCTGGGAAGGGAGGCCAACTAGCCTACCCTGATCCCGCTCAGCCCCTGAGAAGGGGCAGGGACTTCAGCGGATTACCAAACTGGAGGAGAAGGCCTGGGAAGGCCCACCCACAGACAGCATGTGTCTCTGCCTTGCCCTCCTGCCAGCAGTCACTGCTGCCTTGAAGGGCAGGCCTCTGCAGCTTGCCTGCAACTGGGTCTCGAGCTCCCTCATTCTGTAGTTCAGTGGGCAAGTGCATTTGACCCGACTGCAACCAGCCTCTATCAGTAAAAAGTAATCATGTGGACACCTGCTGACCCTTTTTCTCAATCCATTCAGAAGTCAGGTGGTTAAGAGTGGCACTATCTCAAGAACATGTGCCCCAGTCGGAAGCAGCGGGCCAGTGTGGGCCAGGCCACTCCCATGGCCTCCCCACCAGGGAAGTTAGAAAATCCCCATCTTACCTCCTTTTTTGTTGCTTCTTTTGAGATAGAGTCTTGCTCTGTTGCCCAGGCTGGAGTGCAGTGGTGAGATCTCGGCTCACTGCAGCCTCTGCCACCTGGGTTCAGGTGATTCTCCTACCTCAGTCTCTTGAGTACCTGGGACTACAGGTGCCCACCACCATGCCTGGCTAATATTTGTATTTTTAGTAGATACGGGGTTTCGCCATGTTGGCCAGGCTAGTCTTGAACTCCTGACCTCAAGTGATCCACCCACCTCAGCCTCCCAAAGTGCTAGGATTACAGGTGTGAGCCACTGCGCCCAGCCACCATGTGACCTGACCCTTTTTAACTGTGTGAGGCCTTGGGTGAATCATGAGACCTTTTCATCTTCCCACCTGGCAACAAGTGAGACAGAACTACATTCTGCCCAGGTCTAGGCGTCCCCTCGAAGAAAACGACGAAAGGAGTCTATGTGTGTCTGCAGGGGCCTAGTGTGGTATGGCCATTTCAGTGCAGCTGAAGATGACAGGGACACCGAAGTGGGTACAAAGCAGCCACCCATCTCATTTGGTTGTCCCCCTTTTCTAGGCCTCCACTTTGAGGGCAGGAGCTGTATGTGTATATGCCCCTCACACAGAAATCACTGCAAGGCTCAAAGAAGAAATCTCACATTTAATTCTGATAAAGCTTAAAGTGGCATCTACATAAATGAACATGCTTCTGAGTGAAAATAGTACAGCTACCGGCCCTCATTTCCCTGAAGTGATAAACCACATTTTCCTTATTCCTAAATAGTCCAGCACACCATAAATAACCAAATGCCCAAATCCTAGATGCATATGTTGCTATATTCAACATATAGACATATTTCAATATGAACCCATATACACCTTTTTGTTGTTTAACAAAACACGTGTCTTGGTCAGAAAATGTTACTGAATTTTACTTTAACTACCAGTAGCTTTAAGAATAAATGAGAAGCAGCACTTCTGCATTCCCAAGCATGAAGCAAGTCCTGGAACTCCCCACGAGGCCCTAAGCCCAGATGGACCAAGAGGAGGGGAGGCTCGGCAGCCCTGATCTACAAAGGGGCCTCCCAGCAAGGCCAAGGAGTTTGGGGCTCTGTCAGGAGCAACAGGCCACCGGCTTCCAGCGTGGGTCAAGCACAGAAACACCCAGACAATGCTCCACCCTGGCCAGGTCCCTCTCTCAGATCTGGTTCTCAAAACCAGTGGCTCTGCCTTCTCTACATTGCAGGCACCAAAGAAACAGGGTTGCCCCTGTACAGGGAGTCATATAACTCCCCTCTAAAAGGAAATCAGTCCAGGAATCGCACACTGTGATCCTGCTGTCTCCCCAGATGCTATACCACACCAACTTTTACATTCCCAAGAGCAGAGGCCAAGATTGGGGATTCTTCCAAATGTAGGGGATGCGCCTTGTGAAGGACATGAGTAGAAAGCATGACTAAGCCACTGACACTCCCTAATCCCCTTAATCCCACACTCAGCAAGTGTTTGGGGAACACTTGCTTGTGACTCATGAAACCATCATCCATCAAACAACAAGGTAAACCATTTTCTTCCCGTTGATGTTTCTGGTCTTCAGCCCTAGATAACGGTGGCTGTTCTTCTCTGGCTGCCCATACAGCATGTCAATAAAGAACTCAGGCTCATCTTTGGCCTTAGATCGTGAGGTCCAAAAGCTGAACATGGTTCTCAGCGTACGGCACAAGTAGGTCATTGCTTCCACTTCATCTGATGGCTCCTCATACACAGGCTGCTTCATTTCCTCGTATGCAGACAGAATTACAGCCTGAAATAAGTTGATCAAGACACAGATCATCACCAGCATGAAAGATGAGAGGAACAGGACCCCCAGAATCCTGTTATTGGAAAATTCAGTGTTCTGGAAAGCTGAGACACAATAGGAAAATACTGTCTGAGTGGAATGAATCAAGTTACTGTAGTTCCATTCATGCTGACCAAACACCAGGTAACCAAAAGCCATATATACAAAGAAATACACGGACACAACAAATGCCATGTGGCAGATGCCAGGGAGGGCAGCCTGGATGGCCCTCTGAGCCAGGCGCACATCGTAGAAGAATCTGGAATACCTGAGGGTCTTCAAAATTGTCAGAAATAACAGGAAACCCAAAATTATCCTCATGAAGTGATCTACCTGAGAAACTGCATGAAAGGGAATGAAGTCTTCAGGGTTCGACAAGTAAAACTGAATTATGCCAGTGGCCAGGAAATGTTTCCTGAGAAAGAGCACAATCAACACAGTAAATACGCATTTTAAAGCAAAGTTGAGCAAATTATACACACTTCTCACATAGGAAGCTCTTTCTTGCATAATGATATAACCCTCATCCACAACGTAGGCCAAGAAAAAAATGAGAATGGCCACATACAAGTAGATTTCTGCTGAAGTTTTTCTGTCAAAATCAGCAAGTGAAAAAGAGTGCAGAGATATGCTTGTGTTGACAACTCCTAACTGAGAGACCTCAAATATGACTGAAATGCTACAGAACAGATTTACATCTGGATTAAAAGTCGTTAATTCCAAAACCACAGCCCATGTCTTCTCATCCAGCCAATTGCTTTCTTGAAGTTCTTTGAGCCTCAGTGTGGAATTAAACTGCTGCTGTTTTGGAAAAAAATAGAGTGCATATCCTCCAGATCCATAGGTGTGTAGTAGTCCATAGGAATAATACAACCATTGCTTTCCTTGAGGCTTATAAGTAAATCCATTGGTACTCTCATCTATAGCCTGCTTATCAGCTTCATTCCAAAAGCCAGAATAGTTTTTTGTGTCTTCTGGGTCAATGCCATATTTGGGATGACAATGAATTTCTCTTCTGATGCTGTTTTGCACAAACTTTTCGGCAGGTAGGCACATTTTTTCACTAGATTTTGCTCTCACTTGCCTCATCAATGGAAGGCCAAGGATTTTAGATGAGCTTTCAGGAAGAAATGTTGGATTCAGGTCATTGTGTAACAAAGGCAACAGCACGCTGTTTAGCCATCTATAGATGTCTTCTAGCTTAGTCACATTAGCAAGATCCATAGAGAACCGATCACGAATAAACTGGTTATAGTAAAAGCTGTCAATGTGACGTAGTAGGACGATAAGGATCAACAGAAGGGCTAGAAAGATAAAGTGAGTTAGAATGTAACTCAGAAACAGGAGTGCTCTTCTCTTGATCCTCTTCTTTCTTTTGAATATTCTGATTTCATCTTCTGTAAGGGGTTGGTACATCCTCGTGCCTCGGATTCGGACAATCTGGTCATGTATCCTCTGCATTTCTTCTGGATGCATTCTCATTCCATCCAACCTGATCTCAGTATATTTATACTTGGTTGACCACGAAAGGTTTTTGCAATACTTGGGTTTATTTGTTCTGAAGCCTGACAAGAGTATAATTTTAGATGGCTGCACCAGAAAAACTGACTGACAGAATGAACAAAAAGATGCAAAGAGCCATTCTATTGACTTGTCGTAGCCGTAAGTCAGTCCATAAAATACGATGAAGAATGAGGATATGCTAGAAGTAGCAAAAACCAAAAACCATGCAACATAAACACACCACCAAGGCAGAATGATCCAGGGTTTTTTCTTAAGCTGCTGGAGATCCTGTTGGGAAGGATGCTCTTTGGAGTGGACATCCTGATTGTCTTCTGTGTTGTTACTGGAATTTGTATTTGGCCTGGGGGTCTCTGGGGTCTTGATTTGTGCTTTCCTATGCCTGTGCTTGGGTCTGGAGGTTGCCTTAGGAGCAGGCTTTGGAAGCCTGGGCTTTCCTTTAGATGCAGGTTTTGCAACCTCCCTGGGGTGTGCCTCAGCAGTTTCATAAGCATGCCATTTTCTTAAGCATTCTTCCCAGTGCTCACTTGCTTCTGACATTAGAGGATGATTTTGAGGAGATACCTCCTCTAGATCCGCTTGAGGTTTCCTCTGGGAATAGGTGAACAAAAAAGTTATTAATAATTGCACAGGGATTGTAATTAAGACACTTTCAATTCCTATCATCATTGATCTCATGTACCTCCTGTCTCTTGACTCAGTTTGTTCTTGTCTATTTAGATTAAAGAACATAATGTTACAAAGAAGAGAGCTTAGCAACATTGCTAAACAACAGGACAATCTCTGGAGCCTATTGAATGTTTTAGCAACAACACTAGCAAAAATAGAGAACCACATGTGGTTTTTCTGGAGATTACTACTCACATCTATAAAGAAAAAGTCTTTTCTAGTCAGAGGCTCATCTGGATGGGTAACGTGAAATGTTCTGTCCAAAGTGGTATCAATAGAAAGCCATTTCTGGCATATGAACAGCCAAATGTGCCTGCTAAACAGATTTTCCACTTTGATTCTACTTAAATACCAGCTAGGCGAATGACCCTCGTTGTTGTGCCACACACGGATGGAATGGATGTCCCCCAAGTCACTTTTTGTCGTTAGGAGGAAAGTGTTGATGCTACCTCGGTAGAGAGTTGTAAAATGTGGATGGCTTAAACAATGCACATCACTGGTACTCACAGTTCCTCTAAGTTGCACAAAGACATTGGCCCTGGTCCCAGACCCCCAACGACTTCCTGTAAAAATAGTCACCAAGTAGCATAAATTATCATAAGGATCATTATCTGGTAGAACTATCACATGCCCCCGAAGATGCTGGTCAATTTCATCCCTGTATAAGGCCCAGAAAGCTAGGATCACGTATAAGAGAATAATGGAAAGCACAGTGAAGAGAGTCACAGGGTTTTGGTGAAGGCTCTTGATGATATTTAACCGTAGATCCACAGGATTAGGGATCACAATCACCTTGGCCATCACATAGTGGGTATGCAGGTGAATGTTGGTGAGTCCGACTGTGCCCAGCTGTCGTCTGGCCCTCACTATGTTCTTGCAGATGCAGTGCACGTCATGCCAGCTGGTCTTCTCACCAAGAACGCAGTAACCCTCTCTCCATTCACTCTGGATCCCATACATGTCCAAGCACTGGATGCTGAAAATAGAAATTCTCACTAGCTTGTCATTAGGCTTCATGACAAAACGAGGTGCCTGCAGAACTATGGATACAGTACAGTGGGGAGAGTGGCTGTGCTGAGCTATGAGTTGCAGCAGGGACACGGGGAGACAGACTATACGGGCCTTCTTCACTGTGCAGGCCGGGTCAAACAGGGCGCTCTGGCTGGCAACTGGAGGGATGTCATGAGGCACTAGGAAGGTGGCGACCAGTGCTGTGGGAGTGATCTGACTGCCTGTGTACACCAACACCGTGAACAGCACCATCACTTCTGTCACTATGTGGACCAGCACCTCCCTAAGCACTCTGCTGTCCACTTGAAAGCTAAACCCACCTGTCGTCTTCTTTGAGGACCCATCAACATCTCCGTTGGGTCCCACTGTGAGATTAAAAGCTGCAAAGGTCAAGTTTTTCCTGATGAGGTACACTTCCGCTACATCAGGTGTAATCTCTAGCACACTACCATTATCTGCAGCTCCTGTCATTCTGAATCCAAACACCTGTACCAAAGTGTTTTCCTGATCATTTAACCAAGGAAAGGGGTCATTTGTGAAATCACAAAACATTGTGGAAATGGGAGCATTTGCAGACAGACCAGGAACACTGCTCGCATTGAGTGTTGGATAAAAACAATTTCTGCAGTGTTTCTCATTTCCAAAGACCTGGGTAACACCCCACTTTTCAACTTTCTTGACATACATGTTGAAATTGGGGGTTCTCATTGAGGTGGTTTTGTTCCCTGGCACTTTATTAGTCAGTATTGTGTCTGATAAAGATTCTATTACATAGAAAGGATCTTTAACCACCTGGTGAGGAGAAGTCATTTTAAGAATATTAGACAAACTAATTAATGTTCCAGTGCTCACGATTTCTATTTGTTCAGATCGAAAGCGTTTATCTTTTTGTTGATACTCTTGTAGGGCTTGATTTGCTTGCCATATCCTCATGGTGGCACGTTTCTGAGCATCCCAAGTGAATTCAGAGGGTTTCTGGGTTAATTTGGTAATAGTCATGACTACCTGGCCAATTTCCACCAAAGTGCTTACAGGAAGAAGGAAAGACTGATTGATGAGGTGTTTTCGGAGATTGACTCTGTCATTTTGGAGAGGTAATTCAGTTTTCATGTTATTCAAAATGGAAGCTACTATATACAGTAAGTGACCTGCAGGTAAAAAATCCTGCTTTTGAATCAAAGTAGACAGCAATGAACTTGGTCCCATGGTGAAACTGAGTAACTGATTCAACACAGTCTTTGATGAATTTTTGTCAGTGGGAGCTTGTGCAGTGGCATGCAAAGTCACCTGAGAAAAAGCTCCTAGAGAGTCATAGACTTGGACATATATCTTCAAGGCATATTGATTAGCCACCATACCAACAGGGAGAAAGGAAGGGGGTGATGTGGACTGAGGCCCCAAGTACAGGATGGTCCCCAGGGTGTTCTCTTTTACTGAACTTATTTCACCAGCACTGTGTAAATCAGAAACAATTATTTTATATGTAAGAGGGACGTGCTTATCCCTAAAATTACTACACTGTACAACAAATTTAGTAATAAGTGCAATTCCTTTAGCTGGATTAATTTTGCATTCTCCGATTTGAGGGCCATGGTTAATAATAAAGGAATGCCTGAAGACTGAGGTAGCTCCACTCCAACTTGCTAGATGTAGAGAAATTGAAAACTCAGCTTCCAAAAAATGCTGAAAAGCAAAAGCTTTTATAGACAGATAAGCACCGTTCCTTCCTGTTACAGTTTCCCCCATCCAATCAAATAGCATCTCACCACCTGAAAAAGACAAAATTGACCATGTATAGAAATCACGGCTTGCACAATTTGTGCAATTTAGGAACAAAGAAAATCTATCAGAGACAATGAAGGTTCTCTCACAATTTTCGATACATGTGATGTGGGCTATGGCTTTTGGTCCTTGGAGCACGTGGACCCTCTTATCAGAAAAAGCTGTCCTAGAGTCCTTCTGAATCACCATTCTGAAGAAATACACGTGGTCGCCTTTAAGTGTTTCTGGCAAAAGTGTCAGTACAGGGCCCGTGGCCCAGGGCCACTTCAGATTGGCTTGCTCAGGGTGACAGACTTCCTTGCTCCCCAGGATTATTCGATCCCCACGGTAGTTTCTGGGATCTGAGGTACAGTACCAAAAGAATTGGAGTCCCTGTAACGGGCTGTCCGCATCTGGGTCCGAGGATGTGGACCCGTCCAGAATCAGCTGCTCTGCGAAATTAGCTGTTATGTTGACATCGCCAAGCATCACCGCCTGCAGGGAACTCCTGACAATCCAGACATAGACGGCGTCCGAGTCTTTCACCTCGGGCATCTTGGGGTTCCTTGTGGTGATGGACACCGTGAAATTAAACACATACACTCCCCACTGTAACGAATTGCTGGGGATGTGAATGAACAAGGGGCTCTTCCTGATCTCGAGCTGGGGCAGATCCAAGGGCTGCGTCCAGTCGGGCGCGTGGCCCACGGCGGGTACTGAGAACACCTGCCAGTACTGGGAGATGGCAAGCGCGGCCGGGCAGTCCAGCTGCACCGAGGCGTTGATGGTGGCCTCCGCCTTCATGCTCAGGCGCACGGGGGCGCCCCTCTGGTCCGTGTTGATCCTCACGCGCTGGATGACGCAGGCGTTTATCTGACAGGACACGGACGACTCGACGGCTCTGTGGCGGGACGAGTTGACGGCCTGCAACATCAGGCGCGCGGGACCGTCTGTGGGGCACTCGGTGCGGGCCACGAAGCCCGGTTGGGACCGCGGGTC
>NW_012114466.1:1360990-1362275 GCF_000951035.1 Colobus angolensis palliatus | reverse complement strand
GGAAGAGAGCGGGCCCAGGCCTCATGGCGCCGACCCGGGAGAAGCTGGGAGGCGCCGTGGAGACCGCGAGGCGCGCCCAACTGCCGCGGGGGTCGCGGGGACAGTGGGGGTCTTGGGGACAGTGGGGATCTCGGGCGTCGAAGGCCACGGGCAGAGGGGTCCCAGGTACAGAGAGTCCCAGAGAGCAGCTGTGACCTCGGAGCTGGGGGTCAGTCGGCACTGGGGGCTTTGCGGGTACCCCTCCCCTCTCCGTCCCCAAGTGTGTGCAGGCCCAGGGTCAGGATGGCTCAGGAGGGCAGTTCAGCCCCGTGCAGACCACAGACAAGGGGCTTCAGCAGGAACCCTTGGGAAAGCCAGTCACAGCGTGGGAGATCAGGAGGGAACTGTGAGATCCCTGGGTGCACCGGAAGGTCTGACTTTCGGTTTCTTTTTTTGGGTTCGCTTTGCTCTTTTCTTTCTAGCTGGCTTGGGGTTTTTTGTTTTGTTTTGTTTGTTTGCTTGCTTGTTTTTTGAGATGGAGTCTCTCTCTGTCACCCAGGCTGGAGTGCAGTGTCATGACATCAAGTGATCCACCCACCTTGGCCTCCCAAAATGCTGGGATTACAGGCGTGAGCCACTGTGCCTGGCCTCGTTCTTTAACTCCATTTTTGCTGTATATTTTGGGACTTGATTGATTGATTGAATGATTTTAGAGACAGGGTCTTGCTCTGTTGCCCAGGCTGGAGTGCAATGGTGCAATCATAGCTCACTGTAACCTTGAACTCCTGGGCTCAAGGAATCCTCCTGCCTTAGCCTCCCAGACTAGAGGTCTACACCACTACCCGTGATTGATTTGAGAGCTAATCAGCCCATTTTACAGAGAGCTGATTGGTCCGTTTTGACAGGGTGCTGATTGGTGTGTTTACAAACCTTGAGCTAGACACAGAGGGCTGATTGGTGCATTTACAAACCTTGAGCTAGACACAAAGTGCTGAATGGTGCCTTTACAGTTCTCCAGCTAGACATAAAAGTTCTCCAAGTTCCCACTTGATTAGCTAGATACAGAGTGCTGATTGGTGCATCCACGAACTCTGAGCTACACACAGAGTGCTGATTGGTGCATATACAATCCTCCAGCTAGACCTAAGAGTTCTCCAAGTCCCCACCCTACTCAAGAGCCCAGCTGGCTTCGCTTAGTGGATCCCGCACCAGGGCCGCGGGCGGAGCTGCCTGCCAGTCCCGCACCGCGCGCCAGCATTCCTCAGCCCTTGGGCGGTCGATGGGACCTGGCGCCGTGGAGCAGGGG
>NW_012114466.1:1358852-1360555 GCF_000951035.1 Colobus angolensis palliatus | reverse complement strand
CGCGCCCACCCGGAAGTCGCGCTGGCCCGGGAGCGCCGAGCGCAGCACCGGTTACCGCTCGGCCTCTCCCTCCACACCTCCCCGCAAGCAGAGGGAGCCGGCTCCGGTCTCGGCCGGCCCAGAGAGGGGCTGTCACAGTGCAGCGGTGGGCTGAAGGGTTCCTCACGCCCGGCCAGAGTGGACGCAGAGGCCGAGGAGGCGCCGAGAGCGATCGAGGGCTGCTACCACGTTGTCACCTCTCACTAGCAAGGGGAATTGTATGTGCAAAAGCATTGAGACAGGCAGGAGAGAGGTTAGTAGTGTGTCTGGGGTAAGGGGGAGGATAGTGAGTGGGGGAAATGTAATTGGAGAGATGGGCAAAGACAAAGCAGGCAGGGGCTTGTAGGACATGATAACTAACACGGTTGGATTTTGTCTCACGTGGGCTGGGAAGCCTTTGGAGGGTTTTGAGCAGCAAAGGGGCCTGACCTGATTTCCATCTTGCAAGCATCACCCTGCTGTTGGGAAACAGCAAGAGGGGAAGAAGGTAGGCCATTGAGGAGGGCCCAGTGAAGTGGAAGCGGCAGGCCTGGGTGTTGGAGGGTCAGCTGGTGCGTACATGAGCTGATCTTGGCTTGGTTTGGGTTTGTGTGTGGAAAAGACAGCACTGGTTAATGGATTAGATGTCAGAAGGACCAGCTATGTAATTTTGGGGGCCCTCTGCCAATGGAAAATGCATTGTTCCTCATTCAAACGTTATTTGGAATATCTGGACAGCTACAGCAGAGCATTGAAGCAAGCACAGGGCCCTTTTATGTGTGAGACCAAATGTGACTGCCCAGGTGCACACCCATGAAACTGGCCCTGCACATCAGATGTGAGTGAGAAAGAGCAAACGAGGACGACTCCCTGTGCCTGTCAGGAAGAGGTCTTTATTAGGTGTGATCTCAGAAAGTTGCTGCTTTGATAGATCAAACATGGTCACATGTCAGCAGTTTCCTGTTGGTCATTCTAATCCGAGTCTGGTATTTAGGGGTGCCGTGGAGTGAATGTGTCCCCCCGAATTAATATCCCGAAGCTCTAATTGCCAACTTGATGGTATTTGGAGGTGTACCCTTTGGGTGGTATAATAATTAGAGTTAATTAGGTCATGAGGGTGGGGCACTTACGGTGAGTGTATTGTCCATTTTCACACTGCTGATAAAGACATTCCTGAGACTGGGCAATTTACAAAAGAAAGAGGTTTATTGGACTTACAGTTCCGCGTGGCTAGGAAGGTCTCACAATCATGGTGGAAGGTGGAAGGCATGTTTCACATGGCAGCAGACAAGAGAAGAGAGCTTGTGCAGGGAAACTCCCCTTTTTAAAACCATCAGATCTCATGAGACCTATGCACGATCACAGGAACAGCATGGGAAAGACCTGCCCCCATGATTCAATTACCTCCTACTGGGTCCCTCCCACAATACCTGGGAATTCAAGATGAGATTTGGGTAGGGACACAGCCAAACCATATCAGCAGTCTTATAAGAAGAGGAGAAACATCCCCCCTCTACCACCATGCATATGCACATGCCAGACAGAGACCATGTGAAAACATAAGAAGGCAGCAGTCTGGCCAGGCACAGTGGCTCATGCCTTTAATCCCAGCACTTTGGAAGCCCGAGGTGGGTGGATCAAGAGGTCAAGAGATCAAGACCATCCTAGCCAACATGGTGAAACCC
>NW_012114466.1:1355559-1357092 GCF_000951035.1 Colobus angolensis palliatus | reverse complement strand
TCTCAAAAAATAAAAATAAATAAATAAAGTTTTCTTCAGCCCGTGTACTAGTTGAACCCATGTACTAGTCAGAATTCTATTGACTAATACACAGTGAAGTGAATACATCATTGCTTATTAACTTCTCCCCTCCTCAGCCAGGGCCTTTGCCCTCTCCTCAGGCTGCCTCTGGCCCCCAGGCTGGAAGTGGTAGAGGAAGGGGGTGGGGGCGAGGAGAGATCTGACCTGGCTGACACTCGTGTTGCTGCTGGCGTCTGGCTGCACTCACCTGCAAGACTGACCCTTCCCTGGAGGGTATGTTAGGCTCTTCAGAGGGCCACTCGGAGGGTCTCACTGAAGGCCTCTCATCTGTGGTCTCTCATTTAGGGGCTTCCCAGACATCCTTCAGCCTAGGGTTTGCAGATCTTTGGCCCACCTGCGACAGCCCACCACCCCCCAGACAACCCTTTTGGGCAAAGTCCTGCTTCCTGCTCTCTTTCCCCCTGTGAGGCCACACCTAGGCCAGAGGAAGCATGGGCACCCTTCCTCCTGACCAGCCGGGAGTGTGGCCTTCCCCACCGCAGCTTCTGCACCCCTTCGTCCCTCAGAGCCGCTGCCACAGGCAGACACCAGCTTCTGGGTCCCTGGCCTCCAGGAGCACAGGTCAGGCGCTCCCAGGAAGGCCCTGCCACGCAGCAGTGGTGAGCGGAAGGGGAAGGAAATTGTCACATCATACCTGACCCCTGCAATGGTCTCCAAAGACATTGTCCCTGCTGGCCTCTGCAACTTCCACCCTGTGGTAACCGAGAGGAGGTGCCTGGCAAGGTGCCTGGGGCCCTCACTGGGCTCTTTGCAAGGCTTCCTTGCCACCCTTATTCTTGGCCCCTTGGGGCCCCTTGTTTTTGCAGGAGTGAAATATCAGAGGCTTGAGGATTGGCCATCTTCACTTTCACCAACCAGGTGGGGGAGCAGGGAGGTACTCAAGTGCAAAATTTAAGGGTGGAGGGGCACCAAAAACTCAATAAGACAAATTCTCTTTTATTGAGGTAAAGTTCACATAAAAGTAACCATTTATGGGAGGCTGAGGCAGGAGGATTGCCGGAGCCAGGAGTTCAAGGCTTCGGTGAGTTACCGTCCCCATCCGCCCAGTCCCTGGTCACCACCAATCTTCTGTCTCTCTGCTTGCCTATTCTGGACATGCATGTAAATGCAGTCATACAGGTGTGACCCTTTGTGTCTGCCTTCCTTCAGCATGAATGAACCTTGAAAACACTGTGAAAGGTGAAAGGTGTGTCTTCTTTGGAGAACTGTCACCTCAAATTCTTTTTCCACTTTAAATTTGGGCTGTTTGTCATTTCGCTGTTGAGTTGTAAGAATTATTTTTGTTTTTTGGTTTTTTAAGACGGCATCTGGCTCTGTTGCCCAGACTGGAGTGCAGTGGCACAATCTCGGCTCACTCCAACCTCCCCACCTTCCGGGTTCAAGCAATTCTCCTGCCTCAGCCACCCAAGTAGTTGGGATTATAGGCATGCGCCACCATGCCTGGCTATTTTT
>NW_012114466.1:1345092-1353984 GCF_000951035.1 Colobus angolensis palliatus | reverse complement strand
CCCGCCCCCTCCCCGGAAGGCCCGGGTGCCCGCAGCTCCCCGTGGACTCCGACCCGGGGCGACATGGCCGCGTTCTCACCTCTGCGCGACTGCCAGGTACACGGAAGCTGCCCCCGGCCAGGTCCCCCTCGGGCCCCGGGTGTTGGGAGTGGCCTGGTGCTGGCGGAATGGCGGGAGACATGGCCTGGGCGCCGGGCGTAGGGTGAGCCCTGGGCGCACGGGCGCGTCCGCGGCAACACCTGGAAGGGACCCGACGTCCTTCTTGTGGAGTCCCCACTGAGGGAAATAAGGGGCGCCTGTCAGGGCACTCGGGAGACCCCAAGACCTCCTAAAAATCGTAGCTCACTGGGCGTGGCGTGGGACGCAGGGAAGCCCGCAAAGGTGAGGGGCTCCTTGGAATCGGCCCAGGACAGGGAGCCTGAGCCCATCTTGCAGATGAGGAAGGTGGAGGTCAGAGGGGCCAGGTGACTTGTGTGTGTTGAAGTTTGAAGGGCTCCTGGGAAGAAAGCCCTGCTACTCCCTCCTTGCTGTCTGTAGGCCTGGAAGGATGCGAGGCTCCCGCTCTCCACCACAAGCAATGAAGCTTGCAAGCTGTTTGATGCCACGCTGACCCAGGTATGCCTGCCTAGAGAGGCCGCGGCCCCTTCTGTGGAGGAGAAGGTTTTTGTTTGTTTGCTTTTGTTTTTGAGACGGGCTCTCACTCTGTCGCCCAGGCTGGACTTCAGTGGCGCAATCTCGGCTCACTGCAGGCTCCGCCTCCCGGATTCACGCCATTCTCTCGCCTCAGCCTCCTGAGCAGCTGGGACTACAGGCGCCCGCCACCGCGCCCGGCTAATTTTTTGTATTTTTACTAGAAATGGGATTTCACCGTTCACAGGATGGTCTCGTTCTCCTGACCTTGTGATCCGCCCGCCTCGGCCTCCCAAAGTGCTGGGATTACAGGCGTAAGCCACTGTGCCCGGCCTGGGAAGGTTTTTAAATTGGGGAATGCTTTTTAAATTGCACCATGACCTTAGCAATAGATGGCAGTACATCTGTGCACTCTGTACTGGAGGACATGGGAGCGTGGGGACATATCTCTGCCGCCCACAGCGTCCTGAGAGGGCCTCTGCACTCACCCTCCTTCCCCAGGACTCTGAGTGGTGGGTGGACAGCAGTGGGTGCCATGGGGATGTTTTTTGAGGGTGCTGGCCTCCTTGGGCCTCCCCTTGTGGCCTGCTGAGGGTCTGATGCAGGGCTTGGCTACTTAGGACATGGTATCCTGTCCCAGGATGCATCTGTGAATACACCGTCTTCACTTAGGCCGTGCCAAGACCTTCTGCCACATTACCAGTCGTTTCTCTACCCATGAAGGGTCCTATAGTTTTAGAACTAGGAGAAGTCTCAGAAGATCCAACTAGTTTGTTTGACAGGTAGGGGAACGGAGGCTCAGAGAGTTGAACCTACTTGACTTGAAGGTTGTCCATGAATTAGAGGCAGAACCAGGGTGAACCTGGGCCTATCTACACTGATAGAAAACTAAAGCTGGCGTTGGCATGGGCAGTGAGGTTCCTGCATACTGACTTCATCCACATAACATGAGGACCCCGGGAGCTCTTAGAAGCCTACTGGCTGAACAAGAGAGGAATGATGGAATGCTGTGAGCTGCGCCATGGGTGCCCCTCCTGTTCCCAGCCTGCCCTGCTGTTTCCAGCCTGCCCTGCCGAGGGACTCTGCTGTGGGCATCTGAGTTGTTTATTTTCTGTTTGACCTGGCTCACTTGCCCTTCCTGTACCTCGCTGGCCTCTTTAGAGTACTCGATTTGTTTTTTGTTTGAGATGGACTCTTGCCCTCCGGCCCAGGCTGGAGTACAGTGGCACAATCTTGGCTCACTGCAACTTCCGCCTCCCGGGTTCAAGTGACTGTCCTGTCTCAGCTTCCGGAGTAGCTGGGGTTACAGGCACGCGCCACCACACCTGGCTAATTTTTTTGTATATTTAGTAGAGACGGGGTTTCACCATGTTGGTCGGGCTGGTCACAAACTCCTGACCTTGTGATCCCCTGGCCTTGGCCTCCCAAAGTGCTGGGATTACAGGCGTGAGCCACCACGCCCGGCCCCTAGTACTCGATTTGTTACACACCACATCCCCAATCAGTGGTAGCTCATCCTCCCAGCCTGTGCATACTTTGTCCCGTGTATTGGTGTCTCTGTGCTGTCCTGTGTTAGAACTTCGATTCTTTACATCTCTGTGCCAACCCTCCTCTATCTTGTCAAAATGCTTGTGTAGCCTATAGTCCCAGCTACTTGGGAGGCTGAGGCAGGAGGATTGCTTGAGCCCAGGAGGTTGAGGCTGAAGTGAGCTGTGATTGTACCACTGTACTCCAGCCTGGGCAACAGAGTGAACCTCTGTCTCAAAAAAAAAAAAAAGTTGGGCTGGGCGCGGTGACTCACGCCTGTAATCCCAGCACTTTGGGAGGCTGAGGCAGGTGGATCATCTGAGGTCAGGAGTTCGAAACCAGTCTGGCCAACATGGTGAAACCCCATCTGTACTAAAGATACAAAAAAAATTAGCCGGGCATGGTGGTGTGCACCTGTAATCCCAGCTACTTGGGAGGCTGAGGCAGGGGAATTGTTTGAACCAGGGAGGTGGAGGTTGCAGTGAGCCGAGATAGCACCACCGTCCTCCAGCCTGGGCAACAGAGCGAGACTCTGTCCCCCAAAAAAAAAAAAAATTAGCCAGGCGCAGTGTGCACACCTGTAATCCTGGCTACTAAGGAGGCTGAGGGAGGAGAATTGCTTGAACCCTAGAGGCAGAGGTTGCAGTAAGCTAAGATTGTGCCATTGCACTCCAGCCTGGGCGACAGGGCGAGATTCTGTCTCAATTTAAAAAAAAAAAAAAAAAGATAAGTTTTATCTTTCAACTTTTGTGTCTTTCTGACTCTCTAAAATGACTGTTTACTTGACTATTTTTAAAACGAATGAGTAAGAAGCAGGAATGCTCCTGTCGTGACCAACTTCAAGGCTCCTCTTAGGGCGGAAGAAGCCAACGTGTAGCAGGTCACCTGTCAGGAGGAACTTGCCCTTTTTTTTTCTCTTTTCTCTGTCACGCAGGCTGGAGTGCAGTGGCTATATCTCGGCTCACTGCAACCTCCCAGGTTCAGGCGATTCTCTTGCCTCAGCCTCCCAAGTCTCAGCTGCCCAAGTCGCTAGGACTACAGACACGTGCCACCATGCCTGACTAATTTTTGTATTATTTGTAGAGACAGAGTTTCGCCATGTTGGCCAGGCTGGTCTCAAACTCCTGCCCCTCAAGTGATCCACCCACCTCGGTCTTCCAGAGTGTTGGAATTACAGGCGTGAGCCATCGCACCTGGCCAGAACCTGCCTTTTGATGTTTCTTTTTTGGAAATGCAGCATCCCTAGCTCTAGAAAGTGTGCCTCGGGTGATGTGTATTTCATTTCTTCGTATGAAGAAAGTTATCAGCCAGGTTATGCCTTCTTTGGGTTAGAGTCCAGAAAACACTCAGTGTTCTACAAAGAAAAACAAATCTGGATTTATTTTTATTTTTTGGTTTTTGAGACGGAGTCTCTCTGTCATCCAGGCTGGAGTGCAGTGGCACGATCTCGGCTCACTGCAGCCTTGGCCCCCGGGGTTCAAGTGTTTCTCATGCCTCTGCCTACCAAGTGGCTGGGACTACAGGTGTGCACCACCACGCCCCACTAATTTTTGTATTTTTAGTAGAGATGGAGTTTCAGCATGTTGGTCAGGCTAGTCTCGAACTCCTGACCTCAAACCATCTGCCCGCCTTGGCCTCCCGGAGTATGAACCTGGATTTAGAGCCACACCTTTGCTAGAATGATCCAAGGGCTCTGTGAGGACTTGTTTTGCTTTTCCCATTTTAGTATGTAAAATGGACCAATGACAAGAGTCTCGGTGGCATCGAGGGCTGCCTGTCAAAGCTCAAAGCAGCAGATCCGACCTTCGGTGAGTAACACCTTCCCTAGGTGGGGGGGCCCCACTTGACGCAACCAGCCCCTCTCTCTTTCCTTTATCACGGGCACACAGTTGGGATGGGGAAGGCAGGTTGGGTGGCAGTAACCAGGGTGGCATTTGCACAGAGGGAGAGAAGATGACAGCGCCTTTGTATTTGGAAAAACAGTCACTTCCATAAAGATGCCAGGTTCTAATAGGCGTTTTTCTTGCCTTTTCTCTGATTACCATCAATTATTGAATAAAGATGCTGATCTCATTTCTCAGATGATGAAACTGAGGGTTGGCAAGAGTAAGACCGTACTTAAAGCCACCCAGCTGGTGGTTGACAACTGGGATTAGATAAGCTTCCTGAATCCAAGGCCCAGATCCCTGGAACATGAGAGGTGGCTGCTGCAGCCTCCGTCAGGGGACCAGTGAGACCTCATCTAAGTGGCCAGGGTGAGATGGTCACCGATGGGTGACAGAGGCTGGCATCCAGGCAAGCCATATGTACAGCGGGCATGGGAAGCCAGCACAGTGCATTGAAGGTGGGTGGTTCTGGGGTGGAGCAAGGTTCCGGGCCTGGGGGAAGGGCTGATGAGGGGACAGGGTCTTGTCACGGTGGCAGGGACCCCCTTCTCACCCTGCTGCAGCCTGGTCAGATTTAAGGCAGGGGCTTGTAGTGCCCTGGAGAGGAAATACAAGGAAATAACTGGGGGAAAACGGAGAGCCAAACCCAGTTGTGGAGAGCCAGGCGCCAGGGGTGGACTCGGACTCTGAGCAGACCTTGAGCCCTGATCAGGGGCCTTCAACCACCTGAATCATCAGCTGGGCTGGGCTGGGCTGAGCTGGGCTGGGCTGGGCTGGGCTGGGTTGGGCTGGGCTCGACTATCAGAATCACCAGCTGTTTTCCAGGGGCCACATGGGTGGTCCTCGCACTATGGTTGGGTCTTAGGTCCCAGGCCTGAGCCAGTGACCAAGTTCCAAATGCCAATGGACACCCTGGCTCTCCCAGAGTGTGGCCTGGGGGCCTGCACTTCTGCCAGCAAGGCTGCTGCGAGGGCCACAAGGCACACACCCCCACCCTAACTTTTAGCATGTGTGAGCAGCACAGATGGGATCGTGACTTCTGTGCTCCGGGGCCTCCTTGGTCCAGACCATCATGAGCAGCATCCACTGATGCCTCCCGGGAGCCGTGTGCTGGCTGTGTGATAGTGGCCACTGATGAGCCTGCAGGCAGAGGCTAAGTGCTCATCCAGTGAAGGGGAAGGTGCTTTAGACACTGGCACTCAGCACAGTGCCCTCACTAGACAAATATTCAAGGGTGCCTTTAGGCTTGCCATTCCCTCCATGCTTGACAAGCACCGAGGCTGAGTTCTGCAGTCAGCAGGGCCACAGTGCACAGCCTACTGCTGCCTGGCTGGCCCCTCCTGGGACATGGGGTGTCTCTGTGACATATGGAGTCTGGGCTGGGCTGGGCTGAACCACCAGCCGTTCTCTAACCTCCCACCAGCGATGGGCCACGCCATCTCTACTGGCCTGGTACTGATTGGCACTGGAAGCTCTGTGAAGCTGGACAAAGAACTGGACCTGGCTGTGAAGACAATGGTGGAGATTTCAAGAACCCAGCCGCTGACAAGGCGGGAGCAGTTGCACGTGTCTGCAGTAGAGACATTTGCCAAGGGGTGAGGGGCCTCCCTGGGCTGGGAGCTGGCACCCAGAGGCTGTGCTGGGGGAGTGGCAGGGTATCCCTTTCCCGACGCCCTTGGGAGCAGGGCGGGGTGGGAGACTGATTCTCTCCTCGCCTCCTGAGATGCTGTCATGGAAAATCACATCCTCTCTGCTTCCCCATCCTTGGTGGAGTGCTGAGTGAGGAAGCAGTTGGTGAAGATTCCCAACTTAGTGTTGAAAGTAACTTACTTTGGCCGGGCGTGGTGGCTCAAGCCTGTAATCCCAGCACTTTGGGAGGCCGAGACGGGCGGATCACGAGGTCAGGAGATCGAGACCATCCTGGCTAACACGGAGAAACCCCGTCTCTACTAAAAAAATACAAAAAACGAGCCGGGCGAGGTGGCGGGCGCCTGTAGTCCCAGCTACTCAGGAGGCTGAGGCAGGAGAATGGCGTAAACCCGTGGGGCGGAGCTTGCAGTGAGCTGAGATCCTGCCACTGCAATCCAGCCCGGGCGACAGAGTGGGACTCTATCTCAAAAAAAAAAAAAAAGAAAGTAACTTACTTTGTTTCATTAAGTAAATTGTATATTATTTTCCTTACAGAAATAATAGGGTCACACTACAGAAATTACTACGTTAGGGAAGACAGAAGAAAACATGCTTCTTCTGGTGGGAAATAAACAATCAAATCAAATCTTCACCCATATGTTCCTTGCTCTTGCACTGGTTTTCACGTCATCCCCCCGCTGTTCCCGCGCTGGTTCCCTCGTTCTCTGGGACAGCCCCCACGTCTGCTCAGGCAGGCGAGATGCCCTGCAGTTAGATGACCTTAGCGCATTGTGCAGGGCTCAGGGATTCCGAACCCGGAGACTGGGGAGGTGCTGCCTGGTCTTCCTGGTGAGTCATCCCAGGTGTGATTCCACCTCGGAGACTTCCTGCAGGTGTCTGACCGTCTCCAGTGGGATTATCCTCGGCAATTTGTTAAACCAGTTTTTTTTTTTTTTTTCAGTTGAACTAAACAGTAAAATTCCCCACTGGGTTTTCAGTTTTCTGATTCATAACCTAACACAGACATTGATATTTATTTATTTATTTAGACAGAGTTTTGCTCTTGTCACCCAGGCTAGAGTGCAATGGCATGATCTCGGCTCACTGCAACCTCTGCCTGCTGGGTTCAAGCGATTCTCCTGCCTCAGCCTACCAGGTAGCTGGGATTACAGGCACATATCACCACACCTGGCTCATTTTTATATTTTTAGTAGAGATGGGGTTACACCATCTTGGCCAGGCTGGTCTTGAATTCCTGACCCTGTGATCCACCTGCCTTGGCCTCCCAAAGTGCTGGGATTACGGCAGGAGCCACCACGCCCGGCCAGAAACTGGTTTTTAAAAAAACACGTCCATGTAGACCATGACATTGGCGAGAAACGATGCCTCTTACATTCCCCGTGTGGGTGGACTGTGTGTTCAGTGTTGGTGAGAGATCTTTCTTGGTTTCCAGGAACTTCCCGAAAGCCTGTGAACTATGGGAACAGATTCTCCGGGACCACCCAACAGACATGTTGGCCCTGAAATTTTCCCATGATGCTTATTTTTACCTGGGCTGTCAGGAACAGATGCGAGATTCTGTTGCTCGAGTTTACCCCTTCTGGACACCTGACATCCCCCTAAGCAGGTATGTGCCAGCTGGAAATCACATTGTTTCTGTTTCTTAATCTCTCTGTTCTGCCCTAAAAATATGGTGACTCTCTTGGGCCTGTCCTAAAAATAATGGGACCATTGTTGCTATTCTCCTAGTTCCTTAAAGTTCAAAGGCTTCACTTTCTTCATTTGATTTTCATCCCACCTGTGAATGAGGTAGTACCATTATGTATTGGTCAGTATGGGATTGTTTTTGCTGCAGTAACAAACATCCCCTGGTTCTTCTTCCCCAAAGCTTATTATAGCAAAGGTTTACTTTTTACTCATACTACATGGCACCTTAGGAGGGATGAGGGCTCTGCCACCATGTCCCTGTCTGCATCCAGGATCCCAGCTGATGAAGCAGCTGCCCTCTGGACACACCTGTCACTAAGCGGGAAAAGCAAGCTTTCCCGGGGGGGCTTACAGTGGCAATTAAAGGTTTAGAATGAAAAGGATCCCCTGCCACTCCCAAGTCATTGGCCAGAGCTGATCACATGACCTCGCCCAGCCACAGGAGACCAGGAAGTACAGTTCTACCTTGTGCTTGGGAAGAGGAGGAGGCCTGGAATGTGCATGAACAACCCCAGTGACCACCACACAGGAATGACTTCACTGCAGCTTCATTACAGGATAGTTGTGAGGTTCAGAGAGGTTAATAAGCTGTATTATGTAGTCAGCACCCTCCAGAGAAGCCCAGAGAGCTCTGAGACAGAGAGATAAGAGATTTATTTTAAGGAATTGCCTCATGTGAGTGTGAGGGCTGGCAAGTTCAAAATCTGTAGGGCAGGGCAGCAAGCTGGAATTCCTGCAGGAGTCAGCATTAGCCTCGCATCTGGAGGCAGTCTGCAGGCAGAATTTCTTCTTCTAGGGGTCTCAGTCTTTCTCTTGAGACCTTTAACTGATTGGATGAGGCCCACCCACATGGAGGGTAATCGGCTTTACTCAAATCACATCTAGAAATAGCTTCACAGGACTGGGCACAGTGGCTTATGCCTGTAATGCCAGCTCTTTGGGAAGCTGAGGCTGTAGGATTGCTTAAGCCCAGGAGTTCGAGATAAGCTTGGTCAACATGGCAAGACCCTGTCTCTACAAAAAGAAAAAATAAATGAAAAAAGTTAGCCAGGCACGGTGGCATGTCCCTGTAGTTCCAGCTACTCAGGAGGCTGTGACGGGAGGATCTCTTGAGCCCAGGAGTTTGAGGCTGCAGTGAGCTGGCAATCATGCCACTGCACTCGGCCTGGGCAGCAGAGCAAGACTCCGTCTCTAAAAGAATATATATTTCACAGCAACATCTAGACTGGTGTTTGACCAAACAACTGGCACCGTGGCCCAGCCAAATTGACACATAAAAAATTAACCATCACAAGAACCTAGTAGTACCTGTCACACAGTAAGCATACAAGAAATAGCTTAAGTCTTGAGGATTAAATGACCCCAGTAAACACACGATACATATATATATATATATATATTTTAAAGATAACTCTGGAGAAGCCAGTGCTTAAGAACATTGCTTCAATGAATAACAAAAACTAGAATCAATCTGCTTGCACAGTAGTGAAGCTAACATCTTCGTCTCAAACAG
>NW_012114466.1:1331412-1343682 GCF_000951035.1 Colobus angolensis palliatus | reverse complement strand
AAGTCCCTTGGCTTGCAGCTGCATCACTCTGCCCGGAGTTGCCTGAAGTCCCTTGGCTTGCAGCTGCATCACTCTGCCTTGGTCTTTACCTACCTCCTTCCCTCTGCACCTGTGTCTTCACACGGCCCTCTTCTAAGGACACCAGTCGTTGTGTTAGACCCACCCTAATCCCGTATGACCTCCTCTAAACTTGGTTACCTCTGCAAAGACCCTGTTTCCAAAAAAGGTCACATTCCCAGTACTGGCGGTTAGGACCTCAGTGTATCTTTGTGGGGACACAATTTAAACTGCTACCTGTCCATCGTTTTGTATTCTGAGATATGTTTTCTGTGTTTAGCTATGTGAAAGGCATCTACTCTTTTGGCTTGATGGAAACCAACTTCTACGACCGGGCAGAAAAACTCGCCAAAGAGGTAAGTGGGTCCTTCCCAAGGTGCCTGACCCCTCAGGGAACAGCTGTCGGGTGGACCAGGGCATGTGAGAGGCACCATTCATGTGTGACCCTGGTGAACCCCTTCCCGGCTCTCACTTCCTCAGAGAGATTGGGGAGCTCGTGTTAGTGTGAGCAGCTGCCGCCTGCCAGGGGCTGTCATTCACCTGTGGCCCCCCGAGGTCCCCAGAGCCACGTTCCTTGGCTAACACTGGTTCCACGTCTACAGATGAGGTTGATGGGGTACAGGGAGCCGGGGTCAGCCCACTCACTTGGGGTTGCACTGAGTGGCAGGTCTGGGCTCCCGCCAGCTCTGCCTGGCTCCAGAGCCCACACTGCCCTGCAGGGACAGGAGTTTGTAGGAGGTGAAGTGTAAATAAAAGTTGGCTCTTCCTTCCTGAACTTCGCATTTCTAAGCATCACGCACGGCACCAGAGGTTCGGGGAGCTGAGTGATGATGGCCAGTCATGACAATTGCTGGGTGCCCATGCGTAACTGGTCCCAGGGCCAGATGGCAGGCTTAAACTGTCAGGCATGGGGCGCGGGTGGTCTCATGCTCTGGGGGTCCCTCTCCTGTACTTCTCTTCTTGCAAGATTGGAAACTGAGGCCCATGGAGGGGCTGCCATGCACAAGGGAGTGACAGCTGCTCCTGTGCCCGGCTCTGTGCGGCACCTTATATGTGTCTGCTTGTGTCCACATAGCTCTGCCCACGTGATGTTCAACTCCTTGTTGCCCAGATGAGGGGCCCGAGGCTCAGAGGCCAAGGCTAGAGCCTGCCTAAGGCCACATGACTCAGAGATGGCAGAGCCGGATTCCACCCAGGCCACCTGGCAATGGCTGTCCTTTCAGCTGCCTGCTCCAGGCCACGCCTCCCAACATCCTGGCTGGGGCTCTTCCCCCAGCAGTTGCCCTAGTCGGCCTGCAGCACCCTCCCCAGGAGACAGCACTGGGGCCCAACGGTCCCTGGGCTCTCTGAAGACTGCTCTGATTATAGAATCTGAGACTTGTGTCTTGAGTGATACGTTCTTGGCTTTAACTCTGAGTCAGGGCTGGTGGGGGACCCGAGTGGCTTTCTGGCAGTCTTGGTTCTATGGCCTGGGTGACCAGACACCACATCCAGGGATCAGCTGTAGGAAAGTCCCTTGGAGACCATGGCAGCTGGGCCCTCCTATGGGTGGCATCCATCTGGGCACCTGAGAGCTCCTGAGACAGTTGGAGAAGCTCTGGACAAGAGTAGCTGTGGCAAACCAGATGTGGCAAGTCCCCCCCATGCCTTGCAAGGAGCAAGAAGTGGTGGATAGGGTCCATTCCTGCTCTGTTGATCCCCTTTCGCCTCCTGTCCCTTGTCTTGCAGGCACCAACTCTTTGACTTCAACACCAGCACCCCACAGGCAACTACTGGGCAGGAAAAGGGGGCTGTGATGGGGCCAGGGGTAGTAACACATGGGCCATGTGTCTGCAGCCCCAGGCCGGTGAGGGCAGGAGGAGCCAGGGCAGGAGCAGGCAGGCAGCAGGCACAGGCACAGCCACAGAGCTTGGGGACCTGGAGCTCCAAGTGGCTCGATGGGTGGAGGCTTAGGGAGGAGGCAGCAAGCCGGGGAGCCAGGAGCCAGGACTGTAGAGGGGCAGGCAAGGACTGGATTCTGCTGGGCCTTGTAGCCTGGGAATGCAGTTTGGACTCCTTCCCAGGGAACCATGGTGGGGCTCCAAGAGAGGGAGGAAGCCGGTCAGCCCATCAGAGCTGGTGACAGCCACCACCCTTCACTCCCTCCATGCGTGAAAGCAGCATGCTTAGCAGGGTCCCATCTCAGGACCCCACGCCCAGCCTGCTTAGACTGTGCCCAAGTGTCCTGTGCTCAGAGCCCCTGCCCCAGGGGTGCCCACAGTCCCCTACAGACACGCTTCCTTTCCCTCCGTTCCCACATAGAGTGGACTGGGCCCACGAAAGCTGAGTGGTGGGCAGAGAGGCAGGGCTTGCTGGGGCTGACCTCCTGCCAAAAGCCTCTCAGCAGGTGCTGGGCCAGGGCAGAGGAATGTGGGGCTTCTGGACCCCTGTGAAAGGCGTGGGGAGACTGAGGCAGTGGGGCTGGTGGGAACTCATGATTTGGCATGGGGGACCTGGGCGCAAGCCAGGCAGTGGGACTTCTGTCAGCCTCAGTTTACTGCTCTATTTTGTAAGCTCCGCCTGGGACTGAGTAGATGCTTAGCAAACATGAGCCGAATACATAAATAGAAGAAAGAAACCGCTAGGAGGGGAGGATCATTCCATGAGTCCAGCCTGCCTTGCTGGTCGCTGTCAAGCTCCCAGGTCATGGGAGTGGCTGTTGTCATGAACTGTGATAACCTTAAAGCCAGCTGTTTCTGCACGCAGAAAGCCACGTGTCCTCACATATATGGTAGTGGGAAGAGACAGCCACAGCCACTGGAGGACTTGACAGTTCACACCACGTTCACATGGGCAGTAACCGCTTCTCTAAGAGGAAGGCAGCATCCGTGGCCTTCCTGGCAGCAACTGAGGCCCAGAGAGGGCGGGCATGTTTTGCAGGTGCCTCAGCTGTGTGCAGAATGCTGTGGGCTTGGGTCTGAGCCCTGGCTTTGGAAAGATCCTGCCGCTGTCCCGCTGGCTGAAGTCGCATAGCCTCCCTAAGTCTCAGCTTCCTCGTCTGTGAACCGGGCAGTGAGGCCCGTGAGCTGGTGTGCCTGGGCAGGCGGGAAGCGGTGCTGATTGTCAGTGTTTTGAGTCAGAGCCCCGTCCCCCCACTTGCTCCACCCCGTTCAGCCCAGGCCCCTCTTGCCCCTTAGAGACCTGTCATCGCCTGCCCTGGCAGCCTGACTGATCTGCTTTATCTGGAATCCTCTTCCCCGCACCCTGTGTAGGCTTTATCTATTAACCCGACAGATGCATGGTCGGTGCACACCATCGCTCACATCCACGAGATGAAAGCAGAGATCAAGGATGGGTTGGAATTCATGCAGCACTCAGAGACCCACTGGAAGGTACGATGCTTGTCGGTGGCTCACCTCCGTGGGAAATGCACTGCGTCCCCTTGAGTTAGGCCGAGGCTTTATGGACAAGAGTTACGGGACATGGTTCCCTCTCCTCCTTCTCCTGCACATGCCTCAGGTGTTTGGCTGCTGAGCAGAGCACAGTCAAGATTCTAGTCCCCACCCCAGGCCTATACCTTGCCCTAGGGACTCCACTGAGGGTCCAGCCCAGACTCCTCTGTCCTCACAGGGCCTGGTCAAGAGGAACGATTAGCCTCCTAGAAGCGCATGAGCTACACCATGACAGGGACCCTCTGTGGGATGTGGAAACCCAGAGGAAGCATTAAACTCAACTGGACTTGGGGGGACAGTGGCCAGGGAAGGTGTCCTGGAGGAGGCAACCTCTGAGTTGGCTACTGAAGGATGAGCAGGTGTGTGCCACACAGAGGGGGAAGATGGAGAGCATCCCAACCGTCACCAGCTTGAGCAAGGCTTCCAAGGCCCACAGGGGCCTGTGAGGGAGAGGAGAGCTGCACGGTTTGGTGTCCTAGAGCCCGGGTACAAGGCAGACACGGGCCGTGCAGGAGGCTTTGTCAGTCCCTCTTTCCAGGGGAGGCAAAGTGGTGTCCAGGCAGAGGCGGAAACGCCTGCAGAGGCCTCAGAGAAGGAAAGGCTAGCGCCATGGTGGAGGTGGGCCCTCTGGACAGACAGGGCTGCGTCAGGTGAGCCTGTTGGGCTCAAGGGAGATGGGACCTCCCCGGGACGGGACACAGGGTCGCTCACTCAGCGTTAATTGAATACCCGCTTTGTATTTGGGGTCAGCAAGAAATCAGGGAAGGGTGAGCACTTGGCCCCCAAGCAGGGTCTGTGCGGTCTGAGCCACACGGCGGAGGACCCTCGGGCCTCCAGATTCAGCTCTGTCAAGGGGGCAGCTGTCAGGTTCCCTTCTCAGGGACAGTGAGGTTTGTTTGAGGTTGTTGAGTGCTGGGCACTGTCCCTTGTTGAGGATCACGAGTCCAGTCTCCCGAGCTTGGAAATACCCTAGCAGGGGCCAGCTCTGAGCCCAGCACAGGCCCTGCTTTAACACTGCTTCATACTGAGGGCGGCCTAAGGGAGTCACTGATGTGCCACCCACCCCCCTGGCTCTCGGGGCTTTGCTAGCACCTGTTGGAGTTTGGCCCTGGGCCTGCTGATCTCTGCAGGTTTTTTTGGTTTGGTTTGGTTTTTTTTTTTTTTGAGACAGGTTGTCTCTCTGTCACCCAAGCTGGAGTGCAATAGCACAATCAGGGCTCACTGCAGGCTCGACCTTCTGGGCTTAAGCAATCCTCCCACCTTGGCCTCCCAAATAGCTGGGACTACTGGCGTGTGCCACCACACCTGGCTAATTTAATTTTTTTTTTTTTTTTTTTTTTAGAGAGACAAAGTCTCCTCCCTATGTTGCCCAGGTGGGTCTTGGACTCTTGGGCTCAATTGATCCTTCTGCCTCAGCCTCCCAAAAGTGCTGGGATTACTTTTGGGAGGCATGAGCCACCACGCCCGGAGTTTATCCAAGTGCCCTGAGCTGTTTGGGCACCCATGGGCCTTGGGCCACTCCCTGTGGAGTGGCTCTGTGATTCCTTTTCTCAACTTCACATATAAGGAAGGCACAGCTGGAGTTGCTGAAGTAACTTCCTCTGTGCCGGTCCTGGGGTTGCTGCTCCCCAGCTCAGGCAAGCGGGTTGGGAACCTCCCCTCGCCTCCGTTTCCTCCTTGGTAAATGCAGCATAATAGTCACTGCCCTTCCAAGTAGAAGAGATTATGTGGCCAGAGGCACCCAGCACAGACACAGAATATTGTTTCCTGCACTCAAAGATGATGGTTTCTATGGCAGGGTGTGGTGGCTCACACCTGTAATCCCAGCACTTTGGGAGGCTGAGGCGGGCAGATCACCTGAGGTCAGAGGTTTGAGACCACGCTGGCCAAGATGGTGAAGCCCTGTCTCCACCAAAGATACAAAAATTACCTAGGTGTGGTGGTGCACACTTGTAATCCCAGCTACTCAGGAGGCTGAGGCAGGAGAATCACTTGAACCCAGGAGGCAGAGGTTGCAGTGAGCCAAGATCGTGCCACTGCACTCCAGCCTGGGGGACAGAGCCAGACTTTGTCTCAAAAAAAAAAAAAAAAAAAAAATGATGGTTTCTGCATTAGCACAAAACAACATATTTTTTTTTTCCCATAGGCCTTCAGACTTTTCATAAATTCTTTTTTTTTTTCCTCCTCCAGGACTCTGATATGTTGGCTTGTCATAACTATTGGCACTGGGCTTTATATCTGATTGAGAAGGTAAGGTGGCTGCCTGTTTGCACTGTCTTATCCTGTAGAGATTCCAGAGGGAGAAAGATTTTTCTGGCTTTTGTTGTGTATTCACATCCCGTGGAGCCCTGATGCAATGGAGCATTAATGTTTCCAAAGAGTGTTCCAGGCTTGACCTGTTGTAGGGATTTTTCACTGTAGAGGCCTGGAAATCACGTCTGTGGTGTATAACTTGTAGAGACCATTCAGAGCAAGTGCCTGTGGCTGGAGCCGAGAGCCAGAGCCCCACCCCGCAGGGTGTACCTGCCTGGGCCATGAGATCTTCCAGCGGGAGCCAGGGTATGGGGCATCTGCTCGTGACACCCTTGACCCCAGTGATTCCGCCGCAGGGTTCCGTGTGCCAGGTTGTCACTTCCAGTGCTCTTTATCCTGCACAAAAGCTAGAAGCTCCCTGAATGTCCAAAACGTGAGAAATGCTGAGAACATGAGGGCCCTGTCATGACATAAGAATGTGACGATACAGTGTCTGGAAGACAGCACAGAACCCAGCTAAATGTACAGGAGAGGAAACATATGCAGCAAAGAGAAAGGCGGCCGGGCGCAGTGCTCACGCCTGTAATCCCAGCGCTTTGAGAGGCCCAGGCGGGCAAATCACCTGAGGTCAAGAGTTTGAGACCAGCCTGGGCAACATGGTAAAACCCGGTCTCTACTAAAAATACAAAAATCAGCTGGGCGTGGTGGCGCCTCCCTGTAGTCCTAAGGCTGAGGCATGAGAATCGCTTGAACCTGGGACACGGAGGTTACATGGAGCCCAGATCGTGCCACTGCACTCCAGCCTGGGTGACAGAGTGAGACCCCATCTCAGAAAAAAAGAAAAAACAAGGCTAGAAAGAAATACATGAAAAAGCTTACGGCAGTTAGTATGAGCAATACCTATATTAACTTTTCCACTCGGAGAGAGAATGCTTCCACAGCAACTGTTTCTTCAGGGGTGGCGGCACAGGTACTGCTGTCCTTTCTCCCCTGGGGAACCAGAGGTCCGGTTGAAAGCGGGTTCACCTTCTCCCATCCCAATGCCACCAAGACACTGCCCGTCCCCCTCTGAGAGGAGGTGGAGGCCTGAGGCCATGTGCTCAGGGGGCTTTGGCCTGGCCGTTTTCAGTTCACGTCCCAGTATTACACTTTGCTTTCTCCAGAGTTTAATCAGGAGAACTTGATTCTTCCAGGGCGAATATGAGGCCGCGCTGACCATCTTTGATAGTCACGTAAGTTGTACTCACGCCGTGTTCAATTTGTTGTAGCATTTTGCCTTTGAGTCTCAACGAGACCAGATCTTTTGAGTTCTTCAGGATTGTCCCAGCCAGAAAAACAGCTGGAGCAAGAACATGTTTCTTGTGTTAGGCCTCATGGGGTTGATTTTGCCACGAGCAATGTTGTAACCCTGCCTATGCTGGGGACAGTGGTTGGCCCTGCTCACCCCAAGGGTGCTGGTAGATTTACACATGTAAGGGCCTCGCCTCTGCAATTGTGTACTCTCCTCCAGCCCTTTCAGATCACTTTTCTTTGGTAAGACAACTGGTCTACCCATAGGAATTTTTTTTTTTTTTTTTTTTTTTTTTGAGACAGAGTTTCGCTCTTGCTGTCCAGGCTGGAGTGCAATGGGGCAATCGGCCGGAATTTTTTTTCTTCACTATAATAAAATAAAAATAACATAAAATTGCATGTACAAGGCTGGGTGTGGTGGCTCACGCCTGTAATTCCAGTACTTTGGGAGGCTGAGGCGGGTGGATCATTTGAGGTCAAGAATTCAAGACCAGCCTGGCCAACGTGGCAAAACCCTGTCTCTACTAAAAATACAAAGAATGAGCTGGGCATGGTGGTGGGCGCCTGTAATCCCAGCTATTCGGGAGGATGAGGCATGAGAATCGCTTGAACCCAGGAGACAGAGGTTATAGTGAGCCAAGAACACGGTACTGCACTCCAGCCTGGGTGACAGAGTGAGACCCTGTCTCAAAAAGAAAGAAAAAAGAAAGGTACAGCTCTGTGGCATTAAGTGCATTCACATTGTGCAACCATCACCACCCTCCATTTTCAGAACATTCTTCATCTTCCCAAACTGAAACCCTATACCCATTAAACACTAACTCCCCATTCCTCCTCCCCGGGCCCAGACACTCTTTTGAGAGGGGAAAATAAAAGCCTGACTCCCAGCTCCAAGGACCCCAGGGATGGCTTCATCATAAAAGCCTGGAACCACAGAAATGCTTGTGATCTGGGGATCTAAACATCAGAGAAAAGCACACAGTAATTTCCCTTGGTCAGGAAGTTGTAGTAAGAAATGAAGGGTGGGCCGGGCGTGGTGGCTCACGCCTGTAATCCCAAGCACTTCGGGAGGCTGAGGCTGGTGAATCACCTGAGGTCAGGAGTTGGAGACCAGCCTGGCCAACGTGGTGAAACCCGTTTCTACTAAAAATACAGAAACTAGCTGGGTGTGGTGGTGGGCGCCTGCAATCCCAGCTACTTAGGAGGCTGAGGCAGGAGAATTGCTTGAACCCAGGAGGTGGAGGTTGCAGTGAGCGGAGATTGCGCCATTTGCACTTCAGCCTGGGCGACAGAGGGAGACTCTGTCTAAAAAAAAAAAAAAAAAGACGAAGTGATGGGTGACATACTCCAAGAACTCAAGGTGGCCTGCTCAGCAAAGCTGAGTCTAGAAACATGATCAGGCAGACAACCCTCCCACCAGTGTGGTCTGAGGCCCGGGGGTGGGAGGTGGCAGATGCTTTGGGCCTGGTCCGGGTCCTGGGTATGCAATGCAGTGGGCTTTTTCTTCAGGTCCGCCTGGTGACCCCTCTAGTGCTTGGAGCAGTCTACACCCCAGGCAAGGGTGATGGGCCTGTTAGTTGAGGTGATGGGGACAGTGGCAGAGGGCTTGCTCTATACGGGCCCCACCCCACCTAGACAGGCCGACCCTAGCTGTACCTGCAGCCCCCTCATCTGGCCCACCAGCTGAGCCCGCCTTGGCGCCCTGTCTTCCAGATCCTTCCCAGCCTGCAGGCCAGTGGTACCATGCTGGACATGGTGGACAGCTGCTCCATGCTCTACCGCCTGCAAATGGAAGGTAGCCACCCCTGCAGCCCCACTGGCTTCTGCCTCTTCCTACTACATGAGGAAGAGGGTGCTGTGGCCTAGGCCCAGGGCTGGGCAAAAGCTCATGGGTGAGCCGCTCCAGACCCCTCTTCAGACCTGGCCGCTGCCTTGGGTACCGCTCTGCAGCTGCCTCCCAGCTGGCCCAAAGCTGGAGGGGGTGCCCAGGCCACACTACCCTTTCTAACAGTTCCTACCGCTCCTCGATGTGGACGCCTCCAGCTCTGCACCCGGGGTGGCACCTGCTCTGCTGTTCCCACTGCCGGCCTGCCAAGCCTTCGGGGCACTGGTGGCACCTGGCCATCTGTCTCGATGCCACCTCCTTTCCTAAAACATGAGAGAGTTTCTCAACTCCCTGGGATTGTAGACAGGTTTCTCAACCTTGTCATGCTCTGCAGGTAGCCTGGAGGGATCAGCCACAGCTCTGGGGGCTGTCGAGGGCTCCAGCCAACCACTGGGGTGCCAGATGGTTCTCCCCTTACCTCAGGCTCAGCAGAGCCATCTGGAACCACAGAGGCCTGGGCTAGGCCCTGGGTCAGCAGTACAATGAGGGGTGCAGGCCTGGGCTGAGCAATTCAGGAACCTGAGGGAGTGCAGGGCAGGCTGTTTCTAGAGATTCAGAAGGCTTCCTAATGGAGGTGCAATGTGAGCCACAGAAGCATGTGTGGGGCTTGCTGGGCAGAGACAAGGGAAAGAGTTACACTCAGAGAAAGCAGACCATCCAAAGCCACCGGGACATAGAAGCCAGCAGCCTGCTGCAGAACAAGAGGCCAGAGGGCAGGCTCGATGTGGTCAGATCAGGCAACAGCAGGCTGAGGGGTGCAAGAGCCAGGGAGCCCACCCGTGGGAAGGGCAGGCTGAGGCTGGAGACCCAGAGAAAAGTGGGGGGCCCGGGGCATCCATGGGGAAGCTGGGGGTTGTGTGGGAAGGCCTGGGGATCCAAGAGGCCTGGGGTTTGTCAAAGCAGACAGAGGTTTTGTTTAATAACCTTTGACACTTTTTAAAATGTGCTTCCTACTTCACGCGTCTATGGCTTCTATAATTAAACAGTCCTAACAGAGGTCTAAGCACAAGGCCAGACACTGCCCATGGCCCTGCCTACCTCCCCGGCCTCTCACCTGGGACAAGGTCATCAGGGCCTCCAAGGGAAGCGCTGTGGGGGAGGCCCTTGCACAGGACACACCCCAGAGCCTCATTCCAGGCCCTGGGTCTCCTCCCCATGTCCTTAGGGGTGTCTGTGGGCCAGCGGTGGCAGGATGTCCTGCCTGTGACCCGGAAGCACAGCCGAGACCACATCCTGCTGTTCAATGACGCACACTTCCTGATGGCATCCCTGGGTGCACACGACCGTCAGACCACACAGGAGCTGCTGACCACCCTGCGGGACGCCAGCGAGTATGCAGAGGGGACCTTCTTGGGGTGGGGGTCCTCACCCTGCCGAGAGGGTGACGGGGTGCTAGGGCCATGCCGAGACCTGTTCAGTGCCTGCCCTGCCTGTGAGTGCAGCAGGGGGATGCCCATGGAGGCTGCTCCCAGGTGTGCACCCCTATAGATATGCGTCCCCTGGTGCAGACCCCCGAGGTGTGTGCACCCACAGGTGTGTGGCCCACAGCTGTACAACTGGTTGCCCCAAGACACAGAGCTGCCTCCATCCCCATCGTGGGTATGAGATCCTCAGGGTCACAGAGCTGCCTCCTGTGGAGAGGACACAGCGAAGCCCTGAAACCAGAGACACCTGCTGCTTACAGGCCCTGAGGTCCTGGATGAGGTGCTTCTCTGGTCTGAACCTCAGTTTCCCCATCTAAATCAGGGATGGTGCCTGGCAAGAGCTGGTGAGGGCTGACCTGGGGGACCTGGGCTGCCCTGCCCATTCCCTTCTGGGGGTGGTGATTGCCTTGACTTGCAGTGCCAGGCCTTTGCCTGTCTTGTCAGCAATCCTGACAGTTCTGTTAGACTGGCACTGTTATGCCTGCTTCACAGATGAGCAAACTGAGGCCAGAAGTTGGGGGACCAGGTAGCTGGAAATGGGCGAACTCCAACCCAGGTCTGAGCTTAGTGCCCTGTGCCGTCCCCTCGATGGGCTGCCCCGCCTGTCACCTCACCTCATCAGTGTGGCATGTGTCAGGCACTGGGCCAGGGACACCTCGCTGAGGAAGAAATGGCCCTGCCCCTCCCGGATGTTCTGTGATGGGCAGGCAGCTGAGGGCACTGTCTCGGGTTTGCAGATCTCCAGGGGAGAACTGCCAGCACCTCCTGGCCCGAGACGTGGGGCTGCCCCTGTGCCAGGCCCTGGTGGAGGCTGAGGATGGGAACCCTGACCGCGTCCTGGAGCTGCTCCTGCCCATCCGCTACCGGATCGTCCAGCTCGGTGGGAGCAATGCCCAGGTGAGCCGATGGCTGCCAGCCGGGGCGCCTGGGGACTGGGCCAGGGAGTCTGGGCACCCTGCAGCCCCCAAGTCTCTCCCGTGGTGTTGGTGCCCACAATGTGGATGTGACTGTGTCTTTCACGCTCCCGCCCGTAAGTTGGTCATCGAGGGTGTGGCATCAACACCACTGTCTCCCTGGAGAGCAGGCAGCCCACGGTGGGTGGGGCTCACCTCCCCCATCCCGAGGTGCTGGAGCCTCACGTGCCCAATTGGTATTTCAGAGAGACGTCTTCAACCAGCTGCTGATTCATGCGGCCTTAAACTGCACCTCCAGCGTCCATAAGAACGTGGCCCGGTGAGCTCCTGGCCCCTGCCCAGCACTCCTGACTTTCACAGGCTCCCCCTGCAGACCTCGGGAGTGCCTAGAAGCCCCACCACCCTTAGCCTGAGATGCTCCTGCTTCTGAGGCTGTGAGGTGGGGAGGCTGTGGGGAATTTGGTTCTCCTTTGTTAGCGGGCTCAATTTGACCAAGTGGAGCCAGCTCGACCCCGGGCCCAGCCTCCCACCCTCCCCAGCCCACTTCCTTTTAGCCATGCTAAGCTACCCGTGTACGCAAATACGTCCTGCTCTTTCAGGTTCCTGGGCCTTTGCACGCTTGGAACACCCTTTCTCCTTTTACACCTGGCTGACACCGAATGCTCAGACCTCAGCTCATTTCTCTTGCCTGCCTGCGCTGGGTGCCGAGAGGCAGCAGTGAGCAGGCACACCAGGCACTGGCTACCAGGAGCCCATCTGTCGTTGGGGGAGTGACAGGGAGCAGTCAGTCCCACAGACACACGTAAACTCACACTGAGGGAGCAGCAGCTGAGGGCACACCCGAAAGTGCAGTGGGTTTAGCCAGGCCGGGCATGGGGCTGGTAGGAGGGTGGCATAGCTGGAGGGTGAGTGTTAGGAGGGTGGTGTGGCTGGAGGGTGTGTTAGGAGGGTGGCGTGGCTGGAGGGTGTTAGGAGGGTGGCGTGGCTGGAGGGTGTTAGGAGGGTGGCGTGGCTGG
>NW_012114466.1:1322215-1331111 GCF_000951035.1 Colobus angolensis palliatus | reverse complement strand
GGGTGTTAGGAGGGTGGCGTGGCTGGAGGGTGTTAGGAGGGTGGTGTGGCTGGAGGGTCAGTGTGTTGGGGTGGTGTGGCTGGAGGGTGAGTGTTAGGAGGGTGGTGTGGCTGGAAGGTGAGTGTGTTAGGGTGGTGTGGCTAGCGGTTGAGTGTTAGGGTGGTGTGGCTGGCAGGTGAGTGTCAGGAGGGTGGCATAGCTGGCAGATGAGAGGGTAGGGGAACTCCAAGGAGCCCCCACCATTGCCAGCAGCCTTGGTGCTTCCATGGCCCGGCTGGCCTCCCTCCACTCAGGCTGCTGAGCCCTTGGCCAGCGGCTGCGTAGCCCCTGTATGCCTGACGGGCGACTTTGACACCTCTCCTTGCCCAGGTCCCCCATGACCCTCAGACATAGGTGAAAGGAAGAATAGAGGAGCCATGGGGTGCCTGGTGGGGAAGGTGTGCTGTGAGAGCAGGTGGCAGCCCGGGGCCACAGGAGGCCCTTGGCTGGTGACAAGCCCAGTGGTTTAGGCGCAGGTGCACCAGCGCAGCTCCCTCCAGGCAGGGTTACCCAAACTGAGCCGTGCAGGTTCTGTGGTACTGATGAAACAGGTCTAGCTGGCAGCACTTGAACCGCCTAAAACTGTAAAATGTCTTGGACGCATGCTCCCCGCTTTGCCCTTACATGGCCATAGACAAAACCATGCATGTTTCTTTAGTGGTTAAGCCCCTTGGGGAGCTCAGGCTGTGGTGTGGGTGGGAGTTGGTGCCTCTGGCAGCAGCAGTGGGGAAAGTGGCTGTGTGGACAGGAGGACTGAGGGTGGAGCTGGGGTGAGCATCTGGGGGGCAATGCGGCGGTGCTAATGTGGCCTTCCCCAAGGCCCAGTGGGGGAGAGCAGGCTGCACGGGGAGCTGACCGCAGTAGGAGGTGTGGGGGGTGCCTTCTCTCCAAGTCCTGTCCTGCCACCAGGCAGCATCCATGGGGCCATCAGCACAGGTCACCAGCCCCCAGGGTGGGAAACCTTCCACCCCCAGCCATGGTGCCCCCACACACTGAGTGCCTGGCCCCAGCCCTTTCACACCACCCACGCCCTACAGAACCACTGTTGTCAGATGTTTGGGGACTGTCTTAGTCAGTTTGGGCTGTTACTTTAAAAGTGCCACAGACAGGCCGGGCGTGATGGCTCATGCGTGTAATCCCAGCACTTTGGGAGGCCAAGGTGGGTGGATCACCTGAGGTCAGGAGTTCAAGACCAGCCTGGCTAATATGATGAAACCCTGCCTCTACTAAAAATACAAAAAATTAGCCGGGCATGGTGGTGGGTGCCTGTAATCCCAGGTAATCAGGAGCCTGGGGCAGGAGAATCACTTGAACCTGGGAGGTGGAGGTTGCAGTGAGCCGAGATCACACCACTGCACTCTAGCCTGAATGTCAGACGGAGACTCCATCTCAAAAAAAAAAAAAAAAAAAAAGTGCCACGGACTGGATGACTTGCACAGTAGGCATGCATTGTCTCACAGTTCTGGAGGCTGGAATGTCCAGGATCAAGGCCTGGCTGGGTTCAGTTGCTGCTGAGGCCTCTCTTCCTGGCTTGTGGACAGCCATTTTCTTGTTGTGTCCTCACATGACCTTTCCTTTGAGTGCCAGTTCTTTCACATCTCTTCTTTCTTTTTAAATTTTTTTATATTTTTAGAGGCAAGGTCTCACTCGGTCACCCAGGTTGGAATGCAGTGGCATGATCACAGTTCACTGTAAACTCAAACTCCTGGGCTCAAGGAATCTTCCTGCCTCATCCTCCCATAGTGCTGGGATTACAGGGGTGAGCCACCACATCCACCTCTTCTTATAAGGGCACTAATCCCATTCACAAGGGCCCCACCCTCATGACTTAATCACCTCCAAGAGGCCTTGTTCCTAATACCATCACCTTGGGCATTTGGGCTTCAACATATACATTCAGCCTGGACACAGACATTCAGTCCACAGCAGGGTGTTTACCTCAAAGTGTACCTGGACTTCCTCTCTTCCAACCTGGGTTTTCCCCACTCATACCTGTTCTGCCCCATCTTGGGTGTGGCTTCCTGCACTGGAGGTCTGTGCCCTCCCATCCTTACCTCTCTCCAAACTGAGGCCAGGCCTCCTGCCCCTGGGCCTTGGCCCTTGCTATTCCCTCAGTGCCGCAGTCCAGTCTGCCTGTGTTCTGCCTTGGGACCAAGGGACCACCAGGCCCCACATCCCTCTAGAAGGTTCTGCAACAGAACCTCCATGTCTGTTTCCACAGGAGCCTTCTGATGGAGCGTGACGCCTTGAAGCCCAACTCGCCCCTGACCGAGCGGCTCATCCGCAAGGCGGCAACCGTCCACCTCATGCAGTGAGCCAGCCTGGCCGCCTCCACCCTGCGGAACCTCAGTGATGGCCTTGCTGTGTCCAGTCAGCTTGCTGCACCGGGTTAGGATCAGGAGACGGCTGGAGCCTGTTTGTTAGGGCTGTTGGAGGGTGATCTTCAGTTTTACGGGAAGGGGATCAAAGGTTAATTTTAAATGTGATTCTAAATCTCCTTTCGGTCCTTGAGAAGGGCCAATGTGCATTTTTCAGCAGTCACAGCCAGTGCGAGTGCTGCTCTTTCCACCTGCTTTGCAAATTCTGTTTCCCAGGGGAATGTGTCTACTGCCTGGTGGTTCAAGGGTTGGAAGGCAGGGCAGGGGTAGGGGCTGATTCCACTAGGACAGGTCTTCCAGAGGCAGCCAGCCTCCCACCACCGCCTGTCTCCTTCCAGGCTGCCCTTTCCCTTATATTCTAGACAGGCTCTGTCGTCTCATTGTGGTGGTGTCCCATTTTTCAGGTGAGGGTACCAGGGGTAGGGGAGTGGCCTGCCCAGGGTCACACTACGAGAGGCCCCCACCTGCTGCCTTTGGGCTCAGCCCCCCGCTGCTGCATCCACCGCCCTCCTTACAGATGAACGTGCACATGAGGTCCTCCTGCCGTCTCTGGGGCGAGTCTTGGAGCCCCCTGGGGGGCTCTGTTGGTGCTGATTTGGACCCGTTTCTCTTTTTAAACTGCACATCATAAGGCTTCATGTCGAGCATGATTTTAATCATAAATGCACTTTTGAGATGCAAGGATTGAGCTCAGAGCTGCTCTGTTGTGGCAAAACGCAAAGTGCTGTGATGTGTGGCTGTGACAAGCCTGAAGCGGGCCCTGTTAGTGCCGCCTCTGTCTCCTGCTTCCCCACTGAGCACCTCCTGAACGTGCTGCTGACTCAGTTGTGCTGCTTTCAGCCTTCCTGTGAGGGGAGGTCCCAGTGCACAGATGTTTTTCAAGTTCCTCAGTTTGTTCTGAAATGAGGTAGGGATTCATCAGGGCAGGAAGCAGGCCTCCTAGAAGAGAGGAGGCCTCCAAATCTATGGAGTCCCCACAGTGTGCTCAAGCCCAGGCAAATTTCTGTGATTAAAATGAATTATTAATCGGTTCCTTCAAGTCTTTGAGCATCTATGGTGCAGGCCTGGGGCTGGATCCTGGGGACATGGCTTCTCCCTGAACTTAAGGTAGGTGGGGCAGGCCAGGCGCAGTGGCTCACGCCTGTAATCCCAGCACTTTGGGAGGCCGAGGCAGGTGGATCCCCTGATGTCAGGAGTTCAAGACCAGCCTGGCCAACATGGTGAAACCCTGTCTCTACTAAAAATACAAAAATTAGCTGAGCATAGTGGCGCACATCTAATCTCAGCTGCTTGGGAGGCTGAGGCAGGAGAATCGCTTGAACCTGGGAGGCAGCGATTGCAGTGAGCCAAGATCATGCCATTGCACCGCAGTCTGAGCAACAGAGCGAGACTCCCATCTCAAGGGGGGAAAAAAAAAAAAGCAGGTGGGGCATCTAGTCAAGAAAATGGGTAATTATAGTAGGATTTCCAGAGAGTCGCCTTCTCTACCCAGGAACTAGGGACACGTCCTAAGGGGAGCCTCCCTCCCCTCTTCTGGTTCCAAGCAAGACATGACTTAGCTGTGCAATTGGGAACCCTGGTCCCTCCTCCAGGAAGCCTTCTACCCCCCAACCCCCACTGCAGGCTGGTGAGGGTGCTGCCTCTGTGCCCCTCAGCCCTTGGCACGTGTTCTTGCTATTGCACCCCTGCCGTGACCTCTCCAGGTCAGGGACAGCATCTGTCCCCAGCATCACCTGGCACATGGCCTGCACTGAGTAGCTGCCAGTGAAAGTTGGTGAATGAATGCATAAATAAATGAAGTCGAACTCTGTATTAGGCCTTCTTGCATTGCTATGGAGAAATACCTGAGGCTAGGTAATTTATAAAGAGGTTTAATTGGCTCACAGTTCCATGGGCTTTTCAGGAAGCATGGTGCTGGCATCTGCTTCTGATGCAACCTCAGGAAACTTAAGACCATGACATAGGGTGACGGGGAGCCAGGGTATCACATAGTGAGAGCAGGAGTAAGAGAGAGAAGGGGAGGTCTTGGACTCTTAAATAACCAGATCTTGTGTGAACTAAGCAAGAACTCATCACCAAGGGGATGGTACTAAACCATTCATAAGGGATCTGCCCTCACGACCCAATTACTTCCCACCAGGCCCCACTTCCAACATTGGGATCACATTTCAACATGAAATTTGGAGGGGACACACATCCAAACTACAGCAAATCCTATCGGGAGCAGAAATGAATCTGCCATAGATAGGCCACACCTACTGTGTGCTGATATGATACAAGGAGAGGAGGAGTATCAGGAATGAATATTGGGGATGCCTCTGCCATTCTCCCAGCAGACATCCCCAGGATGAGCTGAGGGGAATGCAATGAGCAGGCCAAACTCTTTCCAAGCTGTTTGAGCACCTACCCCAGCACTCTCTGTCCCTGCCTGGTGCCCTGTGCTGGGCTGGGTGAGGCTGGGGAGACTGGTGAGTGAGGACTGCCATGCCCTTTATGAGCCCACAGTCTTCTAGTGAAGGAACACAGCAACATGGAGTGATTGGTGTGGATGATGCAAAACCAGGGACATGGGACCCAGAAGTGGCGCCAGCCAGCCTAGAAGGCCTCTACCTTGGGTCCCCCCCCCGCCCCCACCCCCCGGGGGCTGCTTGCTAGACAGCTCTCCCCACAGCCTGCCCCAAGTAAACAGCTTATCTTCGTCCCTGAGAATGGTGCTCTCGATTTCCATCCTTTCCAGAGCGGGTCCTCCCAGGTTCCTCTTCCTGCATCCTCCTCCAGCCATCAGTCCTGGATAATCAGAGCTCCCGCTTAGTGACACTTAGCCGTGGGTGGAGCCCCTCATTTGATCCTCAAGCCCCCGAAATGGGTATTATACCTCGTTCGCAGGCAAAGGCTCAAGCGAGGTCAGCCTTAAGTTGCTGCCCACTGACCCGTCTACCAGTTCTGTCCTTGCGTCTCCTTGGCTCAGGTCAGGGTTATCCTATCTGCTTCCCACCCTCTCCAACACATGGATTCCCCAAGGCAGGCTCCATCACCGGGCCCCAGCCCCCGGCTCTCTCCTCCAGCGCAGCTCCCCAGCCGGCCTGTAAAACCCAGGACAGGCTCCCGTCACGTCCTCGGCCGTCCTCAGGCCTTGGCAGCTTGGTCGCCAAGGGCGACCGTTCCCCTCCGGCCCCACAGGCTGTGCAGCTCCGGCCATGAGTCTCCCTCTGGTCTCTGGGTCAGCCGGCGCCCCCGTGCGCGCCTGGGGCAGGGACCCCCGCCTTTTCACTACTGTTAGTAACAGCTGGCGCGCGCTGCTTCACAGCAGGTGGGTGAGCCTACTTTTAGTCTTCCCATCGAAACCCTTAGGTGGCAGTTTTTAACTTTCTCCCTACACACAAGGAACTGCTATACATGGTTCCGGCTTGACGCGGATAGCTAGGTAACACGTAGCGGCCAGGCCAGGCAGACTTCCGGGTGGGTGCGCCCTGGCGCCGAGCGGAGCCAATCGCTGTGCTGAAGTAGTGCGCATGCGCCTGGACGCTTCTTACCAGCGTCCCGACTACAATACCCGGGATGCACCGGGCCCGAGAGGAGCCCTTTTCAAACCGACCAATCGGCAGCCCGCGTCGCCCGGCGCCGCGTTTAAATCCGTGCCGGAGGCGCGTCCTGCATCGTTGGCCGCTTTGGGTAAGGTGGGGTCAGAGTCGGCGGCGAGGCTTTCGCGGTGGGCCAGGTGCAGCGCGGTGCCCGCTGTTCTCTGGACGGGAAGGGGCCGCGCGCCGCCAGGAGCCGGGCCTGGGCTCGAGCAGGGGTCACCGGGGCCCCTCGCGCTGTGGTCGGGGATGCCGGGAGGTCCAGGGCTGCCCCCCAGGCAACCAGAGCCCTCAACACTCTGGCCCAGGAGCCGAGAATTCCGTTATCTCGTCCGATGGCGTTCGGGCTGACTCCCGGCCTGGCAGCACTCGACCCCTGGGGTCCCCTGGGATGCGATCATTTCAGAGCGGCCCCCGCGCCGCCTCTCCCAGACCTGGCCGCGGCCTTCAGCTCTCTCTGCCCCTGTGAGAGAGGGCTGAAGGAACCAGGAGCCCTGGGCCCTGACACGCACTCACCTTCTGGCCCCGTTCCACCCTGCAGTGACTTCTGACAACTCTCTCCATGGAAGGAGGCGGCGGCCGTGATGAGCCTTCAGCCTGCCGGGCAGGGGACGCGAACATGGATAACCCTAAGAAGGAAGGCAAGTCCTAGCTGCTGCAGCGCTGTCGTTGTTCAGGACGTTCAGTAGCGATGGAGGTTGATTTAATGTTTCCTTGAGACATTCTTTCTTTCTCAAGTGCTCGTCTGTACTCTGCACCTGTGAGACACATGACATTTGCTTTTATTTTCTGGTTTTCTTTCACCTCCTCCCCATTTTAAGTTCCATCACCGCCAGGATTCTCATCAGTTTTATTTAGCGCAGTGCCCCCATCCCCTGAACAGTACGTGACACTTTGTGGGCGCTCAAATGTTGATTGTATTGAATTTGATGTTTCCTTTTTTTGTTTGTCGCTGCTTTCTGTTTGCTAAGACTTGTTTAGGATCTTTAAGACCATGTTAATGAGTGAGCCTGGCCCAAAACTCCTTTCTTCTTGTGTGTTTGTCTGGATTTATTTATTTATTGACGGAGTCTCACTCTGTCACCCAGGCTGGAGTGCAAAGGCATGATCTGTACTCACTGCAACCTCTGCCTCCTGAGTTGAAGGGATTCTCCTGCCTTGGCCTCCCTAGTAACTGGGATTACAGGCACCTGCTGCCACACCTGGCTAGTTTTTGTAATTTTAGCAGAGACGGGGTTTTGCCATGTTGCCCAGGCTGGTCTTGAACTCCTGAGCTCAGGCAATTGCCTGCCTCGGCCTCCCAAAGTGCTAGGATGATAGGTGTGAGCCACCTCACCCAGCCTCACAAAGCATTTTGACATTGCTGTATCCTTCGGTTCTCACACTACCTAAGGATCCTTTCTTTTTGAGACCAAGTCTCACTCTGCCTACCAGGCTGGAGTGCAGTGGCATGATCTTGGCTCATTGCAACCTCTGCCTCTCAGGTTCAAGTGATTCTCCTGCCTCAGTCTCCGGAGTAGCTGGGATTACAGGCACCTGCCACCATGCCTGCCTGATGTTTGTTTTTTTAGTAGAGATGGGGTTTTACCATGTTGACCAGGCTGGTCTCAAACTCCTGACCTCAGGTGATCCACCTTCCTGGGCCTCGCAAAGTACTGGGATTACAGGTGTGAACTACCGCTCCCGGCCCCAGGCATCCTCAACGCCTCCATTTTGCAGAAACTCTCCTGGAGACTTTACAAATCAATGTTGCATTTTCTTCATATCTAGAAAGGCGCTTGCCTCTGCACCCCTCTCCTCCTTCCTGTCATGCCTTTCCTTTCAAACATGTCCCTTCCACGTGCATGCTGCACCCCCTGCTCCTTCTTGAGGCCTTCCCCACTTCCGTTGACCTGGCTTCATTTCCTTACTTTTCCCCTGTCCACTGGATCATGCTCATCCACATACAGATATGTTCCCTTGTTTCACTTGTTGCCACGTCTCCTCTGTTGCCTCTCCATTGCCGTGTTTCTCCTTCCAAGCCAAACTTCGAGAGCTTTCTCACTTTTGTTCTGCCATTTTTTTCCACCTCTCAATCCCTCCCGTTCTGGCTTCCATCCTTACCACTGCATTCAAGCTGCTTTCATCAGTCGCTGGCGACTTTCACATTGCCAAATCTCTTGTCATTTTTCTATCTTCATTCAGCTTTTCAGTAACATTCGTCCTTCTGGAAACTTCCCTGGCTTGGAGTCCAAGGCGCTCTTGGTTTTCCTCCTGCCTCTCTGGCTGGTGTATTTTGTCTCTGTGTGGGCTCCTCCTCCTCTGCCATCTTCTGAGGCTGATTTCCCCAAGACCTGCTCTGGGACAGCTTTGTGCTTTCGCCCTCAGGGCGGTCCGCATTCCCATGGCTGCACAGCGCATCTGCTGACTGCGGCGCCCAAGTTTTGTGTTGAGCGCAGACTCTCCTCTGAGCTCTGGGCTTGTACATTCACCTGCCTATTTAGCGTCTTCACACGCATGTCTCATCTCAAACTCGGTATACCCCGTCTGCATCCGCACGCCCTGTTCTTAACCTGTTCTTTTTGTCTTTCCCATCACCTATTTTATTTCTCCATTTCACCCAGCTGTCCTAACTGAGAACCTCCTACATTCATGCCATCACCAGCTACCATCATCTCCACCTTCAGAATATATCCTGGATCCGTCTACAGACTCTCCATCTACATCCAGATGCTGCTCTCCGGGTCTCAGCCATGCTGTCTCACCCACTCCTACTTATATATGATTCCCATTGGCTAGTATGTTCATTTGTAATGCTTCCTTTCAGATACACTTTCTACACAGAAACGTTACCTTTTAAAAACACAAGTTAGATTATAAAGCTCTTCTCTTTTCTTTTTTTCTTTCTTTTTTTTTTTTTTT
>NW_012114466.1:1299089-1317255 GCF_000951035.1 Colobus angolensis palliatus | reverse complement strand
CTGTAGTCCCAGCTACTCGGGAGGCTGAGGCAGGAGAATGGCGTAAACCCTGGAGGCGGAGCTTGCAGTGAGCTGAGATCCGGCCACTGCACTCCGGCCCGGGCGACAGAACAAGACTCCGTCTCCAAAAAAAAAAAGGAAAAAATCTAACTTAGAGCCTCCTATGAAAAACTAAATTAACATAATGACAGGATACACTTTGGGGAGTGAAATTTCACAGTACCTTTATTTAGTTCTAAGCTATAGAGCCTGGTAATATTTTTCTCTTTATCAGCTGTGGCACTAAAATAACAGTGGATTCTTTCCCCCTAGACATTCTTCTTTTGGCCGATGAAAAATTTGACTTCGATCTTTCATTGTCTTCTTCAAGGTAAACAAATGAGTTTTCTTCCCTTGCCTTGGGCATAACCACATTCAGTAAAGTCTTTCCTTTAAATGCCAATGTTATGAGTTATTAATAATTGTTTTTTTAAAAAAATAGTGCAAATGAAGATGATGAAGTCTTCTTCGGACCCGTTGGACATAAAGAAAGATGTATTGCTGCCAGCTTGGAATTAAATAACCCGGTTCCCGAACAGCCTTCGTTGCCCGCGTCTGAGAGTCCCTTTGCCTGGAGCCCTCTGGCCGGGGAGAAGTTTGTGGAAGTGTACAAAGAAGCTCACTTACTGGCTTTACAGATTGAGAGCAGCAGCCGGAACCAGGCGGCCCAGGCTGCCAAGCTTGAAGACCCTCAGAGCCAGGGTGTGGAAAGATTCATACAGGAGTCAAAATTAAAAATAAACCTCTTTGAGAGAGAAAAGGAAATGAAGAAAAGCCCCACGTCTCTTAAAAGAGAGACATACTACCTGTCAGACAGCCCCTTGCGGGGGTCCTCTGTGGGAAAGCCTCGGCTCTTGGCCTCCTCCCCGGCCCTGCCCAGTTCTGGTGCCCAGGCCAGCCTCGCCCGGGCGCTGGGGCCTCCGCGCTCTGCTCATGCTTTGCCCAGGGAGTCATGCACTGCTCCTGCTCCAAGTCAGGCAGCGACTCAGAGGAGGCCCGGGAGCAAATTGCTGCTGCCTCGAGTGGCTTCTGTTAGAGGAAGAAGCATCCCTGGGGCTGCGGAGAAGGTAAATGCCACAGCAGCACACCTGTCTGGGGAGCCGCCACTCCTTGCCCCTCAGCCCTCTCACGGAAGCCACATGGGGAAAGCCGCGGAGGTGGCGAGGCTCCGAGGCTTCCGAAGCACAGGAATGGGGAGTCCAGGAAAAGCAGTCGCCAATAGGGAGCTGATGTGGGGGTGGCTTGGGTAGGGTTGGGGTGACTTAATACTTCCTCCTAAATTCTGTCTGAAGTTGTTCCTTTTGTTTTGTTACAATGCTGGATATGCCACACAGTACGGATTTCATTTGCTTTAACAAGCAACCTCTTCTAAAAACTCCCCCTCCTCTGTGATAGCTGCTAGTCAGCCTCCTTGACCGTGCCTCAGTTTACATTGCATTCCTCCTGGGCATTAAGTGAGGTGAGCTTTCCTGGGAGGTGGCAGTTGACAGGGGTGCCTTTGGGTGCAGTCTACCAACTCTGGGACACTGAGGGTCCTGGAGGTCTGGGGGAAAGGTGGGGGTGAGCACAGGGCTTGCTGCCAGGGCTGCCCGATCTGGCTCTTGCTTGGGAGAGGGAGGCTGCTCCTCCTGTGGGAGAGGCTGCAGAGAGGAGGACAGGGCGGGTGGGAGCCCCGGGGCCCACCCTGCAGCCCGTTCCCAACTCTGCCCCCTCCCCTGGGCAGCACTTACAGAGGAAGACCCTGGGTGGGGCCATTAGGAGGTACAGGCAAATGCAGAATGCTCAGCATGGGCCCAGAAATTCCTTTACCCCCACCAAGCCCATCTCCTGAGCCACGTGACTCCCTGTGGTGAGAGCCAAGAATGGAAGCCAGCCGAGGTGCAGCTGCCACGCACTGCCCTTGACAAGGACGTATGTCCGGCACTACCACCCCGAATAGCTGGGGCCTGTCCGTTGGTCCTGCAAACTCCTTTTATTGGAGCCCGTTTGGATGTAAATTCCTACCGTGATGTTTCTAGAATGAGAGCGGGATGGGTCTTGCTGTGTGGAGCACACGTGGACTCGGGACAGGGATTGTGCATGTAGCATGCGTGGACTCGGGGAGAGAGGTGGTGTGATGTGGGGTGCTCCAGACCCACTGAAGCATCTCCTTTGATCTCCTGGTCCTCCGTGGTGAGCTGGGGTCCAGAGAGCTTGTTCCCAGCGGACAGGGCACTGTGCGCACAGCTGAGATGCACTCACTCACGCACACTTGGGAGCCCCACCACCTCCTGCATGCTTGTCTGGGAGAAGTCACTCCTAGAGCGGCTCACGGCACATGCTCACTCCTGTGAGGAGTCATTAGCAATGGGTGGACCACTTGATTGTAACACCTACTTAAAAGTGTGCTTCACAGACAGCTGCTAGGATGCCTAAAGGAAGAAGAAAAAGAAAATAACCAGTGTTATTTTGAGGATGAGGATGTGGAGGATGAGGAGAAGGTTGAGGATGTGGAAGTTGGAAGCTCACGCACTGCTGGTGGGACCGTGAAACGGTGCAGCTGTTGTGGAAACAGTTTGGCAGCTCCTCAAAAAACTAAATGTAGAGGTCCCATGGGACCCAGCAGCTCCACTCCTTAGTACACAGACCTGAGAGAATTGAAGCCATATTCACAGAAAAAGCCACATGCAGATGTTCAAAGCAGCATTATTCATAACAGCCAAAAGAGTAGGACCAACCCAGGCATCCAGCCAATGATGAACGGGTAAAGAAAATGGGCTCTCTCCAGACAATGGTTTATTTCTGGCAACAAGAAGGAACACTGCCAGGTGTGGTAGCTCACACCTGTAATCACAGCACTTTGGGAAGCCAAGGTGGGCGAATCACCTGAGGTCAGGAGTTTGAGCCCAGCCTGGCCAACATGGCGAAACCCCGTCTCTACAAAAAATACAAAAATTAGCCATGTATGGTGGTGCACACCTGCAATCTCAACTACTTGGGAGGCTGAGGCAGGAGAATCGCTTGAAGCTGGGAGGTGGAGGTTGCAGTGAGCCAAGATGGCGCCACTGCACTCTAGCCTGGGCAACAGAGCAAGACTCCGTCTCCAGGAGAAACACAGTGCTGATACATGCTTAACACAGACAACCCTTGAAAACATTTTGCCCAGTGAAAGAGGCCATAACAAAAGGTCTCATGTCATATGGTTCCATTTATATGAAATGACCATGACAGGTCAATGACAGAGGTGTGGTTGAGTGCTTCCCTAGATGGGGCTGGGGAGGTTGAGGGAATGGGGAGTAACTGCTAATGGGTACAGGTTTTTGTTTGTTTGTTTTTTCTGAGACAGAGTTCTGCTCTTGTTGCCCAGGCTGGAGTGCAATGGTGCGATCTTGGCTGACTGCATCCTCTGCCTCTCGGGTTCAAGCAGTTCTGTCTCAGTCTCCCGAGTAGCTGGGATTACAGGCGCATGCCACCACGCCTGGCTAATTTTTGTATTTTTAGTAGAGACAGGGTTTCATCCTATTAGTCAGGCTGGTCTCGAACCCCTGACCTCAGGTGATCTGCCCGCCTCAGCCTCCCAAAGTGCTGGGATTACAGGTGTGAGCCACCGTGCCTAGCCGGGAACAGATTCTTTTTAGGAACAGGACCATATTTTAAGATTAGCTTGTGCTGGTTGTACAACATAACAGATGTACTAAAAACCACTGAAGTATATACTGTTTAAAATAGTGACTTTTACGTTATCAGAAGTATCTCAGTTTTTAGAAATGCTATAAAGGGAAAAAGTTACTGCTGCGTCTTTACCACTCTGAGCTTCTATTGCTGTTACCTTATTAACCCTCCTGTTATGAGGGGCTATTTATGTAAGTATGAATTAGTTCCATGAATGCCCTTGTCCCTAAATATGTTAGGAACTTATTTTTTGACTCTTCTGGCGAAAGAAAATGGCTTTCAGTACTAGGCCAAGAAGATTTATTGCAATTGTGCAGTTTCTCTGGTACAGATGGCCATTTAATGGATGAGTCCTTTCTGTACAGCATTTTAAAATTTGTTTAACTAGACCAGCTTTCTCATTATCATTCTTAAATAAGGATCCTGACTGGGGAACGGCTTTAGAGGACCGCTGTCCTATTAATGACCTGTGTCAGTATCATTTGATGCTGTTTTTAATGAGGAAGCAAAATCCATCATCACTTTTGTCCACAGTGATTTGGTGGAGGATGTGAACTGCTTGCTCTGTTCCCTTCAATCTAGCTGATGAATGGAGGAACACGCATAGCATTGGGGAAGATAGTGCCTGAGCTTGCTTTAAATTGAAGCCTGAGTATCTCTGTACATTGTTAAGGACTAGACAGTTCTCACAGTTCAAATTAAATTTTTTCAGCCCAAGAAAGAGATTCCAGCTAGTCCTTCCAGGACAAAAATCCCAGCCGAGAAGGAATTCCACCAGGATGTTCTCCCTGAGAAACATGCCCCAGGTGCTGTCAGTGTGCCGGCTGCTGGAAGCCACTTGGGCCAGGGCAAGCGGGCGATACCTGTTCCAAATAAGGTGAGTTGGCTGCTGGGGCCCAGACTTGTGGTTGCTGGGAATGAGGTGGCAGCTGTGTGTACAAGTGCTTTGGATTAAAATCAGTGGCTCATACCTATAATCCCAGCATTTTGGGAGGCCAAGATGGGAGGATCACTTGAGCCCGAGAGTTCAAGACCATCCTGAGCAACATGATGAAACCCATCTCTCCAAAAAATACAAAAATCAGCTGGGCATGGTGGTACGCACCTGTAGTTCCAGCTACTCGGGAGGCTGAGATGGGATGATTGCTTGAGCCCAGGAGGTGGAGGCTGCAGTGAGTCATAATCATGTACTGCACCCCAGGTTGGGTGACAGAACGAGACCCTGTCTCAAAAAAAAAAAAAAAAAAAAAAAAAAAAAAGAGGTGGAAAAGTTGAAAATACACCCACAAGAGGCAGCCTGCAAAATACATGCAGAGAATACTGGCTTCGCTGTGTGCACTGATGGCTGGCCTCTGCCCTGGGAGCTGTGTGGGTTGGGAAAAGTCAGTGTCTCAGAGCCCTAGTTCGTAGGTGGGGATATTCCGTTTCCCTCATGTAGGGTCCTTGAACAGATGACATGAGATGTTGATGTTTTGAAAACAGCAGCTGGGTGTGGTGGCTCACACATGTAATCTCAGCACTTTGGGAGGCTGAGGCAGGAGGCTCAGTTGAGCCCAGGAGTTTGAGACCAGCCTGGGCAATGTAGTGAGACCCCATCTCTACTAAAAAATAAAAATAGCCAGGTATGGTGGTGCATGCCTGTGGTCCCAGCTATTTGGGAGGCTGAGGTGAGAGGATTGCTTGAACCCAGGAGGTCAAGGCTGCAGTGAGCTGTGATCATGCCACCACATTCCATTCCAGCCTGGGCAACAGAGTGAGACCCTGTCTGAAAGAAAAAACTGCAGTTCCTCATAGGCATGGATACCTATCAGCCACATCTTGGCCACTTATTTTCTGGCACTGGCGGTAAACCGAGCTGGGTGTAAGAGTACTGGCAGTTCTTGTTAAAAGTGCCCAAAGCTGGGCCCTACAGCTGCTGACTCATGGGGTCTGGGCTGGGGCCCCAAATCTGCATTTCCGCTATAGCTCCCTAATGTGATCCTCACGCAGGAGCTTGAAGACTATGCTTTGAGAAGTGCTGCTTGACTTTTTTCTTCTTCAAATTCAAGATGATAATATTAGATTATTTAAAAATATTAAAAACCCCTACTTTTTTTTTTTTTTTCGCCCAGGCTGGAGTGCAACGGCACGGGCTCAGCTCACTGCAACCTCCACCACCTGGGTTCAAGCGATTCTCCTGCCTCAGCCTCCCAAGTAGCTGGGTGCCTACCACCATGCCAGGCTAATTTTTATATTTTTAGTAGAGACGGGGTTTCACTATATTGGCCAGGCTGGTCTCAAACTCCTGACCTTGTGATCCGACCGCTTCGGCCTCCCAAAATTCTGGGATTGCAGGCGTGAGCCACCGCGCCTGGCCAAAAACCCCTTACTTTTGCAGACATAAGTTACAGGTAAATAATGAGATCTTTGCTGATTCTGTTTTTTCACATTTTGCCCCAGTTGGGGTTGAAGAAGACCCTGTTAAAAGAACCCGGCTCTACCAGCAATCTCGCAAGGAAGTCCTCCTCAGGGCCTGTTTGGAGCGGGGCATCCAGTGTGTGCACATCCCCAGCAGCGGGCAAAGGTGAGGCAGCCGGCATCGTGCCTGGACCCACATCTGGCCAGGTGAGGCCTGGAGTGCTGCTGAGGCCTCGGAGACTGTTTCTACAGAGGGCGTGCTCTGTGCGGTGGACCAGGCTGTCGGCTGAGTCGCTGTGCTTGCCCTCAGTGCGTCTGTCCCATGAGGAGGGCACAGTCAGATGGGTGGCTTCAGTCTAGGTGTTACACACAGCCAGAAAGCGTGTATGATACCGCGTGCCTGAGAACACAGAAGGAATCAGGCTCATGTCAATGCCATGAGACACCAGTTTTAAAATAGGACTATTCCAGATAATTTAGGGCATATGGCCCCCATAACTCCTGGGTGCCTGTTTAAATCCATGCTCCCACACCTGTTTGAGGTCAAGCCACGGCTGCCATCTAGTGGTAAGGGAAAGCCTTCGCCTTTCTGCTCTTCAGAGCGAAATCCTCTTGAAGGTGCATTGGCGGTGTGGAGTCTCGGGGTCGTTGAGGGCAGCACGGTGTGGATTGTGTTCACAAAATGAAAAAAGTGGGCCTGGTGCAGTGGCTCACACCTGTGATCCCAGCACTTTGGGAGGCCGAGATGGGTGGATCGCTTGAGTCCTGGAGTTTGAGACCAGCCTGGCCAACATGGTGAAACCCTGTCACTATTGAAAACACAAAAACTAGCCGGGCATGGTGGCGGGTGCCTGTAGTCCCAGCTACTGGGGAGACTGGGGCACAAGAATCGCTTGAACCCGGGAGGCGGAGGATGCGGTAAGCCGAGACTGCGTCACTGCACTCCAGGCTGGGCGTCAGCGAGACTCCGTCTCAAAAAAAGAAAAGTGTGTACTCTAATCAGAGAATCCTCACTCTGCCATTCTGTGATTAAGAGAGGTTTGTGTCCTTATCTTTACAGACTGAGGTGACGACCTCCTGAGCTCAAGCAATCCTCCCACCTCAGCCTCCTGAATAGCTGGGACTACAGCCACATGCCACCACACCCAGCTAATTTTGTGTGTGTGGTTTTGTTTTGTTTTGTTTTTGAGATGGAGTCTCCCTCTATTGCCAGGTTGGAGTGCAGTGGTGCAATCTTGGCTCACTGCAACCTCTGCCTCCTTCCAGTGATTCTCTTGCCTCAGCCTCCCAAGTAACTGGGACTACAGGTGCCCGCCACCACGCCTGACTAATTTTTGTATTTTTAGTAGAGATGGGGTTTCACCATGTTGGCCAAGATAGTCTCGATCTCTTGACCTCATGACCCGCCCGCTTCGATCTCCCAAAGTGCTGGGATTACAGACGTGAGCCACTGCGCCTGGCACACATTTTTGTGTTTTTTGTAGAGAGGATGGTCTCACTATATTAGCCAGGCTGATCGCGAACTCCTGGCCTCGAGTGATCTCCTGCCTTGGCCTCCCAAAGTGTTTGGATTATAGGCATGAGCCACCACTCCTGTTCCTAAAGTTTTTATTTAAGAATCCTTGGGCACGGTGGCTCAGGCCTGTAATCCCAGCACTTTGGGAGGCCGAGACCAGCAGATCACGAGGTCAGGAGATCGAGACCATCCTGGCTAACACGATGAAACCCTGTCTCTACTAAAAAAATACAAAAATTAGCCGGGTGCAGTGGTGGGCGCCTGTAGTCCCAGCTACACGGGAGGCTGAGGCAGGAGAATGGCGTGAACCCGGAAGGCGGAGCTTGCAGTGAGTGGAGATTGCGCCACTGCACTCCACCCTGGGCGGCAGAGCGAGACTCCGTCTCAAAAAAAAAAAAAAAAAAAAAAGAATCCTTTACCAGATCATCTGTGTATATTGGTAGCTCAGTATTTATTATTCTAGTTTATCTGGTCTTCTATTTTAAATAGTGTTTATGGTTAATATGACCCAGACTCCTTGTAATTTTAAAGGAATCAACCAGTAACAATTGCGTCTTTTTTCCCTGTTCCCTGTCCACCTCTGTGACCAGACAGATGAGACATATAACTAGACTGTCCCCTTCCATCGGCTCAACTAATGTAGATTTCTCCTGCCAACATAATCCACGAAGATAGGAGAGCTTGAATTTATGCATGCTTGTGTACATGTTAGTAATGATTTTGAGGATAAGTACCTTAGAATACACTCAGCTAAGCTAAAAGCTGTCCTGTGTTTGATGATGTTGCCTGATGGGCTTATAGAATATTTTTAATGTGTCACATGTTTAAGGTAGATGAGCTAAAGACAGCATAACTTCTGTGTGTTTGTTAAACAGCTGCATAATTTTATAATGTGATTTTTGTGTGTACACCCTTCTAGCTAAATCAAGTGAATTTGCAAGTATTCCTGCAAACAGCTCCCGGCCTCTGTCAAACATCAGCAAGTCAGGCGGAATAGGACCTACCCTGCTGCGGCCAGCTCTGCCTGCAGGCCCTGTGGGGGCATCCTCCCGGCAAGCCAAGCAGGTCGATGTTTCTGGGCTGGCAGCGGAGCAGCCCTCAGCGCCCCCCTCAGCGTCCCCCACCCAACCCCAGACTCCGGAAGGTGGAGGCCAGTGGCCGAACTCCAGTTCCACTTGGTCAGAATCTTCTCAATTGAATAAGACTAGAAGTATCAGACGGCGAGATTCCTATCTAAATTCCAAGACAAAGGTTATGCCTACTCCTACAAATCAATTTAAAATTCCTAAGTTTTCTATTGGTGAGTAATAGATACATTTTAATGTATCTTTAAAATATTGAAGAAATTCCATTTAAAGTTTTAAACAATTATTGATGGCAGTGACGGTGTTTTTAGTGCTTTCCTCCAACAGTGCTTTCAGGTGTGACCCGCTGTCTTCTCGCCCACTTTGTTTTGGGGAGTCAGTGGAGGCCCCCAGAATGTCTTACGTTCGTTCTTGTGTGTGTGACACCCCGGAACTCTTAGGCTGCTTGTAAGGTTTTCTCTTTACTGTTACCGTCAGCAGTTTGATTATATGTGCTTTGAGACGGCTTTCTTTGCCTTTATCCTGCTTGGGGTTTCTTAGGCTTCTTTGATCTGTAGGTTGGTTTTTTTCCATCAAATTTGAAAAACCTTGGCCATTATTTCTTCAGCTATCTTTGCATCTTTCCTAGGCCTCTAATCAGATCTATTACAGGCCTCTTGACATTGTCTTACAGGACACCGAAGCTCTGTTCTTTTTTTTAAATTTCAGCCTTTTTTCTTTTTCTTTTCTTTCTTTTTTTTTTTTGTTTTGTTTTTTATTTTTTGTTTTTTGAGACGGAGTCTCATTCTGTCACCCAGGCTAGAATGCACTGGCATGATCTTGGCTCACTGCAACCTCCACTTACTGAGTTCAAGCAATTCTCCTTCCTCAGCCTCCTGAGTAGTTGGGATTATAGGTGCCCGCCACCATGCCCTGGTAATTTTTTTTGTATTTTTGGTAGAGACGGGGTTTCGCCATGTTGGCCAGGCTGGTCCCTAACTCCTGACCCACCCACCTCGGCCTCCCAAACTGTTGGGATTACAGGCGTGAGCTGCCACGCCCGGCCCAGCCTTTTCCCTTGAGCTGCGGTTTGGGTCATTTCTGTTGTCAGATATCATTTCTTCTGCAGTGCCTAATAGCTGTGATGCCCATCCAGTTAACTTTCTGTTTCTAACATAATAGTTTCCCCTTATTTCTCCTCATGGTACTTGCATTTTCTTTTACATCCTCGTGAGCAAATTGATAATGGTTTTAAGGTCTACGATTCTTCTCATACCATCTTCCGCATCATTTTGGGGTCTGTTTCTGTTGACTAATTTTGTTTCCGGGTTTTGGCCTCATTTTCCTGCCTCTACGTTTTTTACAGGTTTTTCTTGGTTGTTGGATATTGTCAGGTGTAGACGTTTGAATGTCTGGATTTTGTTGTCTTTCTCTGAGGAGTTGGGTTGGGCTTGGCAGGCAGTGAAGGTGCAGATCATCCTTCTGAGGCTTTTTATGCTTTGAAGTGGTGGGTCTAGAATAGTCTTTCCGCCTCCTGCCACCGGCGCCCTTCCCAAGGCCTCTGCTGCACGCCCGTGTGTCCCGCGAGGTCCCTGCACTCCGGCTGCTGCAAGATGGTGGCTTCGTGGCCCTGTGAGCTCCGCTCGTTGCTGCCCGGTAGTTGCTCTTCTCTTGACCTTGAGGACTCCTGCCCTGTACCTGTGCACTGCCTGGTGCTCAGCCAGAGACTCGAGATTCCCCTTGGGTTCCTAGAGCTCGTTCTAGGAGTAGCCCCCTCCTCTCTAGTTTCTGGCCCTCACATTGCAGCCACCTCAGCCTCCTAAGCCCCAGCCACTGCCCTCTCCAGTCACTGAGGCCACCAGCCCTAGCAGGTGTCTGGCCAGTAGTGGGTAGGTGTTTGTAAAGTTTCCATGAATTACTCGAACAATTGTGTGCAATGCAGAAAGTTCTCAGAGCTGACTTAAGGTGAGAGGAGCGTCCTGGCCTCCTCTGTCAGGTAGATCTATCTGCCCTCTGGGTGCTTGAGGATTTTAAGTTCTGGCAGTGCCAGCCAGCACAGGCAGCCTGTAACTCCCGGAAACCACACTCTGAGTCCTGCTGTAGGAACAAGCTGTTCTGCTGAGTGTCTTCTCTGTGCTGGAATGCTTTGGGGGACAAGGGACATCATGATAAGACAGACCTACTCTCACGGAATTTCTGTTTAATAGGAAAAGACACGAAATGTTGTCAGATGAGCAGGCCTTCAGATCCTAGCATAACGAAGCGACTAAGAGAAGATGGTGTCCTGGGGCTGGCGTGTTTGGGGAGGAATTTGCATCAGGTGGTTCTTTGGCAAAGATGGTCAGGAGGTGACACGGGACTGAGATCTGAACCAGGACACCGAGGCAACTGGTAGGAAAGTTTAAGGGGGAGCACTCCAGGCAGAGGCAATGGCGAGTACAGAGGTCCTGGGGCAGGAAGGCACGGGGTGCGCTCCGGGAGCAGCTCAGGGGCCGAGGATAGGAGCGCGGCCACTGTGGTCCGGATTCCGCATAGACGTGCGACAGCTGGTCGGTACCCCTTGGTGTGAGGGACCCAGGCTTCTTCCATCCTGTGTTGCTGTGATGAGCTTCTCGTCCTCGTGGTCTAGTGTGGCTGCACCGGCTCTGGCCCTCACACCTCCCGGCAGGAAGCCTGTTTAGGTGAAGGAGAGCAAATCCTCACCTTTCAAGGACTCTCACTGCAAGTTGTCTCTGTCACTCCATTTATGTCCCGTTGGTCACCACACTTCCCTGCACAGGATGCTAGGACACGTTGTCTTTATTCTGCACACAGCTGAAATGTCTTACTGAGAAGAGGAGGAAAGTAGCTGTTGAACAAAAACTAGCAACCTCAGCCAGTCGGTGACCAAGGGGCAGGGTAAGAAGAGATGAAGACAGAGGGGCAGCCCGAGGCCAGCTCGCAGAGCGCCGCGTGACCAGAGCGGGACCTGGAGTACCGTCAGTTCCAGAGGATGTGCATGCAAGAGATTAGAGCAGAGCGACTTGACCTTCAGAAGATCCCTCCATAGATGGAAGAGCAGAGTCTGTGGGCGGGAGCGAGGTGGGGAGGGTAATGCGGACCTCGCCCTCACTGTTGGGGAGGAGGCTAGTGCTGGGGAAGGAGGCTGGGGTGCTGTGGTCTGCCTGACATTCTGGTAGCTTAGGGCCCATGTGGCAGTGTAGAAAGGGACTCGAGTGGCCCTGAGGTTCTGGCGGAACCTGGGTGCTGCCGCTCATGTGACAGGAGGGCTGGAAGAGGCAGCGGGCAGACTCCACGGCCCCATTTTGGAAGTAGTGAGGGTGGCAGGCCACTTGGGCTGCTGCTGAGGGGTGGAGCAGGCTGAGAACTCAGAGAGGCCACAGCTGGAGACCTCAGTGTAGGTTTCAACAGCAGAGAGCTGAGTTTGTAGAGATGGGAGCTGTGGGCCGGGCACGGTAGCTCACGCCGGTAATCCTAGCACTTTGGGAGGCCAAAGTGAGTGGATCACCTGAGGTCAGGAGTTCGAGACCAGCCTGATCAACATGGTGAAATCCTGTCTCTACTAAAAATACAAAAATTAGCCAGGCATGGTGGCACATGCCTGTAATCCCAGCTACTTGGGAAGCTGAGGCAGGAGAATCACTTGAGCCAGGAGGCAGAGGTTGTAGTGAGCCGAGATGGTGTCACTGCATTCCAGCCTGGGTGACAGAACGAGACTGTCTCAAAAAAAAAAAAAAGAAAGAAAGAAAGAAAAGAAATGGGAGCTATGATTGGGTGGGTTCTTCAGGGACACCCCACGGCCCAGATCACGTGGAGGTTTGTTCGGCAGTGCTTGCTTCTCTTCTGCCTGAATGCCTGGAGCCGGGACACGTGTCTGCCGTGTTTCTCCTGACCACATTGGCACAAATGTCGGCTGGTCTCCACAAATGTCGGCTGGCTGTCGGGCTGCTTGATGCCACAGGACTTCTGCTAATCCCAGATTCCCTGTTGACTTTGCCCTGTTTCCCAGACCGTGCCCCTGGGGGCTCCTTAGGCACCTCTCAGACGTGCATTTCACCTTCAGCAGGCGGTTCCTCCTCTCTCCACGATGCTGGGAACAGGGCTGTCTCTTGCACGCCTTTGGTCATTCATCAGGGTCAAAACTGGTCCCACAGACTCAGCACTGGCCAGAAGAGAGGCCCCAAGGGAATGGCCATGCTGTTGGGAACACACAGCTCTGGGAGGCACGTGGTGGTGCGCACTCTTTGGCTGAGAGCACTGGTGGTGTTGCTCCTTGGCTGTGACACCAGCTGTCACTGTGGAGGAGAAGTGAGGGCTGAGGGCACTCGTAGCGTGGGACCACATGAGCGGTGCCCTGTAGTGGAGCCTTTCATACATGCACTTTCTCAAAATACTCGAGACAAGCAGCCTTCTTTGTCTGAAACAGTCAAACACTGAAAACAGTCCAGTGACAAATGTTGCTATTCACTCTGAGTCCACGCTGCCGGGTCACCCAGAGGATTGAGACTTGGAATTCTGGGTACTGGGAGCTGCAGTGAAGCTGTGCTGTCCTGGTTTAGGGAAGAGCTGACGTGGGCCTGGGAGGCGCGTGTGCGCATGCAGCCCTAGGGCACTCTTGAGGGTGTCAGGAGATGGCTTGTTCGTGTTCTGTTTCATAAGAAGAATGACCTTCCTGTGCCACCGTGGAAGCTGATGAAGAGTGCACTCCACCCAGCTGAGGGAGAGGACAACCAAGAGGAAGGGATCCCGGGAGAGGGGGAGCCAGCGCGGGAGGCGGCGAGGGAGAGGCAGGGGGCGGGGGAGAGGGAGGCGGCGAGGGAGAGGCAGGCGGCGAGGGAGAGGGAGGCAGGCTTGCCTCCGCACCCACCAGGTGTGACCACCTTGGGTCTCACAAAGACCTCTGTGAATGGTGCAGGGTCAGTGACTCAAGAATGTTCCAAAAGACAGGGATGATAGGATGATTCAGTCACAGACCACCCCACTCCATAAAAGAAAAGAAACACTAGGATGAGCAACACAGTGAGACCCCAATTCAAATTTTGAAAAAATTTCAAAAAAATTTAGCCAGGCATGGTGCTGGGCACCTGTAGTCCCAGCTACTTGGGAGGCTGAGGCAGGAAGATCACTTGAGCCCAGGAGTTCAAGGCTGCAGTGAGCTGTGATCACGCCACTGCACTCCAGCCTGGGTGACAGAGCAAGACCTTGTTTCTTGTAAGAAAGAAAAGAAACAAACAAACCGAAAACGGAGGTGGAGAGAGGATGGGAGCACGTTTGGCTCAGCTGTGTGCAAGCTGCACACCTCTCCAGTGCTGGGGTGAACACTGGAGGCCTGGTGAACTCACAGGTGGGGGCGGTGGGAAGGTGTGAGGGGCAGATTTTTAACTCTTGTAACAAATGGAGTTTTTGAAGAATGTGGAGGTAGCAATGTGGGTGTGTGATTTAGACATGTGTGAGGGTAGACATCATAAGAAGCTGCCAGCAAGTTGGAGGCAGAGCTGGGTGTGTTGCGAGACTTGTTTGTCTCATAAAATTTTAACCTTCATTTTTAAAAACTCTGTGCGTGAATCACTTTGACGGAGGTGATTTTTAAAAGAATAGGAGAGGCTGGGGCGGTGGCTCACACCTGTAATCCCAGCACTTTGGGAGGCCGAGGTGGGCAATCACTTGAGGTCAGGAGTTCGAGACCAACCTGGCCAACATGGCAAAATGCTGTCTCTACTAACAATACAAAAATTAGCCGGGCGTGGTAGCAGGCACCTATAATTCCAGCTACTCTGGAGGCTGAGGCACGAGCATCACTTGAACCCAGGGGTCGGAGGTTACAGTGAGCCAAGATCACACCACTGCACTGCACTCCAGCCTGGGTGACAGAGAGAGACTCTGTCTCAAAAAAAAAAAAAGAAAAAGAAAAGAACAGGAGAGAGGAAATGTAAGTGCAGGCAGCCTTTTTGAGGAGACCTGACTTTAAAGAGGGGCAGGGACGTGGGACAGGAGCTTGGGTGCAGGGGCAGGAGGGCGGGCGTGAGCTTGTTGAGATGGAGGGCCCAGCAGCAGCTGTGATATTGCCAGAGAGTGGGGCTGTCTGTGGGGGCAGCAGCCTGGACCCTTGCCTGGCCTCCTGGAAGCACCTGCAGAGAAGAGGTCTCAGCTCCGGGCCCCACCCTTTCCTCTTAGTGCTGGGGTAAGGGGCTCTGAGGGACAGCCGCTTTCCCCCATGGCTTCCCAGACATAGCAAGGTGTTCCAAGGGGGTCCTGGTGCCTGAGGCTTTGGAGGCCCCAGAGCACATGTGCTGATACTCAGGTGCACACTGGGATTTTCAAGGAGCCCGTATAGTGGAGGAGGAACCACGGAGCCAGTGTTTGGAGGGGGTGGTGGCGGGACTGGACCTCTGGGGCCTGTGGTGGGCCTTAGCTCAGTACCTGGTGACCCTTTTGCCCTCTGAGCCTGCTTTTCATCCCATTGTGAATATCAGATGAGATCATACACATGGAAATACTTGTCAACTAAAACAGCACAAACACAATGTAATGAATTATTATTATCCCATTAATGTCATGGTTCAGGAAATGAGGTATGTGGGCTCTGTTGGGCATGCCTGGGAACCTGAACCCCTGCAGTGTCGTTCCTGTGGGCAAGTGTCTAGCGCGTGCAGGTGCCGTCTGACAAGTCGACTTCACTCTGTGAAAGTCGTGCTCTGCCCTGATGGGATCAATGGCCAGGGTGGAGTGGCGCAGTGAAGAGGGCTCTTACCTTTCTCCCCCACGTCCATCCATCAGACCGCAGCCTTTGCCTGGGCCGGGGTCCCCATGTAGGGGTGAGTGCCTCTCATGCTCCTGCCTACGGCAGGGTGGCCCTTTGTGGACCAGTGCCACCTACACTACAAGTTGGGACAGTGGAGATACTCGGAGAATTGCCTATTTGGTGAAGATCCCCCAACAGTAGTTCTCCCCCGATCGCTTTGGCTGACTGCACACTTCTTTTGTTGGTCTTAGGTGACTCCCCGGACGGTGCAACACCAAAGCTGTCGCGGGCGCAGCGGCCGCAATCGTGCACGTCAGTTGGCAGGTGAGTGACGTTGGTCCGCTTCCTCTCTTTATGGCTGTAGAGTGACTCATGCATCCGCTACCCTCAAGCATTTGGTAACCCTGCAGCCTGGCCTGCACATCTGGCTTCAGTGCCAGTCTCTTGGGTGCAGGCTGAGCTCCCGACCTGTACCAGCCCCTTTTAGATCTCCTGCAGACTTAAGACATCTGAGACTTCCGCGATGCAGTACGGCGTTTCCCAGCTCTGAACTGATGTGGTTGCCACTCCAGGCTGCATAGCAGAAGCCCCTCCGGCACTCTTAGGACTGCCTGCGCCCAGCCTGCTCCAGGGGTTCTGATTCGGTTCATCTAGCCTGGAGGCCAGCAGCTGGATTTCCTAAAGCTCCTGGGTGACTGTGACTCGTCCCGCAGTCGAAGAGCACTGGCGTGGCACCTTGATTCTGACTTGGCTTTGAATCCCAGCTCCACCACTTCCTGGTCTTTGATCCAGTATAAGTTCCCAAATGTTGCTGACCTTTTTCCTCATGTCGAGTAGGGATGGCCCAGGCTCAGCAGAGCAGGCACCGCAGACAGTAAGAAAATGTGCAGATGCTCGCGCAGGAGTTGCTCAGGTAGCAGCCCCACCCGCACCATCCCGAGCCCCAGTGCAGCTCTGTGGACCCTGGCACAGCACAGGAGAGCTCGCACTGGTGCCCTTTAGCCTGTGTGCACCTCAAAGTCTCCTGTGTGGAGCTGGGGTGTGGGCAGCAGGAAGGACACTCAGACCCCCCGGACCAGCATGGGGTCCTGGTGCCATTGTGTGACCAGGCGGGCACTTCTCTGGACCTTGCTGAGGGGAAGTGGGCAGAGTAAGCCTGGGCTAGGACACCAGAGAGGGTGCTGCTGGCTCTGCCATGGACCAGCCTGGGGCCGCTTGCAAGTCTTTTGATGACTCTGGGCTTTAGTTTCCTCCTGTGTGAGCTCAGGACACGCTTTGGAAGGTGGAACCAGCCAGTCCCTCACGTGCTGCGTGTGGTGCGGTGCTAAGCTGCTGTCCCTCCCACGCATGGTGTTGAAGAGCAAAGACCAGACCCAGGCAGCCACTGGTCACCTCACTTGTCTCTCTGTGCCTCAGTTTCCTCACCTCACCCAGGATTACTTTGAGGATTACATTTGTCAGAATTTTTCTTTTCTTTTTTTTTTTTTTGATCCAAAATGTGTTTATTGAGATGGTTTCCCACTCATCTTGATTCAGAGTGCTTTTAGTGCTGCTTCCTCCTAAAGGAACATCCTTCTGTAAGCCTTGCTTTTCCTCCTGTAGGCTGGCAGAGGACAGTGGAGCAGCCAACACACAAAACTACCGTTTGTGCATGGCTAAAGACCGTGGTGATTTTATAGCATCCTGGGCATTTCACATCCATGAAGTAGGAATTGGGGCTCTGCACCAGGCATTTCTTCTCGTGTTTCCTCTTCTCTTCTGGGAAGAGATGAAGGATATCCTTTGCGAGAGGCATGTTCTTGTATGGGTAGGTCGTCACTGCCGGAAAGGAGCCAATTTTTCTTTTCTTTTTTTTTTTTGAGACGGAGTCTCACTCTGTCGCCCAGGCTGGAGTGCAGTGGCGCCATCTCAGCTCACTGCAAGCTCCGCCTCCTGGGTTCACGCCATTCTCCTGCCTCAGCCTCCCGAGTAGCTGGGACTATAGGTGCCCACCACCTCACCTGGCTAATTTTTTGTATTTTTAGTAAAGACAGGGCTTCACCGTGTTAGCCAGGATGGTCTCCATCTCCTGGCCTCATGATCCACCTGCCTCGGCCTCCCGATGTGCTGGATTACAGGTGTGAGCCACCACACCCGGCTGGAATTTTTATTTTCACTGGAATTTGTAGTGGGGCTTCCAGAACTTAGCAATAAACGGAGGAGGGTGGGGAATCCCAGAACTTGGCAGAGAGCAGTAGCTGGGGGTGACAGCAGTTGCTCTCTGGAGTGATTCTGTTTCTCTCTTGATTTCAGCCTCTTTGCTTTTGTTCCATTTAAATAGGCTAGAGTCAGTCTGTTTTCAGGCTCCTTTTGAAGTATGTTAACAATTGCCCAGAATAGAGCAACAGACAGGTCTCCCTGGCCTCCCGTGGGGGCCATGTGGTGGGATGTCCTGGACTCATTTTATTTTAAAATAATGTCTTTGTCCTTTTTGGGTTACTATAACAAACGTTCTATCGACTGCGTAGCTTGAACAACAGACATTTGTTTCTCACAGTTCTGGAGGCTAGAAATCCAAGATCAAGGCACCTGCAGATTTGGTGTCGGGTGAGGGCTTGTTTCTTGATTAACAGATGCCGCCTTCTCTCTGTCCTCACTGGAGTAGGGGTGAACAAGTTTCTTTTATGTTTATTTATTTGTTTATTTTGGATGGAGTCTCGCTCTGTCACCTGGGCTGGAGTGCAGTGGCGCGATCTCAGCTCACTGCAACCTCCACCT
>NW_012114466.1:1286006-1293862 GCF_000951035.1 Colobus angolensis palliatus | reverse complement strand
CATTCTGCCACCTCAGCCTCCTGAGTAGCTGGGACTACAGGCGCCCGCCACCACGCCTGGCTAATTTATTGTATTTTTAGTACAGATGGGGTTTCACCATGTTAGCCAGGATGGTCTTGATCTCCTGACTTTGTGATCCATCCACTTCGGCCTCCCAAAGTGCTGGGATGACAGGCGTGAGCCACCGCGCCCGGCCTATACCTCTGTTAATTACACATACCTCTGAGCTGCCATAGGTGGGAGACTACAGTTCACGTGCAGAGATGTTCATGGTGACAAAGACTGGAAGTCGGCTGGGCGCAGTGCCTCACGCCTGTAATCCCAGCACTTTGGTAGGCCAAGGTGGGTGGATCATGAGGTCAGGAGTTCGAGACCAGCCTGGCCAACATGATGAAACCCCATCTCTACTAAAAATACATAGCCAGCGTGGTGGCAGACACCTGTAATCTCAGCTACTCGGGAGGCTGAGGCAGGAAAGTCATTTGAACCCAGGAGGCAGAGGTTGCAGTGAGCCGGGATCGTGCCATTGCACTCCAGCCTGGGTGACAGGGTGAGACTCCATCTCAAGAGAAAACAAAGACTGGAAGTAAATGACCAGGTAGCCTTTGGGGCATGCATTAGCTGATGTGGATGCATTTCCAGGAAGAATTCTTGAGAAAGGATGCAGAAGAGAGAGTTTCGTAAGTACAATTCCACTTTACAAACGAAACTGTGGCTGACAATAAAAGCCCTTTGTCTGTTAAAAATATACATATAGGCCAAGTGCAGTGGCTCACGCCTGTAATCTTACCACTTTGGGAGGCCGAGGCAGGCGGATCACGAGATCAGGAGTTTGAGAGCAGCCTGGCCAACACGGTGAGACCGTCTCTACTAAAAATACAAAAATTAGCCGGGCGTGCTGGCAGGTGCCTGTAGTCCTAGTTACTCGGGAGGCTGAGGCAGGAGGATCGCTTGATCCTGGGAGGTGGAGGTTGGGGTGAACCAAGATCGCGCCACTGCACTCCAGCCTGTGCGACAGAGACACTGTCTCCAAGAAAAAAAAAAGAAAACACCATATATAATGTCCACGTATTTATACACAAATTACATATTTTTATATATCTTGCATGTTTCCATGTATGTACATCTACTAACAGTAGTGTTGACCCTGTGTGTATCTATGTAGTTTTGTGAGAATACAGAAGACTCTGGAAGAAAAAATGCTGGCATGTGTGTGTGTTACAGAGGGAGATGGAAAGGCATGGAATACCCAAGAGAAAATGGGAAACGAGGCCTCACTAAAAACACCAGATCTGATCTGTAACTGGGAGTATGCGTTTAACTGTCTTGTATGTTTGTAAGTGTAAACGTAGAAACAAACTTGTGCTTGTTTTGGACTCTCATGAAACCTCTGAAGTATTAAAAAGAAGGTACTCTCTGTTCGTTGATGGACCTGCTGCTTTGCTGGGTTTCCGGAAGGAATTCAGTTTTGTGTGGCAGGTACTCAGGGACCTGTGGGCAGCAGGCAAGCCCAGCAGCACCCATGCGGGGTCCTGCAGGAGACAGCATTGGAGAGCAGGCGTGGGCAGCCTGCACCCGGGGCCTCAGCCCTGATCAGGGCACTGGGCAGCAGGGGAGGGGGCATCTGGGGCAGGGGGAGCCTGCTGCATACCCGCCTAGGCCTAGGAGGAGCCCCCCACTGGCTGCATGTGAGAAGGAGCTGCCGTGGCTCAAGGAGGGGTCCCTGTGTGTGGTCTGGGCTCCCTTCAGGAGGTGACGGGCATGCGCATTACCTCGTGTTTAGTAACTAGAAAGAAAAGGGCTAACAGCAGCCCCTGGTGATGCTGGACAGGTAAGATTTGTGAGCTGAGAGGAACTGCACAGATCACTGAACCCCTAACATACACAGGAAACTCGGGGTCTGGAGGGCGAAGGCCCTAGAGCGGGAACGCACTCCACCCAGGACACTGTTCCTCCAGTGACCCGATTCCCGGATCAGCCAAGTGAACGAGCATTTTAGAGAAATTTCCTCATAAGATTTTTTTCCTTCCCACAGAACTGAACCAACAAGGGAGAGCGATAGAAAGGCAGACTCCAGGCCGGTGGACGTGTCCCCTGACGGGGGTTCTCCTCCTTCCCGTGTGCCTCAGGCACTTAACTTTTCTCCAGAGGAAAGCGATACTGTTTTCTCCAAAAGCACCGCCACAGAAGCAGCTCGGGAGGAAACCAAGCCGGGTGGAGATGCAGCCCCTAGTGAGGTGGGCAGAGCAGGCGCAGCTTGCTTCTATTAGCTGAGATTCCTGGAGGCTGCTCGGGAAGCCCCTGGAACCCAGGGCTCTGGCTGGCGGAGTTCCCTGCCATGCTTCATCCTGGGGCCAGTGCCTCTGTGCCAACCAACCCAAAGGGAGGCAGTCAGGACTTCCAGGCCTCCAGGGGAGGAAAAAGTGACACCTTTGCCCTGTATTTGACTAAGGCAAGGGTCAGGGATTGAAGCTGAGGAAGCGGGAAGCAGGGTGGCAGGAGCTGGTAGCTGCTGGTGGGCAGGTATGGACAGGGAGGTAGGTGGCAGTCAGAGAGGCACGGCCTGCCCCATACGGGCCCTCCTTCAACCAAGGCCCCACCTGATTCCTTGGCTTTCCAAACCGCCAGCCCACCTGGAACATGAGCAAAGCACACGTTCTCCCAAGATGGTTGCCAGCAAGATGCTGGACTCTGCTCTTAACCTTGGTTTTGTACCCAGGCTCTTCTTGTAGATATCAAACTGGACCCACTTGCAGTCACTCCAGATGCTGCAAGCCAGCCCCTCGTTGACCCCCCTCTCATTGACTTCTGCAATACCCCAGAAGCAAACGTGGGTGTGGGATCTGAAAGCAGGCCTCTGATCGACCTCATGATAAACACTCCAGACATGAATAAAAATGTGGCCAAACCTTCACCGGTGGTGGGACAGGTGAGAAGTGGCAGGTGGTTTGTGTTGACTCAGCCCTCGCTGTCCTCAGTTCTGGGTTTGTTCGTCCTCCCAGGGCCATCGTGGGACCCTTGAGAGTGGCTGTTGAGTCTTCTCAGCTGCTCACCTCAGGGCAGGACTCACCTTTGGCAGCCTGAGCTTCTCAAAGATCAGCTACCTCTGAGGTGCCCTGCCAGGACCCTGCCAGCTCTTGTTGGGCAGGGACCGCGTCTCTCCTGCCCACAGACCCCAGGGCCAGACGTGGGACAGAGGAGTGTGCATGGTGGGGGCTTGGGTTTCTCCGCGTGTGTCCTGTCTCCTTCCAGCGTCTTAGACGTGGTGGCCCAGAGTGCTTTTCAGAGCACCCGAGCCAGGATGACCGAGCTGTGGTGATGGCCCAGGCAGCCAGTCCTCTGTGCAGGGAGGGGAAGGGAGGCCCCGGCCGGATCTGCACTCACCTCCTCCCCTCTGCTCTCTTCCAGCTCATAGACCTGAGCTCCCCTCTGATCCAGCTGAGCCCTGAGGCTGACAAGGAGAATGTGGACTCCCCACTCCTCAAGTTCTAAGCAGAACCAAATCCTTTGCCTTGAAAGAACAGCGCTAAAGTGGTTTTCAACCCTCAGAAACAAGCTTTAGGCTGGGCACAGTGGCTTACACTTGTAATCCTAGAACTTTTGAGGCTGAGGTGGGCGGATTACTTGAGCCCAGGAGTTCGAGACCAGCCTGGGCAATATAGTGAGACCCCTGTCTCTACAAAAAATAAAAAATTAGCCAGGTGTGGTAGTGCATGCATGTAGTCCCAACTACTTAGGAGGCTGAAGTGGGAGGATGGCCTGAGCTCAAGGAGGTGGAGGCTGCAGTGAGCTCTGATTGTGCCACTGCACTCCAGGCTGGGCAACAATGTGAGAACCTGTCTTGGGGGAAAAAAAAAAAAAACATGTTTTAGTGGAAATTGTATTTGAAAAAGAAAAATAAGCCGAAAGATATTCCCAGTGCTGGAGAGGGTGGGCTGAGGAACTGGGGCCAGCACTGACCACCCAAGGCCTCTGCTGCCGCCTCTGCCCTTCTCGCTGCCCCTCTCTGGGCTGGAATGTGAAGCCTCAGTCACTCTAAATGAAGAATTTTCTTTTGAATGTTTTGTATGTAAAATAGCAAGTGGCTATTTTTAAAGTTAAGTTTGTATAAAAAGTTAAATATTCTAGATTTACATTAGATTGTAAAATAAATGGATTTATTGAAGCATATCTTGATTTTTAAGCTTATCATAATTTTCAAGCATGCATGGCTATTTTTATCACTCTAATCAGTAAGGCTACTATCTAGACTCGAACGCTTCATTCAAGTGAGTTTCAAAAATTAGTCAATAAAAATTGGTGTCAGTGCAGACCCAGGCCCGCCCCCAGATACACTGGTCGCTAGGTCTGGGGCCAGCCTTGGACATGGCACTGTTACTAGGCACACAGGTGATTCTGACTCGATGGCTTGAGACGCACACCTTGAGAAGAGGCTGCTCTGGGGAGACAAGGGTATGAGCGGAAAGCGGATGGGCGAGGAGGCTGGGCTCACCTGGACACTAAGGTGACGGGCGGCGTCCGCTGGGCAGGCCTTGGGGAGGACCCCTCAACTTTGCTCTCAGCAGGGGCCGGACAGGCTCGGTGGGCAGTGGCAGGGACTGAGCGCCACTGGAAAGCCCATTCCCTTTACTTAAAAATCGAGCTGGCCAGGAAGCCACTACTTTGTGTCCATTTCTCCTGAGGAAACTTCTCACCATCTTGGTTGAGCGGCTTCACGGCTGACACCGCGAGCCAGCGGCCGGACTCTGTATTTCGGACCCCGCTCCGGTGCTCCCTGGATCATACCAGGATCTGCCTCTGTCCACAAAGACGAAGGAAAATGATGACTGGGCTGCGCGCGCTACTTCCTGCGGTTACCACGTGAGGCTAAAGCTGCCACTCGGAACAGCGAGTCCTGTGGCATCGAGAGCAGGAAGGGGTCAGGTGGCCAGCCAACGCCGTAGAAAGACATCTCGGTGGAAACTGCCGTGGTGGGAAGGTGGCGCGCTTGTCACAGCTCAGTTGCTGCGCCTGCAGACAGAAGCCCTCCACAGTCAGGACTGCTGGGATATGTGAGTCATGAAGCCAGGGAAGCCCTGCTCCACCATCAGTGACTCCCCAGGAAAGACTTGCAGCCAGTCCTGTGCTGGCCAGAGCCACGGGGCCTGTAGGAATCTCGGCGGCTCCACATCTCCTGGGCAGCAGGGAATCCCAGGGGCCCGGTAATGACACGGGAGGGTCCTCAGTGAGCCTCTGGTCTGGCCCTCGTTTCCCAGGGGTAGAAAAGGAAATCTGGCCTGGGCACAGTGGCTCAAGCCTGTAAACCCAGCACTTTGGGAGGCCGAGACGGGCGGATCACGAGGTCAGGAGATCGAGACCATCCTGGCTAACACGGTGAAACCCCGTCTGTACTAAAAAATACAAAAAACTTGGCGGGGGGGGTTGGGGGCGCCTGTAGTCCCAGCTACTTGGAAGGCTGAGGCAGGAGAATGGCGTGAACCCGGGAGGCGGAGCTTGCAGTGAGTTGAGATCCGGCCACTGCACTCCAGCCTGGGCGGCAGAGCGAGACTCTGTCTCAAAAAAAAAAAAAAAAAAGGAAATCTGAAATCGGATTAAACCATGCAGCAAATATTTACCGAGGCTCTGCTATGGGTCAGGCTGTTTTCCGCTGAGGTGCAGCGCTCAGGTACCCCTTCCCTCTTGGGGCTTCCCGCTTGGTAGAGGAGGGGGATGTCCAGCTCCCAGCCCATCTGTAACCAAGCTGTGCCTCGGTTGTCTCCATTCAGGCTCTGGGGATGAGCCAAGCCTTTGGCCTGTGGCCCCAATCCTGCTGCTGGGGCTTCTCCCCACTGTGCCCTTCCCCTCCCTGCTGCAGCCTTGGTGCAGCCAGGCTCTCCTTGGTACCCAGCCTGGACAGAGTGATCTGACTTTAACTCTCTTCAGACAGACGGGAAGAGGGCCCTATGAGCAGGAGCTGGACAGAGCAGAGCTGCTCCTGTCCTGAAGCTCCAGGCCTGTTCCTTTCTGTCTGGGTCTTTCCACTGGGCTCTTCCTGCCGAAGCCGCCCAGTCTGAGCACCCCCACTCCCTCACCTGGTGCGCGGGCCCTTGGTTCACCCCTCTGAGGGCTCCGGGTGGGAAGATGCACAGTTAGCTGGAGACTGAAGGACTCCGCGGCCCCAGGAGGACCAACCCCTTTCTCCACCTCGGCTGCCGCTAGAGGGCCACCCTTCCAGGTTCAAGAGGTTCAACTTCATGGGATTTTTACCACATTTCATTAATTTTGTGGAGCAAATGTCTTCCCATTTTATATCTCTGAAATCCACGTCTCTGACATTGCTGTTGGCAGGCGGCACCTGAGATGTCGTCGTCCTGCCCATAGCTGGCCTGTAGTGGACCTGGGTGATACACAGGGGCCTCTTGGAGCTACAGAGTAACTAAAATACCATATAGTTCACCAGAAAGCAGAAAATATGTGAGCATGGATCTCAGCCACTTTGTGGGTTGGTTGCAACTGGGACTCAACCTGCCATAACCTTAGATCAGCCTGCCACACCCAAGGAGGGCCTGCCCCTACACCCAGACTCAAGTTTAGACACAGCCTAAACGTGTACCTCTAAATCTGCACAAGCTCAGGTGCCCAGATACTGGATTTCCTTATCTCTTCCGGGAAATGCAAGATGAAATTGCCTTCCTATTGGGTATTTTCCTGATCCTTTATTCTGAAAAAGTGGTTATCCTTTTCCCCACAGGCCCTGTGACCTCTTCCTCCTGTCTTGCAGCTCACTGTGTACCTCCTCCTGGCACCAGTGCCCAGGGCTCTCTTGTTGGTAGTTCTTGCTTTTCTTCTTGGAAATTCCTCATGGGCCTCGAGATCTTTACCTTATAACAGTTCGGTTGAATTTCACCCTGGCAATGTAAATTGATAGCTTATCTTCACAGATGCCAGACAAAGGACAGAACTCACCATCAGCCCTCCACTCACCTGCGACAAATGCATGTCTGATTGCTTCCTCTGCCCTATTTGTGTAAAAATGCAGATTCACTGAGCCAGACTAAGGCATAAATGACTGTTCCTCTACCTGCCTCTCACATGGAAATTGTGTATTCAGTGAAAGGCTGATCAAAGACCCAAAATAATGCAACAGTTTACCTCTTATCTACCTATGACCTGGGAGCTGCCCACCGCCCCGAGTTGTTCCGCTTTTCCAGACAGAACCAGTGTACATCTTACATGTACTAATTGATGTCTTGTGTCTCCCTAATATCAAGGCAAGCTGTGCCTCGACCACCTTGGGCACATGTCCTCAGGGCATCATCATGAGGCTGTCACAGGCACGTCCTTAACCTTGGCAAAATAAACTTTCTAAATTGAGACCTGTCTTAGGTACTTTGGGTTCGTACCACAAGGAAGGGTTCTCATGCGTATGTGCCTAATAATAACAACTATCATAGAGGACTGCAAAAAGCCACAACCTTTACACAAAGGCTATCACAACCTTACTCAAAAAAAAAAAAACAAAAAAAAAACTTATGTTGCAAAGACATCTGCCCAGCAACTGCCTATCCAACCCTGGACTGCTGTCTCCCTTAATGATCCTTGTAGCCAGAGAATTATCTCAAAACAATTATGTGATCCTCATTTTCCCTTTAAAAACCGTTGTCTTGCTAGGCTGGGTGCAATGGCTCACGCCTGTAATCCTAGCACTTTGAGAGGCCGAGGTGGGCAGATCACAAGGTCAAGAGATCGAGACCATCCTGGCCAACATGGTGAAATGCCGTCTCTACTAAAAATACAAAAATTAGCTGGGCGTGGTGGCATGTGCCTGTAATCCCAGCTACTCAGGAGGCTGAGGCAGGAGAATCGCTTAAACCCGG
>NW_012114466.1:1280610-1285956 GCF_000951035.1 Colobus angolensis palliatus | reverse complement strand
GCTCAAGAGATCGAGACCATCCTGGCCAACATGGTGAAATGCCGTCTCTACTAAAAATACAAAAATTAGCTGGGCGTGGTGGCATGTGCCTGTAATCTCAGCTACTCAGGAGGCTGAGGCAGGAGAATCGCTTAAACCCGGGAGGTGGAGGTTGTAGTGAGCCGAGATCGTGCCACTGCACTCCAGCCTGGTGACCGAGCGAGACTCCATCTCAAAAAAATAAATAAATAGGCCGGGCATGGTGGCTCACGCCTGTAATCCCAGCACTTTGGGAGGCCAAGGTGGGCAGATCACGCGGTCAGGAGATCGAGACCATCCTGGCTAACATGGTGAAACCCCATCTCTACTAAAAAAAAATACAAAAAATTAGCTGGGCGTGGTGGCAGGCGCCTCTAGTCCCAGCTACTCGGGTGGCTGAGGCAGGAGAATAGAGTGAACCCAGGAGGCAGAACTTGCAGTGAGCCAAGATCACGCCACTGCACTCCAGCCTGGGCAACAGAGCAAGACTGTCTCAAAAATATAAATAAATAAATAAAATAAAAATTTGTCTTCCTTTACTTCCCTGAATACACACATAGCTTAATGTGGCATGCATATTCCCATTGCAATGCCCTATTCACAAATGAACATCTTCTTCGTTCAGAGTCTCCCTGTGCTTTAGGTAGAGCATGTCTAGATGCTCTTACAGAAGAACTCAGCTTCAGTATCACCCCTGGGGGATGACCTCCGTTCTCTCCTCCTTCCTTTATTGAGTTTATGAAGCACCTACCCTGGGCCAGGGGCTCTTCTGGGCATGAAGTAGAAGTGGACAGAACACAAAACCCCTGCCCCAGGCAGCTCACAGACATTAAAGGATTGAGTGCTGAGTATGCTTGGAGTCAAACTGTAAAAGATTTGAAGACATTTATTCTGAGCCAAATATGAGGGACGGTGGCCCATGACACAGTCCCAGGAGACCCTGAGAACACGTGCTCAAAGTGGTCATGCTACAGCTTTTGGTTTAGTACATTTTAGGGAGACAAGCCATAAACCAGTACATGTAAGATGTAACATTGGTTCCCGAAAGGTGGGGCAACTCGAAGGTGGGGTGGGGCTTCCAGGTCATACGTGTATTCAAAGATTTTCTGGGCCTGGGGCAGTGACTCACGCCTGTAATCCCGCCACTTTGGGAGGCGGAGGTGGGCATATCCCTTGAGGTCAGGAGTGCGAGACCAGCCTGGCCAATATGGTGAAACCCCATCTGTCCTAAAAATACAAAAATTAGCTGGTCATGGTGGCGGGCGCCCGTAATCCCAGCTACTAGGGAGGCTGAGGCAGGAGAATCGCTTGAATCTTGGAGGTGGAGGTTGCAGTGAGCCGAGATCACACCATGCTTCGGTATCTTTCAGGGCCTGCCATCTGTCATGTCGGTATCCTATTGCTACGGAGTCCGCCTAGACAGTCTTAAGTCTGTTTTGACGTTAATGCTGGTCCGAATTCCAAAGGGAGGAGGGTCTACTGAGGCGGGTCCCACCCGGCTTTTCCCATCAGAGCCGAACTCGCGATTCAGGTTCCCTTTAGGACTCCCCTGGCCCAGAGGAGGGCTCCAACGGCTGGCTGCGGGGCTTAGAATTTTATTTTTGGTTTACAGCGCAGAAGAAGAGCAGTGAGGACAGGGCGCGGGTTGGGGGGGGTGCAAGGCGGCGGCTCCAAGAAAAGCCAGCCCCTCGCGGACCGACAGAGTCTCCGCACCCAGCGGGTCGGTGGAGCCTCAGTGGGGAGCGCAGGCCGGTGCTCGGGAAACACCGCCGCCGGGCAGGGGAGGGCCGGACGGAACACGAGCGCCCGGCCGCGGCTTCCGGCCGGGCCACTAGCGCGGACCCTACGACCGGGGCGGGACTTCCGGCAAGGCGCAGAAGCGGCGGTAGTGGCAAGTGGAGAAGTTGTGTGGCTGACGGATGCAGGCGGTGCGGCACGTCGTGTGTGCCCTGTCCGGCGGCGTGGACAGCGCCGTGGCCGCGCTGCTGCTGAGGCGAAGAGGTGAGGCGGCCGAGACCCCCGCCCGCTCCCGAGCGAATGTGTCCGCGAAAACCTGTCCCCGTCCCTCGTGGCGTTGGGCAGGTCGCCTCCCTCTCCTGGCCCCTGGTTGCGCGCGGGTCAGCAAGAGGACACCCCGTCCTCTGACTTCGGTTCCGAGGCCCCTCGCCCTCCACCTGTGTAGTCGGAGGTGTGCGCGACGGCAGCTCCGACTACCTGGGAGCAGTTCAGCGCCCCTCTCCACCCGCGCCCACCTGCAGTGAGAAGCCGGCGGGCCGGGGTGGAGTGGGCAGGGGAGGGGAGGGCTTCTCACGGGTCTGCGGCGTCTACATTGACCTGTGAGGCCGGGGAGACTGGTTAGGGGAGCTGGGATCGCCGGGCCGGAGGCCTGACCTCTGCACACGCTGTGGCCGCCGGGTGGGAGGTCCTTGTCCTGCCCAGTCGGCAGACGGACAACTGCCGCGCGGCGGGTCTGCTTGTTCAGTGTCTCCTGTGTTCTCCGCTCGCTGGAGGACAAAGTTTTCTCCAGAAGTATTTCCATTTCTTCCGGCATCTAAACGGAGCCCCACGGGTGCTTAGGATTCCTCGGGCCCAGCGCTGAAATGAGCGCTTGTTTAACTTCACCTGTGTGGCTCCCCGCGGGAGGCCTCATTCACTTAGTGACGTTTGTGGAGCTCTGCTTTGCGCCATCTCTGGTTCCTGACCTTGGGCAAGTGAATTAAGCCGTCCCCTGTAAAATTCGGCTAACACCCGCCTCACGGGGTGACTGGAGGGATTCGATGACATAATACATATTGATGAGTACGTGCCCAGCACATACGAGGTACTCAGAAAACAGAAGTGGCTATTAGTTTATGTTGTTAATAACCATGGTTATTATCGTAGGTACAGTAAGTGCCAAAGAGAAGGGTAGGCAGACCACAAGCAGAACTAGTTGTGAGGAAGGGAGAGTGGAGGAAAGCATCCTAGAGGTGGAGGTGTTCAGCTAAGTGAAAGAAGAATAGGACCTCACTAAGCAGAGACTTGGAGGTGGAGGCAGCCCTCACGGCAGAGTCAGCAGTGCAAGCAGAATCACAGAGGCCTGCAAGTGTTGGCTGGTTCTGGCCAGATGGAGATGGAAGGAGAGGAGCCTGGAGCACGTTTAGCCCTGATTATGGAAGAGGCTATAGCAGGGGCTTTGGACTGTTAGGTAGACAACATTGGTCTGGTTGATCTGGGATGGGGGTGGGCTTTTGCGTGTGATGCTGCAGTTTTGGCAAAGCTTTGTCATCAAATTTCTGTTGTTTTGGGTACTACATAAAGCCTCTTTCGGCAGTCATTTGCCCTTTCATCACATTCAGCCTGCCGAAGAGAACCAGCTTTCTCATACAGGGTCGGCACCCGTGTAGTTTGCTAAGGTGGTGTAAGGCTAAAGTTAGCCTTTCCAATATTTGGGTGAATATTTTGTTACAATTGAAAAGGTAGAAAATAGGTCATAAACTAGGTGGTGCAGCTCTTACAAAATAGGAACAATTTTAATTATCTTTATATCTGATGACTTAGAATCTAAGTCTTAGATGGTAACTAGAAATAACTTTTGAAAAGAGTTTCCTTTTCCGATAACCGAACGGTGCTTTGAAAAATTCTGTTGAGTTTTGACTATTCCTTCGTGTATTCCACACACACTGGCTAAGCCCCTCCTGCTAGGCATTGTGGTGACACATCGATGGGGACACAAAGATGAGAAAATACCACCTCGCTCATCTTGGGATGCAAGCACCAAGACGGAAACCGGATCCCTGAAGCCACGTGGCAAAGCAGGGACCGCCAGGCAGGCCAGGCACAGAGGCACAGGAGCACAGCGTAGGGGGAACTTCTCAGGGCTCAGAAATCACTGCCATTTTACTGAAGGTTGATTAATGTATTCTCTTTAATTGACCTTCTTCTCGCCCCCAGGTTACCAGGTGACAGGGGTGTTTATGAAGAACTGGGACTCCCTGGATGAACATGGGGTGTGTACTGCCGACAAAGACTGTGAAGATGCTTACAGAGTTTGCCAGATCTTAGACATCCCTTTCCATCAAGTGTCCTACATAAAGGAGTATTGGAACGGCGTGTTCAGGTGAGTGCCCGCCACAGCACAAAGAAGGCTTCCTCACACTGTGGATGCTTGCAATGGAAGGATGGCGGTAGCCAGCCAGCCAGACGCCTGTGCAGCCCAGCGCTCTCCCTCCACGGTGGTGCTGAGGACTGCAGGAGGCCTCAGCCACCCTGGGGGCTCTGTGTTAGCGGCGAGGCCTGGACCCCACAGCACACCCAGCTGTCTCACTCCTGTCATTTTGCCGCTTGCCTGAAGTCTCTTTAATGCTTTCTTGGGCCTTGAGCTGTTTCTGTTGCCCAGTTAGGGTAGGGTAGGGGAGCTAAGGCTGAGGGCTCCCCTGGAAGGTGAGCACCAATGCCTGTGTGCTATGTGGGTCAGCGATTAAGGGGGTTCTGAGAAAGAGTTAGGTGATACATGGCCTGTGCCTGTGAAAACAAAAAACAAACAAAAACTTTTATAAAACCTAATACAATCCCAATAATTAAGTGCTGTGTGCTAGGTGTGTGCCACATCTAGGAACATTAAGATGTCTGCACTGTGACCTGGTTCTGTAGGAGTTTGCGGTCTAGTTAGGAGGACATTATCTTCACAAGAGGTGATAGTGATGCGTGGCACGCAGGAAGTACCAGTGATGCTGTCAATCACTGAACCCAGAGGAGGGAGAAATTTGCAGAGTGGAGTAATCAAGAAGGCTTCATGGCAGTGGAGGGGTTGGAAACAAAGGAGTAGAGAAGGCACTCCAAATGGGGTAATGAGAGCAGCATGAAGAGGAGAAGAAATGCCGACTGTGTATTTCAGGACCGTTGTAAAGTTTGGCTGGACTTTTGTTCCTGCGGTGGAAGGAGTGTAGTAGGGCTTGTCCTCTGGTGAGCCCTGACTGCGATGAATGTTGGGCAGTTGTCGAAGGCATCTGACATAGCAGGCCATGTGCGCAGGACAGGCTGCCCCTGCCTCAGTGGCCTTTAGGGGCAGAAAAGCCTTAGGTTGAGTCCTGACTGTAGCTTATTATATGACCTTGGGCAATTTACTTGACTTTGTTTTTTTAATTGAAAAAAATTCTTTTTCTTTCCTGCTAACAAAGACCCAGAAGAGATTCTTGACTTTTCCAAGCCTCAATTTTCTCACCTTTAAAATGAGGATAGGCCGGGTGCGGTGGCTCAAGTCTGTAATCCCAGCACTTTGGGAGGCCGAGACGGGCGGATCACGAGGTCAGGAGATCGAGACCATCCTGGCTAACACGGTGAAACCCC
>NW_012114466.1:1274538-1279795 GCF_000951035.1 Colobus angolensis palliatus | reverse complement strand
TTTCCCCATGTTGGCCAGGTTAGGCTCAAACTCCTGACCTCAGAAGATCCACTCGTCTCAGCCTCCCAAAGTGCTGGGATTACAGGCGTGAGCCACCACGCCAGCCTGCTATTTTTATTTTCATTATTAAAAAGATGAGTCTGGGGGAACTAAGCTGTGAGGACACAAAGGCATAAAAATGATATAATGGCCTCTGGGGTGAGGGATAAAGGACTACACATTGGGTACAGTGTCCACTGCTTGGGTGACGGATGCACCACAATCTCAGAAATCACCACTAAAGAACTTATCCATGCAACCACACTCTACCTGTTCCCCCAAAACTATTCAAATAACAATAAAAAGAAATTTAGATTCAGTAAATTGGCTATGGTCACCTAAAGAATCAACAGAAGAGCTTGAACATGAACCCTCTGTGACTCTATGCTATAACATATGGGTGCCGTGTATGTTAACAACATGGACAAAACTGATGGCTGAATTTTCCTGGGGGAAGTTATCTGTAGAATGCATGATAAATGCATTAAAAACTTCTGCAGTTTTCTCGGGGACATAAGAAAAAAAAAGAGTGTGGCAGCCAAATATAGGATAAATATGGGAGAAGATCAAAGGCAGAGAGTCTCAGGAAGTGCTGTTGCTGCAGATTTGGACTTTATGGGGAGGGATTGTGGGAGTGGAAGGTGAGGGCTGGCTTGTTGGACCCAGAGGACAAGTCCACCGGGCAGTAGATCTGAGGTGCTTGTTAAACACAGACCTGGACCGAGGTCTGGGTGTGGCCCTGGAATCTGCTTTAATAAGTACTTCAGCTGTGCTGGTGGTGGGGCGTTGTCAGGGTCTTTCTTTGAGAAAAGGTGTGATGAGGCTTGGGGACTGATGTGTGTGGGAGACCAGAGACGAGAGGAGTCAGCAGTAGTTTCAAGATCAAGGCTGGGTGGCTGGGGAAAGCCGGTCTAGGGGATTCCTCATGAGTACTGTAGAGTTTGAGGTGACAACAGGGAATCCAAGTGAGCTGACACTTCACCTGCTAGCACCACCTTTTCAAAGTGTACGAGTGGATGTGGTTTTTGAAGTTTAGCTCAGCTGAGGCCAGATAGGAAGAGTGACTTGAATACTATGGCAAATTGGGAGCAGTGCTGGGATTAAAACCCAGCTTTCCAGGCCAGTGCTTGCTGCCGCCTTCTGGCGCTGCTTGATAGAGACTGAAAGGAGGAGGCGATTCTTTTCCCATCTCTGGGGCTGCCCCCGAGCTCGCCCCAGGCTCCAGCCAGCCTGCCCTCTGTCCTCGCCCAGTACCGGCTGCCCGTGGAGGCACTGTCTTCCTGCCGAACACTCACTCCTCTAGTAGGGCTCTCTAGCTCAGAAATTTCTTTCGTATTCTTTCATTCAAGACCCACTGGCCTTCATGGATCAGAGTCCAGATATGTTTTAGCTGCTGAGTCTTTTAAATTGCTGTCTCCCTCCCAAAGTGCAGGAAAGGCTTCTCTTCTTTTCAGTGAGAGAAGAGGCCAGGCTACTCCATTGTTTTTGCCAATGCCAAGTGACACACCTTCCCGTCTGCTGTTTAGGAAAGGGTTAACAGTATGTCTTTTCAGAAACTGATTTAAATGTTGACCTCTTCAGTATTTACTGATGACTGTTATATAGAAAGCCTATTGGGTCTAGGACATAGAGAGACACAGATTGCGCTTTAAGTAGTTTATAGTTTAATGAGCTTCCTGACAACTTTCTAATAATTAAAGCAAAATGGAAAGAGTGTAGTAATATCAAATGTTGTTGCAAACGTGGAACAACATGAGCTTTTATGAACTTCTAGGGGGAGCGAGAAGTAGGAAAACAGTTTGGTACCTGCTGAAGTGGAAAATATCCAAGGAACCTCTGACCCTGTGCAGATCCATGATCTGTCTGCATAACGCAACTCTCTTGATCAACCTTGGTTTTTTTTTTAACCCTTGTTGATTAATAGAGAGTTTTAGGTTAAATGAAAAAAACCACTTATACCAAAAATACACCCATTTTTAAACTCCCAAAATAGGCGTCATAACCCTCTTGAAGTGAATCCTCGAAGACTATGTAAGTCTTGCTGGTATCATGGCATCTTTTTCCCATGTTCAGTCAGTCTGTTAGAGCAGAAATTCACTGAATTAGGATGGCCTGATCCACTTTAAGCACCCAAGAGGTGGCTCGTTCTCAGAAGTGTGTTTGTCACGCAAGGAAAGTATTTTTGGTGTATTTGCCCAGTGGCGCAGCATCCCAGGCTGAGACTGCGGAATGGCTCATGGAGCCCTGGTGTGGGCAAACCTCTGACTGGGTTTCTCCTCTGCTCTCACCATGGCAGGCATCACAGAAGAAGGCTTCTGTGACAAAGGTGTGCGGGGTTGTCTCCATACACCAAGCTGTGGACACAGCTGGGTGTCCTCTCATTCAGTTCCGATACCATGTACCTGGAGATAGTGCTGGATGCCAGAGGTTGGGGGTTCAGTCCCCAAGATGGACTCCCCCTCGACAGCAGAGGAAAGTGTGGGCCTCTAGAACTTACGACCCACTGGCTTCCCGTTGGGATTCCCATAACTTCCTCTTTGGGTTCGATTATTAATAATTTGCTGGAGTGGTTCACAGAACTCAGAAAAACACACTCACCAGTTTATTATAAAGGATGTTGCAAAGGATACAGATGAAGAGTCAGGCCGGGTGAGGTATGGGGAAAGGGTGTCCACCCTGCAGGAGCCTCCACAAGTGTAGCTGTGCAGAAGCTTCTCTGAACCCAGCACTCTTGGGTCTTTATGGAGGCTTCACGACATCGCCATTCCTTCTCCCGGGATGCAGAGTGGGACTGTCTCTGGGGAGGGTCTTAAGACCTACAGTCGCAAAGGTGGGTGCTTGTAATTCTAGCACTTTAGGAGGCTGGGGCAGGAGAATTGCTTGAGGCCTGGAGTTCAGTATCAGCCTGGGCACCATGGCAAGACCTCATCTCTACAAAAAAAGAAAAGGATGCAGTGGGCCGGGCGCGGTGGCTCGTGCCTCTAATTCCAGCATTTTGGGAGGCTGAGGAGGGCAGATCACTTGAGTCCAGGAGTTGGAGACCAGACTGTCCAACATGGTGAAACTCCGTCTCTACTAAAAGTACAAAAATTAGCCAGGCATGGTGCTGCACGCCTGTAATCACAGCTACTCTGGAGGCTGAGGTGGGAGAATCGCTTGAACCCGGGAGGCGAAGGTTGCAGTGAGCTGAGATCACACCACTGCACTTCAGCCTGAATGACAGAGCAAGACTCTGTCTCAAAAAAAAAAAAAGAAAAGAAAAGAAAGATGCAGTGAAAGGAGGGCAGGAGGTCAGAGGCCTGTCGGTGAGGCCCGTCCCTGAGGCCCACCACACCCAGCATGACAGCAAAGGACTAACGGGTGAGGTCAGAGGCCCATCCGTGAGGCCCGTCCCTGAGGCCCACCGCACCTAGCATGACAACAGAACAGTAACAGGCTAAGGGAGTTGCAGGCCAGGAACTGTGGATGAAAGCCAATGCATAGCATAGCACCACAGCCCTGCAGCGGAAGTCTAGAGGATTTCATTTCTACTGTCACTCAGGCACCTTCTCTTCCTCACCTAAGCCCTGCTGTGTTGGAGGAGTCCCAGAGGCAGGGGCACTCCCCACTCCTGACCCCATAGGCGCTGTGAGCCTGCATGGTGACGGTGGCTCCTGAGCTGGCAGAGAATAACACCTTGTCAGGTGGCCCGTGCAGCAGGTTATAAACAAATGTTCGAAGACAGTGGCTTTATAGTGAAGCTCTCCTGTTTTGCAGAAAATTATAGTTTTGGTATGACAAGGAGAAATTCTACATTAAGCAATGTAGTGAACTTTTTTTTTTTTGAGGAATGTTTCACACTTGGAACTGAAGTCATTTTCTTTTATTCTAGTGATTTTTTGAATGAGTATGAAAAAGGAAGGACTCCCAATCCTGACATAGTTTGCAACAAGCACATCAAATTCAGTTGCTTTTTTCATTACGCTGTGGATAATCTTGGTAAGTAATTTGGGTTTAAAACTTTTTTTATTTTTTTAGAGACAGGGTCTCACTCTGTCACCCAGGCTGGATTATAGTGGTGCGATCATGACTCACTGCAGCCTTGACCTCCTGGGCTCAAGAGATTCTCCCACCCCAGGCTCCTGAGTAGCTTGCATCACAGGTGTGCCACCATGGTGGCTAATTTTTTGTGGAGATGGTGTCACAACTATATTGCCCAGGCTGTTCTCAGATTCCTGGCCTCAAGCAATGCTCCTGACTTGGCCTCCCAAAGTGCTGGAATTCCAGGCGTGAGCCCCTGTGCCTAGCCAGTTTCTTCTTGCGGAACCTCCTGATACTGAATTGCTTGCATAGACCACCTCTTGATGTCTGTGGCTATGCTCTATGAATTTTAGGTTCTTTTTCCTGTCCCCTGCCATTGGAGTCACCATAACGAGTTTCTGACGTTCTGGCTCGGGCTTCTTGGTTTGCTGTGTCCCACTGTAGCTCACCCTGCTGTGTGTGGCTACGAGATACCATTGTAAGCCAGGGGCCCAGTAGCGTCAGCGCTTTTAGCAATGATGTAGATGAGCCTTGCAGACTCAGTATATGAGCAACCTAAAGCTGAGTTGATGATGATGATGAAAGTTTGTGGAGTTAGGAATAAACAAATGCCTACAAAAACAAAAACATCGAAAAAAGAATCTTAAATTTCAACACTGGGCTAACACCAAAAACATGAAACTCAATAGAGATAAATGCAGTTTGCTAACTAGGTTCGCTAATTCTCCTAGTAAAAGATTGGAAAGACCTAGCTTGGTTGCCATTGAATGTGCCGAAAATCTGGGGGATTTGGGTGCCCCCAGGCTGACTGAGCCAGTAGTGTGATATCTTTTGTCAAAGTCAGCACAGACTAAGCTCACCCTGATGATCAGAGAATGTCTGGGAAGGGGTGACGCGTCCACTGTGGTCTGTCCTGGTTAGACCGTATCAGTTATTCAGGAAAAGAGTAACAGACTGATGGAATGTGAATTGATTTTTATTTTCAGGGTATCCGGAAATATGTCCTCCCTGAACTGTTGAGATTACTTTGGGTCATAGTGGCAGTGGTCAAGTGTGTGAGTTAGGATGACATTCTTTGTGTGACCAGAGGACAGAGTTAGGACTGGCAGGAGAAAGTTCCCTGGGGTGGAGGCGCAGGCAGCTGTTCAGGAATGGAAGCACTGAGCTCTCTGTCACAAAAGCTTTTTTTTTTTTTTTT
>NW_012114466.1:1228952-1273527 GCF_000951035.1 Colobus angolensis palliatus | reverse complement strand
TCTCGGCCTCCCAAAGTGCTGGGATTACAGGCTTGAGCCCCCGCGCCCGGCGAGGACACAGATTTAAAGTGGATTGTTTTCTCTGTGAGAAACTCAGTCAAGATGAGATCATGTGTTTCTGAAGTGCCTTTTTCAGGTAGTTAATATGCAGCAGTTAATTCTTGCTGTGTCTTGTGTTTACAATGAGCTAGTGTGGTTGGTTAAGGATGGAATCCATTTTGCTGCACCTTTCATAAAAGTCTCTCCCAAACTAAGTATCTGTAATTTTTTCTTTTTCTGAGATGGAGTCTCACTCTGTCACCCAGCCTGGAGTGCGGTGGTGCGATCTCAGCTCACTGCAACCTCCACCTCCTGAGTTCAAGCAATTCTCCTGCCTCAGCCTCCCAAGTAACTGGGATTACAGGTGCCCACCAACATGTCTAGCTGATTTTTGTACTTTTTTTGTAGAGATGGGGTTTCACCATATTGGCCAGGCTGGTCTCAAACTCCTGACCTCAAGTGATCCACCCACATCGGCCTCTTAAAAGTGCTGGGATGACAGGCATGAGCCGCCGCACCTGGCCCGAATATCTGAAATTTTTACACAATGAAAAGGTTCTGGACTTGTATGCACCTTGTTAGGCTCTTTGGCTTTGTGTAATATGAAACGAAGAAACAGTGTGCGTATGGCTCTTCACTGTGATGAAAATAGTACATATTTATTACAGAAAATTTAAAAGAGGAGAAATGACACCTACAATTTCACTCTCAGAATCAAAGGACTAGACCTGAGATTTTTCTTCAATTGTTTCTCTACAGTGAAAACAGTGGAATCACGGTGTTACATCCTCACCCTGCTGAACAGTGCCAGGCGTTTTCCTGTGTTAGTAAACATTCTCTGTAAGGACCCCCGTTGTTATGGCAGTGCGTTGTCACTCACTTCACATTCTCCCAGTGGTGAACATTTTGGTCCATTTTGGTGCTTATTTATTGATTTATTTTATTTTATTTCTTTTCTGAGACAGCATCTTGCCCAGACTAGAGTGTTGTGGTGCAATCTCGGCTTCCTGTAGCCTCGACCTCCCAGGTTGAAGCAATCCTCCCACCTCAGCCTCCCAAGAGGCTGGGAATACAGGTGTGTGCCACCACGCCTGGCTAATTTTTGTATTTTTTGTAAAGATGGGATTTCACCATGTTGCCCAGGCTGGTCTTGAATTCCTGAGCACAAGCAATCATCTGCCTGCCTTGGCCTCCCAGAGTGCTAGGATTACAGGCATGAGCCACTACGCCTGGCCTCCCTTAGTATTATAATAAACCCTGAAACGAATATTTTGTATTTAAATCTTTCTGTGCATTTCAGACTGTTTCCTTAAGCTAGAAGTTAACTTTGGAAAGGCTCTTAAAAGTGCAGTAACACTTTAAGTAGCAAGATTGTGTCAGCTTCAGAGTCCAAGGCTGCTTGTTTGCTGGAATTGGATGTGTGCCTCTGTTCCCTGGGATCTCCATGTTTGGGGGCAAGGTGGATTGCGCAGCCCGTCAGCCTAAAGACTTGGAGTCTGTACTCTTCTTTTGTGCCTTGGTTTATGCTGATCAAGGCCTGCAAGTTTGAGTCTAAAACCCAATCCTTGTGTTCTAAAAACCTCACAGGGGCAGATGCCATTGCCACAGGCCACTACGCAAGAACTTCACTGGAAGATGAAGAAGTCTTTCAGCAGAAGCACATTAAGAGGCCAGAAGGGCTTTTCCGAAATCGGTTTGAAGTTAGAAACGGTAAGTTAAAGTGCCCAGATCAGAGCTGAATTCTTGTGAATAGAGTGAAATCTTTTGAGGAATGACAGTGGGTTGTGCCTGAGGATCACGGCCACCCTTCCCTCTGTGCTCCAGAGTAGCTTGTATGGGATTCACATTTGAAAAGGTGCGGTTAGCAAGAGAGCACTTCCCCTCAGGGCCTGTGATTGGGTAGTAAGAGATGTCCCTGCTGGCTATGGCAAGGGCTGGTGGAAAATGACATCAGATACTGATAACCCAGCTCTAGACACTGTGCATTGGTGATTTGAATGTTCCAAAAATATTTGGGTAAATATTTGACAGTGATAATTGGGGTGCTGTCAGTCTAGCCAAGGCCCTGTACTTAGCAATAAGTTCTCAAGGGCATGCGGTTCAGGCAGACTTTTAATGTGCTGTGAGCACGGGATCTGCTGTGGATCATATAGACTCAGCAGGCAGGCTTTGTAGCCATGTGTGTGTGAGGGAGCCAGGTTTCACCTTTCTAGAAAAAAGTCAATAGCAGACAGTGAGCTGGGAAGCTGCTGGCTTGTCCTGATGTGCATGTGTATGCAGAAAAGAGGAATTCCTTGCATTGTTGAGTGAAAAACCAAGTGGAGCTCAGAGCCGTGTTTCTGCAGGGAGCGTCCATCAGGGTAGGACCCCTGTAGGGCAGCATGGCTCCTCTGTCCAGAAATTCAGATGTGGGAGGGAGCCTTGTCCTGCCATCTGGGGAACAGGGGTATCTGGGGCTGGGGCTGGGGCAGGGCTTTACATGCACACATTTCTTTTTTGAATTTTTATTTTTTTGAGATAAGGTCTCTGTCAACAAGGCTGGAGGACAGTGGCCCAGTCTTGGCTCACTGCAGCCTCCACCTCCTGGGCTCAAGTGATCCTCCCACCTCAGTCCCACCAAGTACCTGGGACCAGAGGTGTACCCCACCATGCTTGGCTAACTTTCATTTTTTTGTAGAGATGAGGTCTCGCTATGTTGTCCATGCTGGTCTTGAACTCCTGGGCTTAAGCGATCCTCCCACCTTGGCCTCTCAAAGTGTTGGGATTACAGGTGTGAGCCACCAAGCCTGGCCTCACACATTTCACGTCGCCCCTCTTAGCAGTCCATGAGGTGTGTGCTCTCGTCCCGTTTCACAGATGAGGAAACTGAGGCCTGGATGAAGCCACCTGACCTAGGTACCTCAGGCGGCAGAGCTGGATTGCAGTGCACTGCTGCTCACTCCCCAGCCCCTGCTGTTTCTGCTGGGTCAGGCCCCAGCTGAGTTCTTTCCTCAGCGTTGCTGAGCCTATCCTGAAGGCTGTAGCGATGGGGCAGGGCTGTGCTTGGTCCAGGGAGCCCTAAGTGTGCCAACAGTCGTCTGCCACCCTCTGTTCCCTCCTCTCCTTCCTTCCTCATGCCAGAGGGTGATTAGGTAACTGTACTAACTTGAGCCCAGAGAACAGCAGCCCACTCCCCTAAGACAGCCCCCATTTCAGGAAGACATGGGTTTGAATGCAGAGTCCTGCCACTTGGGAACTCCAGGGTGGAATTCACCAAGTAACTGTGCATTTATGGGACCTGAGGAGATGGAGGGTTAATTTCCATGTTGAATAGATGGGCCTGCTTACCTCCTAGAACGCTGTGTGCCTTGCAGAGCCATCGACCTTTATTATAGACCACGTGCCCTAGGAAATGTCTGATAGTACTGACGGATGCATTTTGTTGAGTGCGTTTGGCGTGTGGGAGTTCTGATGATGCCACGATGTCTTGGCCTTCACTTGGTTTGGTAGGCACACTCAAGGTTTCTGTTTCATTCTTCTTCCGTTGCCCTGGCTTGGCCTGGGTCTCCGGGGAGGGCACCTGCAGGGGCAGTGGAGGGCTTGGGCTCAGGGTTGGTCAGCACCTGAGACTGGTGCTTCTAGGCCCAGCCTGTGACTAGACCGATTTTCCCCCGCACAGTGTGCTACCATCGGCCTGGCAGAGCCAGCACGGGAGCCGGCTTGTCGGTGAGGCTCGAGCACAGGCAGCCTCCTCCAAATGTTGTTCATTCCTTTCTGTGCTTTTCCCCTACAGTAGTTCAGTTAGGGTCACCAGCTTGCTTTTTTGAAAATCATAGATTTTTAGTTTGTTTTAAAATGACTCAGAACTAGAAGAAAATACAAATGGCTCCTAGTTTTCTGAGGCTTTTACACACATGCAGTGTTTGCAGTTAGTTTGGGATTGAAAGTGGACTCTGAGGCCAGTTGCGGTGGCTCATGCCTGTAATCCCAGCACTTTGGGAAGCCAAGGCAGGCGCAGATCACGAGGTCAGGAGTTCGACCAGCCTGGCCAACATGGTGAAACCGCGTCTCTACTACAAATACCAAAAAATAATGAGCTGGGCGTGGTGGCACGTGCCTGTAGTCCCAGCTGCTCTGGAGGCTGAGACAGGAGAATCACTTGAACCCAGGAGGCGGAGATTGCGGTGAGCAAGATGCACCACTGCACTCCAGCCTGGGCGACAGAGTGAGACTCCGTCTCAAGAAAGAAAAGGAAAAGTGGACTCTGGAAAGCACCCTGCTTCTGTGGCGACTGGTTGGCTGAACTTAGTCTCACTTGTCGCTCAGTTCTGCTGTTTGTACCTGCCAAGTAAGGGAGTGGGAGTTGGGAGGCTGGGTAGCCTCCATTCCCGCCGCCTCCACCTGCATCACTTTGGGCGAGTCGTGTAGAATGAACTGGGCCGGTTCCAGTTTCCCCTCTGTAACGTGAGGAGAATTCTCCCTCTCATGGCTAACGTGGGAATCAGCAGATGGAAAACCGTAGCTCCACAGTGTGTGTGCTGTACGCGTGGCTCTGCCAAGCCAGGAAGGGTACGTGTGCTGTCTGACCGTTACGGCATGTGGCGTGCTGAGCGTAACTCGAAAGGAGAAGTTTATGAGAAAGATTGAAAGAAGCCAGAAAACTGACATTCGTCTTAGTTTTTTTGCCATTGATCATTGAACTTGAAAGTGGAGAACTGGACAGTTCTAAGCCAGGTTTACTCACACCTCTGCTCCGTTGCCTTAAAGCCAGAAATGGTTCTTTACAATCACGGAGGGAATATCGGGGGAACCGCAGGGGCACCTAACAGAGGTCAGCTGAGACGCCAAGCAAAACGTTTTTACCAAGAAAGCTAATGCGTTCACAGGTAGAACGCTGCTGGTGCTGGCCGCCCAGCAGTGAACCTGGAAAGTGTAGAGTTCTTGAAACCACCGTGGCACGAACACATCCTGGGGTTGTTGGAAGAAACCACAGCTGACACTGTCGGTGGAATTTCCTGCAAGCGGCTAGCTTACTCCATTTTCCAAGATGTGGCTGAATTTATTTTAGGTGTTTTTTTTTTTTCTTATCACTTCAGAACATTTTTTCATGTGATGTTTCATCTTTGAAAATATTATAATCTGAAGTATGAGCTGGCGTAATTTCTTTGTCATATAAAATCCTTGTTTTTTTTTTGGAGGTACAAATTTTTCTTACATTAACCCCACTGGCAGTCTTTTCCCTAGTAGTTGCTATTGAATGTTGTTGTCTGCTTCTGACAGGCTAGGGATAGTCTGTCTAAGGGAACAGAAGGACATTGTTGAAAGTGAAGTATCATTATTTTCATTCCTGCAACGTCTTTTGTTCTTTATTCTTGGCAGCGGTAAAACTCCTCCAGGCAGCTGACAGCTTTAAAGACCAGACCTTCTTTCTCAGCCAGGTTTCCCAGGATGCCCTGAGGAGAACCATCTTCCCTCTGGGAGGATTAACAAAACAGTTTGTAAAGAAAATCGCTGCTGAGAACAGACTTCATCATGTGCTTCAGAAGAAAGAGGTACGAGTGAGCGGTTTCCTTTGATTAGTGCCTGTTTCCCTTTCCCGACTGCACGGCCGCGGAGCAGCTGGGCCTGTGGGTCCAGCACCACTTCCCCTTCTCCAGGACCTAACATCAAAGGCCGACCTTGGAGCAATAGATGGAGGAGTTTGCTCAGGCGCACGGTACAGGGCTCTGCTGACATCCGGGAGCAGCCTGCAGGAGACTCCTTGCTTTTTTCCTCTCCTCTGACCCTTGTGATAGGCAGCTTTCCCTGCAGCCTTCGCAGCTGGTGGGGTGCTCTTGGGATGGCTTGCCTGCCAGGTGAGTGCCAGGCAGTGTGACGCAGCACCGAGACCCCTGGAGGGGCAGGTGCTTTGCCACCGTCTGCACACTGATGTGCCCTGTCATCCACTCGCCCGGCACAGACTTGTTCGGTGCCATCTGTTCCAGGCGCTGTGCTGCTGGGCCTCGAGGATATGGTGACGTGCACAGAGTCCCATCTTTGCCTCCATGGAGCTCACCCGCGAGTGGGGGACACAGACAGGAGGCCAATCAGTGTAAACCTAGAAAATGTCTACGGAGGGAGGTGTAGGACCCTGGGCGGGAAGCACCAGTGGGGTCTGAGAGTAGGGAATGGAGATGCCAAAAATGGCCTCAAAAGAAGTTACATGGAACCTGAGACCTGCAGGATGAGAGGATCCGGTGTCCCAGAGAGGGCTGGGAAAGTCCAGATGAGGGAGTGGCAGTGCAAAGGCCTTGAGGCGAGGAGAAGCCAGGAAGATGGCATGGGGGTGCCTGCGTGTGGCCCCAGCTCCTCGGTAGGATCGAGTGCACCCAGGAGCGTGAGGACAGCCTGGGCAACATAGCGAAACTTGTCTCAAAAAGAGCGTTGGTGGAACTAGGATGAAGTCCGTGGGAGAAACTTGGAGATGGAGGGCGAGGGCGCCGTGGGATGAGCCTCACCTCTTCAGGGGTGGTGCGGTGGGAGCTGTCGCTCCTTCTTATCTCTTCCTGGTAATGGAACGGCCATACCTTTCATCAGAGCCATCTTCCCTGAAGAGCACGCCCACCCCCGTCCTCCTCTCTAGTCTTCTGTTTCCAGCGTTGCTCTGTGGTGGGAGCTGCAGGGATGGAGGGGCAGTCTTGAGAGACACAAACCGAGAGTAAACGAAGCAGCCCCTGCTGGGGCCACGGGGGAGAGTGCACGCCGCCCAGGCTCCCCAGCTGGGGCAGATGTGCTTGAGGAAGGCACCTCTCCTCTGACTCCCCTGGAGCCCTACCCCGAAGCCTTAGCTTCAGGCCTGGCTTTTCTGCTTCCTGCCCCTCCTCTGGTCCCTGTCTCTCCCCAGGTCCTTCTTTCTTCCCCGGGGCAGCTGGTGTGAGGTTCTGCCGTGCAGGGTCAGACCCTGCAGGCTGAGACAGTGAGGCGGCCTCTAAGGTCCTGGCCTTGTGTGCGCCAGCTGTGACTGGCGGCCAAGGGTGCTGGTGGGCAGCTGGGCCCCTACCCTGGAAGCAAGGTGTGGGGTGAGGCCAGGAAGCCCCGGGGCCTGCTCAGGATGTCTGGGTACAGTGTGGGCCACCCCCACTTCTGGTCCTCTCACGGCTGCCGTCTTCTCATTTCAGAGCATGGGCATGTGTTTCATCGGGAAGAGGAATTTTGAACATTTCCTTCTTCAGGTCAGTGCTGGTCTTTGACAAAAAGCGATGGGGCTGTGTGTCTGCCCTGGGCGTGGATCTCCGTCGATAATGAAATGTTTGTTTTCCAGTATTTGCAGCCTCGACCTGGTCACTTTATTTCCATAGAAGACAATAAGGTTCTGGGAACACACAAAGGTGAGGTGCAGACTCTGCCACTTGTCAACTGAAATGCCTGGAACTGTGGGGTTTCAGCTCTGGGAGACTAGACCAGGGTGCCCGTCGTCCCTTCACTTGGCTGGTGAATCGTAGAAGGCTCTGTGGGGTGGCCGCGGGTAGGCAGGCATGGCCTAGGGTGGAACAGTTGCCTTGATGAGGGCTTGCATTTCAAGATGTGGCCTCAGCTGAAATGCTGGAGTTCATGAAAAGCGCACCTCTGACTTGGAAGGACTATACTCTGAGTTACGTATCAAATCCCTGTAAAAAGAATGATTTCCTTACTGTGTAAGGAAAATGTTAAACTACACAAAACTCCACTCTGAGTCAGGGAGGAAGGTGGACGTCACGGCATGATCTGAATGATTAAGGACCACATGCAGTGATGGGATCAGACGTCCCGCGCTGGCTGGGGTGCTGCTGGCTCACGTGCAGACCCTTACTGCGCTGAGACCTGCATGAGCTTATGCTGTGCCTGGTGTCAGGGGACAGACTCTGCGTTAGTTAGTCACCAGTGTGCAGTCCTGCTGTGGGGACAGAGTACAGCCATTGTTGGGTTAGTACAGTGGCGGGGATGTGCCAGCCGGCGTGATGATGAGGCAAGTCTTGACGCAGCGCAGGCCTGAGCTGTGGGACCGGCCAGGGGAGCGGGTGTAGGTGGTGCCTTGCGGCAAATTGCACTTGGAGATCTTCCACCTCTTGTGGAAGGGAGAGGGCAAGCTGAGCCGGGGCTAGGCGTTCCTGAGACAGGTTGAGGTAACAGCCTTGCTTGGGACAGAACTGCCCACGTATCTGCCAGCCCTGGCCCCAGCAGGAGCCAGTTGGATGAGTCATGGTTTCCACCTGCAGTTCAGTTCACTGAAGAAAGCTGCCGGCCTAGGCCACGTGGTACATCCCATGAGGTTCTCTCTGCCTGTGTGCACCACGGCAGGGGAGGGAGGCAGTGAGTTTGCCATCCGCTCTGTGACATCGTGAGGGTGCACAGAGGGGCTGGGGTAGCCCTGATGCAGTTACTGCTAACATGAGATGGACACTGTTAGACGCGCAGCTGTGTCATGGGCTCAGCAAGAAGGGCCCTGGCGTCCCACAGGGCACCCAGCCACATCCTGGGCCTAGAGTCAGGGGCTCCTACAGCTGGAACCTGCACCTTTACAAAGGACCTGCTCCGTGGCCACTGGCTCCCAGGCCTGGACAGTGATGAGATGTGCCCAGGTGCTTGGTCAGGGCTGGCCGTGGTGGCCGGAGGGTCATAGCTTCCCAGTGAGCTACCCCATTGCTGGGCCTGCTCTGGGCTGCCCTCCCAGCATCTGCCTGAATTCATGATGAGAGGCATGACATGTGGGATGGAACTTGTTACCCAGCCTCATGGAGAAACTGTCTTTCTGTAGGTTGGTTCCTGTATACCTTGGGCCAGAGAGCAAACATCGGTGGCCTGAGAGAGCCCTGGTACGTGGTAGAGAAGGACGGCGTCAAGGGCAATGTGTTTGTGGTGAGTGGGCCAGCCTTTGAGACAGCACTGGGGCTGGTTCTGGCAGGGCCAGCAGTGCTTACGGACCAGGGCTTGGGAAGGCCTCCAGCAGCCGTGGCTTCATGGAGCCTGTGACTAACTCTGTTCCTGTCCTTGGTCCCCTGCCTTCCTGCTGCATCCTCCTGGGACTGGCCATGGTGGCAGGAGGGTTTTAAGATATTCATTAGGCCCTGTTGTGTGCTGGCCTCTTAATCATCACTGAACCCCTGTACACAAAGTTGATCCAATTTTACAAAAGAGGACAGTGAGACCCGGAGCTCGGGTGGCTCATCTGGTGGAGAGGGCCAAGCCAGGATCAAACTGAGCCTTCCACCATAGCGGGGCCCTTACCACTGTGACCCTGGCCTCAAAGCAGAGCCGCTCAGCAGGGGCAAGCTCACCCCACCTGCAGGGGACCTTGCCAGTGTCTGGAGGCATTTTTGGTTGTCACAGCTTGGGTGGAGAGGCAAGGGCACGGGTGCTGCTGCATCTGTGGGTTCGGCCAGGGATGCTGCTGGCCGTGTTCAGCACAGCCTCTTCCCTGAATGACCCAGCCTCCACCTTGGCGCGCAGAGCGGAGAAGGCCCACTCTCAGCGCCCTGGCTGCCGGCTCATGTTCTGACACAAATGCTGGGGCGCCTTCTCTTAGATGCAGGCGGGGGCCAGTAGGCCCAACCCGCCAATTCCAAGACATCTCCTTCTAGGAAGACTGGGGTGAAAAGCCTGGCTGCGAGTGAATTCAATGATCTAGATTTCAGTTTGCTGTGAGAAGACCAGAAAGGTTACCAGTGGCCTCCTGTCCCCAGACAGGTCTCAGTGCCTGCTTAGAACCCAAAGCCCTTAACTTCATGCTCCTTGTCCTGCTTCAGGGGCGGGGCTTGGCGCAATCCCAGGAGATGACGGGGAACAGGGGCCTCAGAACCAACCTAGGGTGGCTGGGACCCCCCATACCAGGGCCAGTCCCAGGGCAGCTGCGGGAAGCCCGCACCCACCAGTCCCTCCTTCCTCAGCCATTTGGGGTGTGGTGGGATTCCTGGGGTGGCCTTCTTGAGAGAAAAGCCCGTGGTGTGGCTGGCCCTGTGAATAGAAAACCCAGTCCTCGAGGCTGGCCGTGGTAGTGCCCCACAGGTGGTTGCGGATGGAAGGCCTGAGTCAGACTTGAACCTGCAGCATTCACTGTCACGGGCTCGGATCTCACCCCTGCCTCTCAGTCTCTCATGTGTGAAATGGGGATTCAGAGGCCCAGCCAGTGATGAGACGAGTTTCTGTGGGTGGAGCGCTGCGAGCGGCGCCGTTACCTCCCAGGGACCGCACCGAGGCTGGCCTTGGGGCAGGGTGCCCCTCTGCGTCCCCACCTTCGCATCCCACTCTACAGGCCCCCCGGAGAGACCACCCAGCCCTGTACAGGGACCTGCTGAGGACCAGCCGCGTGCACTGGATCACCGAGGAGCCGCCTGCAGCGCTGGTCCGGGACAAGATGATGGAGTGCCACTTCCGATTCCGCCACCAGATGGCACTAGGTGACTGACGGGAGGGCTCCTGAGGACGGGCCCCTTGAAGCTGAGCTTCCTGAGGCCAGATTTGGGCCAGGGATGGGAGACCCTGGAGTAGGAAAGTCCCGTTGTGGAGATTATTTGGAGAGTACCTAAAATATTCAGAACTCCCGTGTTCTGTGCCTGCCCTGAGCGAGGCCTCGGGGTGCTGGGAGCAGATGCAGGCAGGCCCCAGTGTGTGGGGCTGAAGCAAGAGTGTCCACTGCCCCGCAGTGTCCTGCTGCGCCCAGAGTCCAGGCTGGTGCTCCTTTTTCCCTGGGGCCCCGAGGCCTGAGGTCGACCAGGCAAGGCCTGTGCCCCCTCCAAGGGCCCCTCTCTTCTACCCAGTGCCCTGCGTGCTGACCCTCAATCAAGATGGCACCGTGTGGGTGACAGCTGTGCAGGCTGTGCATGCTCTTGCCACAGGCCAGGTGAGTGGGGGTGTGGGGGGTGAGCCCAGCTCTCACTGTGCTCCAGGAGGACTGCACTGCTCGTCACCCTACCGGGGCACCTGGGTTACAGAGGAGGGGGCTGAGGCCCGGAAGTAGGGTGTGCTCGGGTCACACAGCTGGTGACGGCAGAGTGCGACCAGACGGGCCCTGGGGGCTCCTCCCGCAGTGACAACTGTGAGAGGATTTCCACTCTGATGTCACCAACCAGCCAGTTCCTGCTCGGGCCCTGAGAGGCGAGGACAGAAAATGGAAGGGACATGAGGACTGCGCTCAAAGAGGCAGCGGGTTGGGGCCCCTGTGGGCTGAGTGTGTAGGAGCTCTGAGGATGGGCGCCTGGCTTATGCAGGCCTGAGGGCTCTCCAGGGGCAGGTGGCGGGAGAGAACCCGGGGTGAGGGGAGCGGAAGCATCCTCTGGCTACCACCATGCTCCCTCCTGTCACAGCTCCACACCCCCAAGGGCTTCAGAGACCTGCCAGTTCCTGGAGTGGCCCCTGTGACTGTCCCCCTTGGGAGAGGTACCCTGACCCTGAAGACCCTCCCTAGTGAAGCTGCTGGGTGCCCCAGGCCCCTCCTCTCCTGTTCAGCAGCAGCAGCAAAACCCTGCTCCCCTGGCAGCTCAGCCGCCTGGCGTTCCGAGCACGGGCCAAGGCCCAGGGGGGACCACTCTGCCCCTGCCTGCCCTGGGCTGGCTCCCTGTGGCACCCCTAATGCCAGAGTCTGTCTTCCCTACAGTTTGCTGTGTTCTACAAGGGGGACGAGTGTCTGGGCAGCGGGAAGATCGTGCGGCTGGGGCCGTCCGCCTACACACTCCAGAGAGGCCAGCACAGAGGCGGGGTGGCCATCGAGAACCCCAGTGCTGGCCCAGAAGATGGCCCAGGCCTGCGTCCCTTGCCCTGACAGACAGAGCTGCTAGAAGGAACCTGGAGAGCAGGCCCAGGGCCGGGTGGCCGGTGAGCAGTAAGCTGGCCCAGCTCACTGCTGCCCAAAGCAGAGGACGCCGGGCTGGTTAAGGGTCCGAAAAGCCTGCAGGGGCCTAGGCGAGCCCCAGGAAGAGCCTCACCTCCAGGCTGGGCTCTGGCTGCCAGAACATCTGCTGGCTGGTGGGGTGGCCCGAGTTCCGCTTCACCACCCCCAGGGAGGGTTTCCCACCTCAGAGCACACTGAGGGGACCTGCAAGGGGAGCTGCAGGGACAGCGTGGAATAAACCTCCTTTCAAGGACACAGAGTCTGACCGCTGCCTCTGCTGGGGCCCAGGGGCTCCACATCACTGACCCCCTGGTGTGGACAGACAGGTGGACTGCAGACGCTGCCACGGCAACCTGCGCTCCTCTCCCTGAGGTCCCAGCTGCTCCGTCCTCTGCCCCTGTATCTAGGGCTGGGGTCCCTGGTCCTGGACACTGACCAGTGTCCTCGGCTCCCTTCCTCTTGCTGGGCTGGAGCCTTAGCGTGTTGCTGGTGCCTCGAGACAGGTTCCTGCGGGGACCAGAGGTGCATTCCCCTTCTCTGGGTGGGAAGGTTCCAGAGGCAGCCAGGTGGTGCGTCTTGAGGGCCTTGCCCAGATGCCCCGAGTTCTTGCTGGTGTGTCAGGGTGGGGGCTGCCATGGGACCCACTGTCCATCCTGACCCCTCCTCCCATCTCCCCACTGGGTGTCCCCTGACCTGGGGCACCCTTCCTTCTAGCCTAGGCCCCCACGCAGCAGTGTGTGTCCTGAGGGTGAGGAGTGGGCCAGAACCCCACAGGCCAGGTGAGGAAATGGGGCCTGAGGTGGAGCGGCGGCCCTTGCTGGGCTGGGGCGGGGAGGCAGGGGGCGCAGGGTCAGTGCTGCCCGGGGCAGGCCCCAGCTCTGCCAGGCAGGCAGAACGCTGGCTGGTGGGACCAGACAGGCTCCTGGGGATCCTTGGCCCAGCTGGGCACGGAGGCTGAGCTAAAGCGCTGCCTTTGTTCTGCTGGCTCAGCCCGGCACGGAGCCTCCCTGGGCTCAGGGTTTCCCTGATTTATGGCTGTGGCCGGGCCTCCATCCTGGGAACTGAGGGTGGGAGAGCCCCTGCGGGGCCTACTGCTCTGCCCTAGGCGAACCCTCCCAGGTCACAGAAAAATGAGCAGGAGGGGCAGCCAAGCAGAAGGTGGTATGGGCACCAGGCCAGCAGGGGTAAGGCTGCCCTTTCCAGTCTCTAGCGGGCTCTGCCGTCCTGCCAGCCTCAGGGCCTGTGCGTCGGCCAGTGGAGGAAGCAGGGGCACAAACCTGCCTCTGCCCCTTGGGCCCCGAGGTTCCATGGCGACAATTTCCTGACTGGCAGTGCTCCCCTCTCTGTTGCTTGCCCTGCGCCCCCCATAAGGCCACTGGCCAACTCTGGAGGGCTTTGGTGCAATGCCTCAGAGATTCAGCAGAACCTGTTGGCCAGGGGGCCAAGTCTCCGGGCTGCTCTTCTGGCCTCTTTCCTACCCTCCCCAGCACCCAAGGCTGGCACACTCCAGAGGCTGTGCCCCTCAGATGACCTTTTGAAGACCTGGGGGTCCCCAGGAGCGCAGGCAGGCAGGTAGCCCCTCCTGCCAGCACAGGCACCCCCAGTGGCCTGGCCTTAGCCACTTGCCACACCTGTCCATGAAGATGGTGGGGGAACATCTTCCGGGCCAAGAGCTGGATGCTTGTATACCTGCTCCCTGCTTGTAATACAAAAGAAAAAAGCCAAGCCCTCGCTCTCCTCTCCCCCATGTTGTTCCAGGATAATCTGTGACACACAGGTCCTAGGCAGTGTCCCTTCACCTCACACCTGGGAGGCTCCTTCCCGAGGCCCTGAGCTGGTTTCAAACACCTTGAGCCTGCCTTCTCCCCAGTCCCTGGCTCCCATGTTGTCCTGTGCCGGAACCTTGCCTGGGCCCAAGCCCCTTCTTGGGGATGTTTCTTTTCTTTCAAAGAGACAAGGTCTTGCTCTGTTACCCAGTCTGGAGCGCAGTGGTGTGATCACAGCTCACTGCAGCCTTGACCTGGGCCCAAGCACTCCTGCCCTGACCTCCCAAGTAGCTGGGACAACAGGCATACACCACCACACCCGGCTAATTTTAATTTTGTTTTAGAAAGTCTTGCTATGTTGTCTAGGCTAATCTTGAACTCCTGGCCTCAGGTGATCTCGCCTCAGCCTCCCAAAGCACTGGGACTACAGGCATGAGCCACTGTGCTAATTTTTAGCAGCTAATTTTTAAAAATTGTAGAGATGGGGTCCTGCTGTGTTGCCCAGTCTGGTCTTGAACTCCTGCCTCAGCCAGCCAGTGTTGGGATTACAGACATGAACCACTGCCTGACTCTCCGAGGGGATCTTAACAAGCCTTGTCTCCAGGCTGGGGAGCCCAGGGCGAGGCTGAAGCTGTGATTGAAGCAGCTGTAGTCACCCGTTACCTGGGCTGGGGGAGTCGATGTCCCGTGGCTCGGACGGTATTTGTGCTGTTACCTGTTCAGACACGATCACAGAGGGGCTTGTTGTGCCCTCGTCCATCGCGGTCTGCTGCAGAGGCTCTACGCAGCACTTCGTGGTCCTCACGTGGACATCCTGGCCTGGCTGACAGGCCTGCTCTGGGCTGCCTGGACTGCTTTCTCTCTCAGATGCTTCTAGTATTTTCCTGTTAATCGTGGCTTTGGGGCTGAGGTAGAAATATTCTATCACGTTAGCCACCAAGCATTCTGGGATGTAAACATTAGCAGGTGAACTGAGGAGAAAGCAACTTGAAAAATGACCTCAGGCGTGGGGGCGTTCACGGGTTGTTTTTTCTGTCTCAGATTTGACCTGGGGTGGCCCTAATCTGCGGCCAGCACCAGGGCAACAACTCGAGAGAGGCCTGGGAAATGGGGGCACTGTGTACCAGAAAGGGTTGGGGTTCCCATTTTTCCCTCTTTGCTGTCACTACTTTTCCTTAAGGTGGGCTCTGTTGGGTGGAAGCGTGAGACAGTGCAGGTGGCTAGAGCACTAGGAGAAACCCATCTTTCTGGACAGAGAAAACAAGAAAAGGACCCCATAAGTGAGAAAATGCAAGGCAAGTTCCAGCAAGGAGAGAGCTGGAGAAGGGGGACCCCCAAATTCTCCACGTGTGTTGAAACACACCCCTGCCCCACCCCACCTGTGAGTGCAGGCAACAACCCAAAACAGCAAAGCCAAGGCCAAGGGCTGACCTGGGGACGGACCTGCTGCTCGTGGAAAAAGAGAACCAGTGGTCAGAACCTAACCGGGTTGCCTGCTGCTGAAACACATGAAACGACACTTACAGCAAGGGTGTGAACAACCCAGAGTCTAACCTAACATTCCACATGACGAGTGAGGGTTCAACCTGCAGTTACTCAGCACACACACAACCAGGAAAATGCAAACAGAAAAGAGATTTCAGCCCCAAGATGCTCAAATGTTCAGATTGTCCCAGAATTCACAGCCGCCCTAGTTACAACCATGCTTCATGAAGTAAAGGTGAACACTCTTGGAATGAGTGGAAAACGAAATGCCCAGCAGAGAAATAAAAAGGAACCTAATGGAAATTTTAAAACGCAGAGTATTTGAAATAAATTCACTGGGTGAGTTCAGTAGCAGAATTAAGCTGACGGAGGAAAAAAATAAGTGAACTTGAAGATGGAGCACCAGAAATAACCAAATCTGAAGGACAGATAGAAAAGAACGAAGAAAGATGAACAGAGCCTCAGGGACCAGTGGGAAAACATCAAGCAATCTAACATTGGAGTCACTGGAGTCACAGAAGGAGAGGAGAAAGATCAGTACAAGAAAAGAAAATTGAAGAAACGATGGCAAAAAATTCCTGAAATTTGGTGAAAGACAAAAACTGCCCATCTAGGCTGTGGCAGGCCTACCAGGGACTGGACAGAAAGTTCCAGCACAACATTCCACTGGCTGAGGGAGCATGGGACGTGGATAGCTCAGCTGCACGTCCGTAAACCATCCCTTCCACGGCCACCTTGGGCACGGGGAGGGGCAGGGGTGTTTGTGGAGAAAAACCAGCACCGCAGAAGTACAAATTCAACAACCTTAATTTATTGTAGACTCTTCTCATTTGTAATTCCAGTGTTTTGAACATTAATAAATACACCTCTGTTAAAAACCTCCAGTGTCTAATCTCTCCCATAAAATCTTAATAAAAATAAGTTTACATTTTTCCTGTCTCAATAAAACTGACAGTTGTTTTTTGGTAACAGTTCTGACCAAATTAAAAAGTACACCTCATGATGCTGGCTGTGGAGTATGTGAAAAAATAGAACAAAACCAAAAATTACACCTCAGGGGGTGGAATCCTGTTAAAGTCATGGAAGCGGGCTGTTGGAAGACTTCCAGACCTTTTCGTACTTAGGAAACACCACTGGCAAACGTTTAGAGGGACCAGAGTTTTGTATCTTCGAAAGACCACTCACCTGGTAAGGCACATGTATAATTCATTCAGGTGTGAGGACTTTGGGATCTCATTTCATCCTCCTGTCTGGACCATTTTCAGATACGCTTTTCCTCTCACAGGCATCTGCTAACAGTGCTCACATTTTCATCAGGGTCAAGTTTAAAACTTAGTGTGGACATCTTTGCATTTTACTTGACGTTCATCCTATTTTATGGTTTCTCCTATTTGGAAGCAGCTGTGCTGATCACTTATTTGGGCACCTGATTTGAAGAACAAAGGAAACGCTAAAATCAAACATGTCTGACAGTTCCGGCTCGTTTCACAGCCCCTCGGGCCACACTGCCAGCTGCCTGCCTTGCAGCGGGCCCGACCTTGGTGTGAATTGCCAAGAACAGTTTGGTAACCGCTGAAGGCTGTGGCTTTGTCCCTCTGCACAATTGGCCATTTGAAGCAAAAGGAAGTAACTGGTCAGACTCCGGGGCCGGGGGTGGGGTGGGAACCCCTGCCCCTGGAGATCCTCGGAGTCTCAAAGAGCTAGAGAACTGGCAGGAGGGATGTAACGGCCTGGAAAGCCCCACACCTCTGTCCAAATCGGGAACCTGCAAGACTTGAAGGTCCCAGGTCCCACGGGGAGCAGGAGCAAAGAACAAATCCATCCCCACCTGCAGCTCCCAGGCCACCTGGGAGGGGGTGGTGGTCAGGGAATGACCAGGTGAAAAATGACAGCCGTGTGGCAACCATGCCCCACAGTGACCTCAGCAGGGCTCCTCACACCTGCCTAGTCCTGCACTGGCCCATCTTAAATTCACACAGCCAGGGCAGAGGGCAAACGCACACACAGCAAACACCAGGGACCCAGGGGGCCAGCGGGGAGGGCCCATGCCATCCTTGCTTCCTGGCCAAAGGCAGCTATAGGGCTTCTAACTGCTTGGTTTCAGCCCCACTGCTGACGTATTTTCCACCTTTGATCTGCTGGGGTACCAGTTTCGTCAACACATGCCAGATTCAAGTATAACTGTGCAATCTTCTTTACACGGAAGACAGCAAGGGATCACTGCATGGATCTCCTGGGATAACAAAGTCAGCATGAATGCAAAATATATACAGGTTTCACCTCCTCAGAGTCCAATACAAACATATAAAAGTATCTACAGCTTTCCCACATAGTGAAGTGATTTTAAGACAAGGGGTGCCTTTGCAAAGGGCTGCTGGGCTTCCAGCCACGGGTCTGCACTGCCATGAGATGCCCACCTGGGCGGGGCTGGACCACAGTCTTTGGTCTGTGCCTGGCGTCCCTGAACTCTGGGCAGCCTCTGGGCCCTGTCTGGGGTCCCCTCTCAGATCCGGCTCTGGCTGCAGTCTTAGGATCCAGCAGTGCTGGCCCAGTGGTCTGCGTCTCCCTCATGCCCGTGGCCTTTGGCACTTGTCACCAGGTCTGACAGGCCCTGAGCTCCTGGGAGAGCCAAGACCTTTGTGTCTGGATGAGCAGTCGGGGGGCTGCCACCGTGGGGACCACCACACTCCGGGCCCACTCCACTCCAAGGGCAGTGGCCCCTCCGGCTCCAAAGGTCTGAGGGCTCGGTGATGCCGCAGCCTGTGTGGGGATGACGAGCTTGCCTCACGGTTTCCTGATGGTTCAAATTGAAGTTTCATTACTGCCTCTGCGCGTGGGAAGAAGCCATCAAGCAGGTGAAGGGTCAGTGATGGTAGTGGCTGGGTGGGGCCCAAGGTCACACAGGGGCAGGATCTCCCCATCAGGGTAGAGGGGGCGTCTGGGGGCTCCAGGGAGAGCAAGCTCATGTTGGATGTTGGTGCCTTTGGGAGGCAGGAGAGGGGACCAGGACTAGCCTGTGGGCTTCTCTGCTGCTGGTCTCTCAGCAGAGCACAGGAAATCCGCGTTAGAAACTGACCATCTCTACGGTGACTTTTGGGAGGGCATCCTGAAGACCTGGCTTCTCCCTTGTGAGTTTGGAGGGAGGGAGGAGGGGCCAGGACTCCAGCTCCACCCCGCCCCCTTCACACCGGGCATTCCGGGACCCTCAGTATCCTCAGCTGCAAGGTGGGTGGCAGTGGTCCCAGGCGGAGACAGTGCTGATCAAATGCAGAGCCCAGCACCTTAGGTCCCAGCATTTCGGGGCTGGCCAGGGCTTCAGAGTCCCAGAGGCCTGAGACGTGCCCCCAGGATAGGGGGTCTGCCCGTCTCCAGGATCCCCCTGACCTCAGCTGCAGCACGCCCCCCCACAACCCCGCATCCCTGCCTGGGCTTCCTCTGCAATCGGGGCTCCAGGTGAGATGGGTGCCAGGTCCCTGACCACTGCCCCCTTTCTCTCTTGACTCAGGACAAGCCCGCTCTGGAGGCCCGGGCTACTCACTCGGAGTCTGAGCCGTCGGCCTGGACGCTCCCAGTGCGCACGTTCATGGCCACCCCGTTGAGGTGCTCACGCCCCAGCTCCCTCCCGGGGTTCTTGACGGTGATGGCGCAGTCGGGGCCGCCAGAGCCCAGGGAGGACGTGCGCGAGGATGTGGGGCTCTGCTCACAGTCGGCCAGCTGCTCCCAGAGCCGGCCCTTCAGCGTCTGCTCTGCCAGCGTCAGCGGTGGCGGGTAGGTGACTTTATTTTTCAAGATGCCTGGGAGGAGGAGGCACAACAAGGTCACATCTGGGTGATGCTGCCGGGGGCAGCTGCTGGGCCGCGTGCATCGGAGCCAGCCTCAGCCCGTCCTTCCTTCTGGTTCCCCGGGTCCCAGGGCTAGGCTAGAAGGCCACGTCTGTTCTGCCCAGGCCCTGACCTGCCCCACCAGCCCCAGCCCCACCTCTGGACCAGAGACTGGCCCTTCCGGGTCCTCCAGCCTTTCACGGCAGCCCCGACTTCCCCAGGCACCTTTCCTCTGCTCTGGGGGCTGGCAGCCAGCAGGCCTGGCCGCGCCCCCGCTCTCCCGGTCCGGGGGATTCTCTCCACGGTGACTGCCCTGCTCCTCGTGGTGCAGCTCCACGCTGACCTTGGTCTCCACCTTCAGGCGGGGCTGGCCACCTGGGTCCTCACTGTCACTCTCAGCCAGGCTCTGGTCAGGCCAGGCGGCCGGAACGTGGTTGGCCACAGCATCCCCTGAGGCACGAGAGCGGTGCTCAGCAGGCAGCGGCACTGCCACTCGAGCTGCGTCCCTGAGAGCCATGGCTCTGGCAGGTCCCGGGTGGCTCTGACGCACTTCTCCCCAACCTGTAGGCCTGGTAGGGCTGAACCCTAAAGGTGGGGAAACTGAGGCCCAGGAGGGAAAGTCCTGGCAGCAGGGCCCTTGCTGGGGTCCCCGCTGCATCTGTACCAGTAACCACACATGGCTACCCACGCCCAGCAGCCTCCGGTGACCACACATGGCTATCCACCCCCGGCAGCCTCACCTGGACCTTGCGGTGACGGTCCACAGAGAATCCCCCGAGATTTCCTGCCTCTGCTCCAGGGATTGGCATGGAGGAGCAGAGGCTGTGGGGGAACCCAGCCAGAGTCCCCCCACCCCAGGCTGTCCTTTCATGTGGCTGCAGTGCTGCTGGGCGTATCTTGGGAGGAAGGGACCCAGCCATGGCCAAGACCTGCCCCGAGCCTGCTGTCCACAGCCCAGCCTGGCCCAATGTGCCCCACACACTCACCTTTAGGGGTGCTATGGATGGCGCCCCTGGCCGGGTCCCATTTTTCCTCAGCCCCCACCCCGTCGTCCTCGCTGTCTGACGAGTGTGAGGAGGCGTAAGAGCTGCTCTGCTCATCCAGGGACAGCTCGCTATCTGAGTCGGAATCATGGCCTGTGGATGAGCGGGGAACAGGGAGGCTCAGGCCCTGGGAGGTGCGGGGGTCCCACCAAGGCCAGGCAGAGCCACTGGGCCCCTGGCATGCTGACACTGAGCATGGCGAGGCTGCTAGTGCTTCTTCAAGGGCAGAGTCTCCAGTGACCGAAGGGATGTGGGAAAAACAACCCGCGGGGTGCTCCCCCTCCAGGAAGGCTGTACCGGGGGGTTCCTTGGAGCTCCTGGGCACGAAGGATGCGTCTGGCTCTCCGTGGCTGCCCCGCACCAGCCCAGAGGACACGCTGAGCTTCTGGACCCCTTCATCCCTAGAGAGGCCGGGGAAAGGTGGGGCTCAGTATCATCCCTCAGGGGACAGGAGGTGCTGGGAAGTTCTCCGGAAGATTCCCTGCCCCCACCCTTCTGTGTTACCATGAAGAGCACAGACAAAAGAGCCTCCCAGTGTGTGGGGGAAGGTGGAGGGGGAAGGTGGTCGGGGGAAAGTCTGCGGGGGGAGAAGTCGGCGGGGGGAAGGTGGTGGGGGAAAAGGTGATGCTGGTTGAATGGCAGGACATAGATGGGGGTGGCAGCAAAGCCTGAGGGAGTCGAGAGCTACCTCCCCGAACCTGGAGCTGCAGCCTGACCTGACGGTGCTGTCCAGCGAGGCGGTGGACTCGCCCAGGTCCGTGCGCAGCATGTCGGGCCCATCACCCAAGGTGGTGTTGCAGTTGAGGGAGCGCTGGGGGGAGGGGAAGGGCTGGTCACTGCCAGGTGGAGGCCACCATGTGACCACCACGGGGGATGACTCTGTCCCCACGGCAAACCCCCCACACCCACATCCTGGCTGGGCCCCTCTCCAGCACACAGGAGGAGCTCACTGCAGTCAACCCTCACTGCAAACAAGAGCCTCCTGGCAGCGGAAGGAAGCACATCCTGGCCCACGCTGTGGTCAGGGGTTGCTGCCTTCCCCACAGCCACTGCTTCTGGTCAGGGTCCTCGGGGGTCCTGGCCCCCTTTCTAAGGTCTGGAAAAGCAGGGCTAGGACGTGACCGAGGCCCCATCTGGCCGATGCTATCACTTTCTGGTTCTGATGCCGGCAGCCATACCGTGCTCCATGGGCGGCTCTGCCATCCCCACCATGAGGGGCACACAGGCCGCAGGGCTGGGGCTGACGCGCAATACTCCTCCCCCACCACTCAAGATGCCGCCCGGCTCCCAGTCCCGCGGTGTCCCCGGTGCCTCGTACCATCAGCAGGGTGGCCCTGGTGGTGGTGGAGTCCTCCAGGTGTAGCTTCCTCCCGCCGAGCACACCCTTCAGGTGCTTCCGGACCTCCTGGTTAAGCACGCAGTGGAAGAGGAGGACGAAGGGGCCCTGGAGGGAGAAAGGCGGGGTCAGCACCTGCCCTTAGGCGCCCCAGCACAGATGCACACACAGCCTTGAGTGCACACCGCCAGGCCGCGGGGCCCAGGACACGGCCAGGCCTCCCCTCCTTAGGGACTGCTGCTTTCTCCGGGGCAGGTTGAGGAGCTCAGAAACTGAGATGCCTGGGCTGGGCCCCGGCGTGCTGGAGGCATTGAGGGCCCCAGCTCAGACCAGAGTCTTCTGGACACTCCCTTCCACAGCCCTCGGGACCCTCTGGTGGCCCCGCTGTGTCGTAAGTCCACTTGCTGGCCAGCCCTTAGTATGACCAGAAATGGCCACTTCTGATCCCTGGAGACACAAGTGGACTTGTGCTGGCCTGGCACTGGGGTCATCGTCCCCAAACACAGTGGGGAGGAGGCACCAAGCCTTGTGCTGGCTGCAAAAGGGACTGAGTCCTTGCAGCCACAGGAGGATCCCACGCGAGGCCCAGGCAGGGCTGATTTGAGACCGCAGGCCTCCACTGCCTTGCATCACAGCAACGGTGCCATGGCAGCCAGGCGGGGGAGCCGCAGGCAACTCAGCCGCCACCTACCTGTAAGCCACTGAAGATGGCGAAGAGGTAGTGGAAGCTCAGTGCGTCGCGGTTCACAGCCAGCAGCCCCAGCAGCCAGGTGGCGCTGATGAGCAGCAGCAGGAGGAAGGCGGTCCTCAGCAGGGAGCTGCGGGAGGGCAGGATCAGGCCTGTGCCCACTGTTACCACCTGCTCCCTTCCTCCCTCCCTCTCTGCGCGTCCGCCTGTCTATCTGTCCGTCCACCTGTCCATCCAGCCATCATCCACCTTGCTCCCTTCCTCCCCTCCTAGCCAGGAACGGACTCATCCGGGAACCAGACAGAGCTCGTGTTAGTGGGGATGGTGGTGGAATAAATTAGGAAGTAAATAAATGAGAAAACAGGAGCCGAGACGACTACACTAGGCCAGGGGGCCTGAGCCACGCCCGTGGCTGCGCTAGCTCCTGTGACACACCTGTGGAGAGGCGAGAGGAAGAGCCCAGGGCCTGCCCTTGACGAGCTGTGACCCTGCAAGCAGCTTCCTGAGCTCTGCCTCAGTCTCCCCATCTGTAAAAGGGGAAGACAAAGGCGCATCCCCTCCCAGGGTTCAGAGGGGATGGAGTGAATCGGGGTGACAGAGCCTGCAGGTCCACAGGTCAGGGATGGCACTAAAGATAAGGAACTGACAAGGCCCCAGACCCCCCGTGTAACCCCCACATCCGGCCTTCCAGGCCACTCATCACCGCTCCCTCTCCACCCTGCTGGGCCTCACACTCCTCCTGGCAACCCAGCCCCCGTGCAAGCATTCTCCTTTCGCCCATCCCTGGCTCAATCCCATCTCTGCCAGGTCACCAGCAGCTGCCAGGTCACCAGGGGCCACCTGGTTGTCTGACAGATGCCCCTGTCATCCCCTCCTGACCCTGTCATGGCTCCTGAACGCTGTGCTGAGTCCTCCCACAGTGCCACCTGCTCCTCTGGGGGCCTCGTAGGGTCCCTCTCCTCCCTAGAACACTGGAGGTTCCCTCCGTGCTGGGCTGTTCCGCTGCACCCTCCGATGGTGGGGCTGGGGGGTCTCCTCCACTCCAGTGGCCCCAGCAACACGTGCAACACCCTCATCACCCATCAGAAAGTTCCATCTCCCCCACCCCACCCATCTCCACCCTGGTGATTCCAGGCAGCCCAATGCTTCCGTGCCAGGCAGGAGGGGCTAAGGCCCAGAGTTGGCTGCCAGCCCCTTCTCCTCAGCTAACTTTCCCCAGCCCCTCCCCCTCAGCTAACCTCCCCCAACTCCCTCCCCTCAGCTAACCTCCCCCAACTCCCCTCCCCTCAGCTAACCTCCCCCAGCCCCTGTAGATGCAACGTGGAAAACCTCTCTCGAGCCCTGGTGCTCACCCAGGCTGCCCCCAGCCCTCCCCCATGAGGCCCACATGCCCTCGTGGGGCCCCAGCCCACAGAGACTGGACATCAGGGTCTCAGGGCCCAGCTGACATGGCTGGTCGGTCAGGTTCAGCCCCACTTACACGATCCCTTTTTTCCCATAATAATGGTGTTTTCTTTGGCAGGAAACTTTCGCAGATAGGACAGAAGTGACTGTGTTGATCTGAAAACAAAACAAGCCGATCGATGTCAGGTGGCAGACTCTTGTCTTGTCACTGCAGACCTCCAACTGCCAAAAGCACCTGAAGCCCTTTGCCCTGCATCTCAGGGAGGGGTGGCTGGGTGAGGAGGACCCGAACTCTGGCCTGTGGGGCCAAGCACACCTGTCCACCCACTGCCCCACAGGGCCCACCACACCCAGCCTGCCCGTGTGGGACCCTCCTGGGTGCTGGACGCAGACGGTCTCACGCGGATGCGATGCGAGACCCAAATCCACGATCAGAGGGTGAGGTCGGGGAGGGGCCTAGCGGCTTTGCTGTCACAAGATGGCCCTTCCTGCCCTGCTTTGGCTGCTCAGAGGAGTTGGTGGCCCCAGCCCGCCCAGAACAGTCCCTCCAGCTGACGCATGCTCGGAGCACCCGGACTCCCATGAAGGCCCCACTCTCACAATTATAACGGCTCCGATGGGCCCCGCAAAGCTCCAGATCAGCGTGTCTTGCAGGGACAGCCAGCAGAAGTCCGGGTTTCCGTAGCCCTGGGGGTCCAGGCCGACCGCCAGTCCTGAACACAGCGGGCAGGAAGGGAAGGGTGAGGGCCACGTGCCCAGTGGCCACCCCATGCCAAGGACCAGCCAGGGTGGGGCGAAATGGGGGACTCAGCATGTCCCTTCTTGGAAGAAAGAGCAAGGAGTTTGGGGAGCCAGCCCAGGGACCCTCTGGGCACAGTCTCTCCGTGTGGGGTCTCCGGCTCACCGGCCCAGGGGGCAGAGGCCTATCTGGGCCGGGGGCTGCTGAGGAAGACCAGAGACCTTGGATGGTGGCAATGACATGGTGCAGGAGGGATCATGAAGCCAGACGGTGCTTGGGAGGACCCTGCCAGCTGGGCCACGTAGAGGTCAGAAAAGGCTGTGATGGACCCAAGGTGCAAGGGATGAGGCCCCGAAACAGATGGAGGACGGCGTCATGTGTGAGGGCCATATGTGAGCGGGTGGGGGACACATACACCCCCATACCACATCCAACCATGTGCACGTGCCATACACACGTACATACCCTATACACATGCACACACACACACGTGTGCAGACACGCATCACAGATATACATACCGTACACACGTGTACACCACACACCCGGAAACTGCCTCAGCACTGGGCTTGCTATGTGAGCTGCCTGTTTAGATAGGGGAAGAAACACTCTGAAGCAGTCGCCACTCCTAACCGTCGTGTGACAAGCCAGATCCGCCTGTCCATGCAGAGCATCAACGTGACACTTGGGACAGAAGCAACCAGCAGGTGTGACCTGGTCTTTCTGTGCCCCTCGCCCCACCCTGGCCTAGGCTTTATGCTCCTCCCCATTCTCCTTAAATATTTAAAAGATCCCAGCTCCCTGCTGCTTAACACCCTCCAGGACTTCCCACTGCCTTGTGGAGGAGCCAGTTAACCAGGACCACCGAGGACAGTCAGGGAAGCCCCAGACGGCCGGGCGAGGCAGCGGCCACTGACCAGGGTCTGCAGCTCAGTCTGAGGCTCCCCGGGAGTTATTTTAACATCTTGTGCGAGACAGACCTAAATGTTAACAAAACAAAACCTGTTTTTAAAGCAAGTAGGAAACGTGAGCTATCTGGACTTAGAATCCAAAGGGCAGAGGCATCGCAGAGACCTGCTCTGCCTGGGCAGCCAGGTAGCTTTTACACGAAGCCATACGAGCCCCTTTCTAGGCCACATTCTTCATCTCAGCGTCTCTCACAGTAAGCACCTAATCTAGGCAAGGTATGGCCTGTCATGTCAGCTGCTACCCCGCCCACCCTGCCCCCACCCCAGCGGCCCTGGGGGGAGGTGAAAAGCTTCTTCAGGGTCCCTTGGAGTAAGGGAGACCAGTCACATCAGAACACTCTAGCCAGAAGCCTGCCTAGTTGGAGGCTGGTCAGTGACGTCGCTGTGGAGACCAGGACAGTCCAGCAAGTGACCATGGCACTGGCCACAGGGTGGCTGCTGGGTGCTGCCCTGGGGGCAACTCCCCGCCCCCCCACCCCAGTGACTCTGGCCTCAGACTAATCCCCAGAACCCAGGGATTACCCAGGAAAAGGGGTTCTTCTTCTTGTGAATAAAGGTGGATCTTTCTCAGTAGGGAGCAGACTGACTTTGATTTTTAACAAAACGTGTGCTGAGGAAGTACTGTTTGTTCTACTCACTGATTCACTATTTATTCATTCATCCACTCACTCATCACATCCACGCATTGCACCCACCCAGCCACTTAATTTCACTGTCATCCATTAGCTACCAATCCATCCACCCACCCATTTCATCCATCCCTCCATCCATCCTATTCATCCACTCACTTATCCCATCCATCCATCCATCCATCTACTCATCTCTCCATCCCTCCATCCATCCACCTATTCATTCACTCACTTATGCAATCCATCCATCCACCTATTTCTCCATCCCTCCATCCACCCACCCACCCATCTGCTCACTCACTCATTCCTTCATCCATCCACTCACCCCTACCCATCTATCATCTACCCACTCACTCAATCCCCACCCATCCACCCACCCTATCCATCTATCCACTCACTCACCCCTCTACCCATCCATCCACTCACCCCATCCATCCATCCACTCACTCACCCCTCCACCCATCCATCCATCCTCTCACCCCCATCCATCTATCCATCCACTCACTCCTCATCCATCCATCCACTCACCCCCGATCCATTCATCCATTCACCCCTCATCCATCCAGCCACTCACTCACCCCCCATCCATTCAGCCACTCACTTACCCCCCTATCCATCCATCCATCCACTCACTCACCTCCCTATCCATTCATCCACTCACTTACCCCCCATCCATCCATCCATCTACTCACCCCCCATCCATCCATTCATCCTCTCACTCACCCCCCCATCCATCTACCTGCCCACTCATTCACTCACCTGCTCTTCCCTCCATCCCTCCGGTGCATAGACGTGGAACTTTTGTCTGTTAGGTGCTGCAGAAATAACCCTGAACAGACCTGGACCCAGCTCTCAAGGAGCTCACACCTTACAGAAGACGTTGCCTCAGGTGTCTGCAATTGCCCCTGTGCGTGCAGACAAGTATGCAGGGCCGGGGCCGCCTCTGCTGGGGGCTGGACAAGCACTGGGGCTGGGCAGGGAAGAGAAAGGAGGACAGCTCTCCTGCACAGCTGGGTCTTTTGGAAATCTGTATTTTTATGCAGGGCCACTCTGTGCATCCTCACCTGTGACAATGGCCGGGATGCCCCAGCCCACGACGTAGTAGAACCGCATGGGCCCCGTGTCAATGTTGCGTGCCTCAGTCAGCATGCGGTAGACATGCAGGCTCTCCACGAGGGTCCAGGCAAAGGTGCTCATGTAGATGTAGTGGAGGAGGATGGCGACCACCGTGCACAGGAACTGCGCAGGGAGGGGCCGGACTCAGCGAGGGCCCCTGCATCCCAGGCTGAGGCCAAACAGGCATGAGTGAGGGGTGGGGGGTGGGAGAGCTAACAATTCGGACCACCCTACGTGTCTGTCCTCAGCTGAGCAGGGCTACATGTCTGGCCAATGGCTGAGAGCCAGGAATTGAAAATCAACATCCACGGGGCAGCTGAGCCAGCAGGTGAGCGAGCCCTGCCTGTCTGGACACAGAAAGCGGCATGAGAATGACAGAGAGACCAGCTCCGAGGCCACAAACACAAACCCAGTCCCACACGCCCCGGAACTGCACTTGAAGATGTGGCCCCGGGGCAGCTTCACACCCAGTGCTCTGGGAGGGGCAGCTTCACACCCAGTGCTCTGGAGGGGTGAGGGGCAGCTTCACACCCAGCGCTCTGGAGGGGTGAGGGGCAGCTTCACACCCAGTGCTCTGGGAGGGGCAGCTTCACACCCAGCGCTCTGGAGGGGTGAGGGGCAGCTTCACACCCAGTGCTCTGGGAGGGGCAGCTTCACACCCAGCGCTCTGGAGGGGTGAGGGGCAGCTTCACACCCAGTGCTCTGGGAGGGGCAGCTTCACACCCAGTACTCTGGGAGGGGTGAGGGGCAGCTTCACACCCAGCGCTCTGGGAGGGGCAGCTTCACACCCAGCACTCTGGGGAGGGGTGAGGGGCAGCTTCACACCCAGTGCTCTGGGAGAGGCTGCCCCAGTCAGTGCTCCCAAAGCTGCTGCCAGCTGGGAGAGGATGGCAGGCTCCCCTCCGGGTCCCTGGAGGCTGAACCAGCCAAATGGGAGATGGGGGAGAGAGGGAGATGGGAACACTGGGAGCACTGGGAGCACTGGGAGGGTCCCACCCCAACCCCACTCCGACCCCACTCCCAGACGGCCTGCTCTGGACACACTGTCTAATCCTCAGTGACCATCCCATCAGTCCACTCTACCAGGGGGTCCCAGGGAGACAGCCTTTAACAGACAAAAAGCTTAGGAGGAGAAGGAGGGCCCCCACCTCAACCCCAGGCTGAAGGCCACTTTGCTCAGACACCGGGTCATGGCACCCCAAGGGCGCCCCTGTTGCCACATCAGCCTCGAAGGGCCAGCCACCCTCCAGAAACAATGCTCCGAGGTGGGAAGGGCCCAAGTCAGCATCACATCTGTCAGATACGGAACAGAGCGGGAACCAAAGCAGAGAACCCAGGCTCAAGCTATGCCAGAGGCAGGCCCTTTGCCTCAGACCACACGCTCGGCGTCAGGAAACAAGGCGCCAGCGTGTGGCTGGTGAACCCCACACCAAACACCCCAGTTTCCTGAATGGAAATCACGCTGGCTTAGGAAAGGGAAGGGGGCGAGAAGGCTGGCTGGCTGGATGGCTGCTTTAAATAATGTGAAAAGTAAATCCACAAAACCACCTTCTGAAAACAGAAACTGCGAGGGCTGTGCCATCCTGGCTGCAGCAGGGTTGTACCTGCTTCCCTGACCAACATACCACCTCTTCCAGAAATACAGCGAAGACAAAAGCGGATGCATAATAAATCATTTCAGCCTGCCAGCGCTCTGAGAGATGAAAAACCTCGCCCAGAGATAGGATTGTGGGTTTACAAAAAAACCACAAAGTCCAGGCACGCTGCCAAGCCCCCAGAACGCTGCCGGGGCGCCCTTTCCTTCTCCGTGCTCAGCCGTGCGTGGCTGCCGGGACAGGGCTCACTCCGGCGGGAGATGAGTCAGTGCTGGAACCCAGGGACCGCCTCGGTTTTGCTGGTGGTGTTGAGTTGCAGGGAGTGGCCTGCACAGACTCCCCTCTCCCCCGTTCACGCCACTCAAAACCACACTAGAGGGGTTTTTAGATGAATCGTACACTTCTCGAGAGCCTTCCCGGTCCAATGCGCGGATGAGAACATGCCCATTGCGCGGATGCGCCTGGCTGCGGGTGTGAAGACCTCCCTCCGCAGGAGCAGCGACTCTGCCATATGGGCCCCGCACACAGAGCCCCCGCCAGTCCAGGGCCTCAGCCTCAGGGAACACCTGGGAGGCAGTGGGGAAGGTTGGCCCTGGCTGGTCCGACACACGCCTCGGAGCTCGTCCTTTGTGGGCCAGGCCTGGTGCTCCACCTACCGCTGCTGGGAAGCCATGGAGCCTTCTCAAGGGTGACCTGCCAGGTGGGGGTGCCCGCCTTCCCTCTTGAGGTGAGAGGGGTCTGGTCCCACTGCTTGCCATAAAAAAGGAGGAGCAGCTCTGGTCTGCACGTGGCCCTGAGCAGCTCGCTGGAAAGTTCCAGCTTGGTCTTTTTATTCCACTTCCCTTCCCAGGGCCTGTCCACCCCCACAGACACCCTCTCCACCCATGAGTTGGAGGCGGCCTCCCCGGCTCACGCGGCACAGCTTCCTTGGCCTCCACAGGTGCCCCATCTCACCCGGACCTTGCCTCTCAACAGGTGGTTTCTTTTTTTTTTTTTTTTTTCAATTTCTCTTTTTTTGAGACGAAGTCTCGCTCTGTTGCCCAGGCTGGAGTACAGTGGCGCGATCTCGGCTCACTGCAAGCTCCGCCTCCCGGGTTTACGCCATTCTCCTGCCTCAGCCTCCCGAGTAACTGGGACTACAGGCGCCCGCCACCTCGCCCGGCTAGTTTTTTTGTATTTTTTTAGTAGAGACGGGGTTTCACCGTGTTAGCCAGGATGGTCTGGATCTCCTGACCTTGTGATCCGCCCATCTCGGCCTCCCAAAGTGCTGGGATTACAGGCTTCAGCCACCGCGCCCAGACCAACAGGTGGGGATTACAGGCTTGAGCCACCGCGCCCAGCCCAACAGGTGGTATCTTCATCTACTCATTCTCCCTTCTGGAGACGTCAAAGTCCCCTGACTCCTCCCTTCCTGCCTGCTCCATAATGGGTTGGTCCTGTCCCTCCTTTCTCCCTGTGCCTCCACCCCACCCTCCCAGGCCTGTGCATTACCATCAGACTGCTCTGATCTTCTGCCCGTCGTCTACGGCTGCCAGGCTCCTGTTTCCTTTCCTTTTCTTTTTTTTTTTTTTTTTTTTGAGACAGGGTCTCACTCTATTGCCCAGGCTGTAGTGCAGTGGCGCCATCTTGGCTCACTGCAAACTCTGCCTCCCAGTTTCAAGCGATTCTGGTGTTTCAGCCTCCCAAGTAGCTGGGATTACAGGTGCACACCACTATGCCCAGTTAATCTTTGTATTTTTAGTAAAGACAGGGTTTCACCATGTTGGCCAGGTAGGCCTTGAACTCCTTGACCTCAAGTGATCTGCCTGCCTCGGCCTCCCAAAGTGCTAGGATAATAGGTGTGAGCCAACATGCCAGCATAATTGTTTCTCATCACATGCCTATAGACTATTTTAGATTTCTCCATGAGATCCTTCATGTTACCTAGTAATGACAGCTTTGTTTCTTCCTTTCTGATCTCTATGCTTTTGTTTTCCCTGTTCATTGCACTGGCAAGGCTGCCCTGCACCACAGTGATTAACAGAGCGGTGAGTGGGCTCCTGACGTTACAGGGGATGCCTCCAGTATCTACCCATTGTTATTTATGTCAACTGTAGGTTTTCTGTAGATGTCTTTATTAGGTTAAAGTTTCCCCTAGTCCCAGTCTGTTCAAAGGTTTCTTTCTCTGTTCATTAATGAGCATAACATTAATCAAAATTCTTTTGTACATTCATTTCTGAGAAAAATATTTTTCCCTTAAATGTACTGGTGAGGTAAATGGCATTCACAGATTTTTAAAATATTAAACCATCCTTGCACTCCTAAGATAAACCCAGCCTGGCCATGGTTTTTATACTGCAATGCAAATTCTCTAATGGTGACAGGACTATTCAGGCTTTCTACCTCTTAAATCATTTTGTTTTGTTTTGAGACAGTCTCGCTCTATTGCCCAGGCTGGAGTGCAGTGGTTCCATCACTGCTCACTGCAACCTCTGCCTCCCAGGCTCAAGCAATTCTCCTGTCTCAGCCTCCTGAGTGGCTGGGATTACAGGTACCTGGCACCACGCCCAGCTGATTTTTGTATTTTTAGTAGAGACAGGGTTTTACCATGTTGGCCAGGTCTTCCTGACCTCAAGTGATCTGCCTGCCTCAGCCTCCCAAAGGAATTCTGGTGGGATTACAGCCGTGAGCCACTGCACCTGGCCCTTAAATCAGTTTTGGCAAGAGTTGTATTTTCCTGGGGATGTACACAAGAATCGCTTGAACCCAGAAGGTGGAGGCTGCAGTGAGCTGAGACCACGCCATTGCACTCCAGCCTGGGTTGACAGAACGAGACTCTATCTCATAAAAAAAAAAGAAAAAAGAAAGGGCCCCCCATCTCCCAACAGAGTCAAGGTGGTAAAGTGCTTGCACCTGCCAGTGAATCCCACGTCTCCACCCACAGCCTGTGACACGGCACGTTCCTCAAAGGGCATCTGTGAAGCAGAGGTGGGGGTGGTGAGGAGCCAGCCAGGGTGCTTGGAATGGCCAGGAAAAGACTACGGTAGCCGCTCCAAGGTGCGGCCCAGACAGTGGGGAGGGGAGCAGAGTGGCCTTACCGGGTTTTCCGTCTGGTTGATCCCAATCACGAACACCAGCTGAGAGAGGAACAGCGCTGCGGCGAGGTGCTTGTGAATGCTGTGCAGGTTGGAGCGCAGCATGCGGACCAGGCTCAGGAGGACGAAGGCCACCAGCAGGGCCGCTAGTGACAAGGACACGGCGGCATAGGTGACGATCTTCAGGGGCAGGACCTCCCCGTTCTGTGGGCGGGAGGGTTAAAGGCAGGAGAGAAGGTAAGGGCCAAGACTCAGATCTGGTTGTTGCATAATAGAGACAAATTACACACTTGCTTATTAAATGATCAAAGGCTGGCAGGAACCAGCGTGACTGTGACATGGTTCTCAGGGCGGCACAAAACAAGCACAAAGCGGCAATGAACAGTGTGGGGTGACAACAGGTTCTGGAGGCGGATGGTGGTGATGGCGGCACAGCAACAGGCTATGCCACCGGCTTAATGCCACTGGCTGTACATTTCAATGGGAAATTGTGTTATGTATGTTTTGCCACATTACAAAACAACCATACTGGCCAGGCATGGTGGCTTATGCCTGTAATCCCAGCACTTTGGGAGGCTGAGGTGGGCAGATCACCTGAGGTCAGGAGTTTGAGACCAGCCTGCCCAACATGGTAAAACCCTGTCTTCACTAAAAATACAAAAATTAGCTGGGTGTGGTGGTGTGTGTGCCTGTAATCTCAGCTACCCAGGAGGCTGAGGCAGGAGAATCGCTTGAACCCAGGAGGCAGAGGATGCAATGAGCTGAGATGGCACCACTGCACTCCAGCCTGGGTGACAGAACAAGACTCCATCTCAAAAAACAACAAAACAGAAAGCAAAAAACAAAACCAACCCCACAAGTAAATCCTGCTGTCGGGAGGGGCTCAGCCTGTACACCCAAAATTCTGGGCTGGCAGAAACCTTCCAAAGAGATCCTCAGCTTACGCAAAAGATAAAGGCGTCTCCGCCGCAGGTGCACGCAGTACCTCTTGGACTTTCATTTAATCCTATCATGGACTTATTCTTTTGGCTGAAAGACTTAATGCCTGCTTTACAAAGAAAAATGGGTAACTGTGGTAATACCAAAATGTCATTTCCTTTGTTCAGCAAAAGCTTTAACTGAGCACTTATTGTGTGGCAGAGGTTCTGAGAGACCTGCTAAGGGCATCATTTCTTCTTTTTGGAGATGGAGTCTTGCTCTGTCACCCAGGCTGGAGTGCAGTGTCCTGATCTCGGCTCACTGCAAGCTCTGCCTCCCGGGTTCAAGCAGTTCTCGTGCCTCAGCCTCCTGAGTATCTGGGACTACAGGTCTGCACCACCACGCCCAGCTAATTTTTCTATTTTTAGTAGAGACAGGGTTTCACCATGTTGGCCAGGCTGGTCTTTAACTCCTGACCTCAGGTGATCTGCCTGCCTTGGCCTTCCAAAGTGCTGGGATTACAGGAGTAACCCACCGCACCTGGCCTCCAAGGGCATCATTTCATATCATCCTTAGATCATAGCTATGAAGAGAGTGGGAAATGCAACCCTCATCTTCCAGGTGAGAAAACCAATGCTTAAAGAAGCTAAACAACCTGCCGGAAGTCACACAGCTGGGCAGGGGCGAACTTCAGATTTCAGTTATGTGGACTGGCAGGCTCGATGCTTCAGATTGCCAACGGCGCTGGGCACCTGTACCCTTCCTGTCTGTTCTACCTACTTATCCCTCAATATGACGTGTTCTATCAGCGGATGGATGTCCTGTCCCAGCTGCACATGTCTCTATCATAGCTCGCTATATGGAATTACTTTTTAAACTTCCAGATCCCTTATTATGCATTTCTTTTTTTCTTTCTGAGACAGGGTCTGACTCTGTTGCCCGGGCCGGAGTGAAGAGGCATAATCTAGGCTCACTGCAGCCTCCGCCTCCTAGGCTCCAGCCATCCTCCTACCTCAGTCTGCCAAGTAGCTGGGACTAGAGGCAGGCACCACTATGCTGGGCTAATTTTTGTATTTTTGGTAGAGACCGGGTTTCACAATGTGGTCTCGAACTTGTAAGCTCAAGTGATCTGCCCGCCTCGGCCTCCCAAAGTGCTGGGATTATAAGTGTGAGCCATTGCACTCAACCTTATTATGCATTTCTTACAGGTAGTACACTTTTTAAAAAAAAAAAAAAAAAGGCTGGGGTCAGGAGTTCAAGACCAGCCTGGCCAACATGGTGAAACTCCATCTCTACTAAAAATAAAAAAATTAGCCAGGCGTGGTGGCGGGAGCCTATAATCTGAGCTACTTGGGAGGCTGGGACAGGAGAATCGCTTGAATCTAGGAGGTGGAGGTTGCAGTGAGCTAAGGTTGCACCACTGCACTTCAGCATGGGAGACAACAGCAAACACCGTCTCGAAAAAAAAACAAAAAAAGGAAAATGGTGCCAAAATATACGTGCCATAAAACATTGCCATCTTGGCCACTTTGAAGCATGCAGTTCAGCAGTGTGTATGTTCACATTGCTGTTTTCTGTGCTTTTACAAACCAAGACACCTGTCTAAGACCCAGGTCCCTGGGGAGTTTCTGCATTTGGGGAACAAGCAGCTCTGGTTCTCTAGTAACTTCTGGAAGATGTTGTTTACCAAGTGGAGCTATGAGCCGGGAAGCCAGGATCAGGCTGGGCTGGGGAGGCTGAGTGCTCATGGCCCTGGGTCTGGAACTGCCCCTCCTAAGGCTCCTTCAATGCCCTGGGCCCCTGGGCATCCCTGGGGCCTGCAGCAGCACCCCAGGCTCCCTCCACTGGCTTGGGGGCTGTTCAGAGACCTCTGGCTTTGGGGCACCCAGGCCATGGGAGCCTTGGACTCTCACCCCAGCCTCCTTTCTTCTGCCTCCATTTCAGTTTCCTTGGCCCACATGTCACCCGGCGTCCTGGCCATGAGACAAGCCCCAACCCTGCCCTTATATGGACAAAGTCCACTAATCACTGACCCCCTCTCCAGGCTGGGTCCTGCTGGGGAGTGCCATTTGCCCATGAGATGGGAGCAGTGGCAGGGCAGCTTCACCTACACATTGCACAGAAGGCCTCTGGCCTCCTCCAGCCCAGCCTGAGGACTGACTCACCCTTCCAAGAATGTGACAGAAAACAGGGCCACTTCACATCAGAAAGCCCTCGGGAGGGACAGTGGCCTGAGCCCTTGAGCCACAGTGCAGCCCTGGGGAGGGGCCGGGGGAGGTCACCCAGGCCTCTGGTTCTGACTCCAAGACACCAGGGTCCCACACAGGCCGAGGCCAGGCTGGCTCCCACGTCCTTCCTGTCTGGGTAACGGGAGGCCAGGACAGCCCTCGGAACACTCCCCGATTCATCCGCAGGCCCACAATGTCCGGCTCACATTCCCAGGCCGCTTAAAATGCCAGAGGTTAAACATTAGCCGCCCAGCCTTTTGTCCTGCGGCCCTGCGTGTGGCCCCGAGGGAGAGCGCCCAGCAGCTGTCACGTCCCTTAGGATCAAAGCGAGTGGGGAGCGGCACCGTCCAGCAGACCCGCTCTGAAGTGAGGGGCAGGTTCCGAGAGCTCCTTGGAGCCTGAGCTTTGGGTCTGCCATTCCGGGATTTAATGCATAACCAGGGCTCTCTGAAAACCCTTAGAATGCGGCTTTGTTATGGAAATCCTTGCAGACTCTGGCCAATCCTGGAATATGTGTTTTAATCGGTTGATTTGTTTTGTTCAAAGCGCTTAGAATGGAAGATTTAGTGTGAGGAGGGGCAGGTTTGGGGGTAGGCTCAGCGGGTTTGATGAGGGGCAGGTTTGCCGCAGGGAGGGGCAGGTTTGGGAGTAGGCTCGGTAGGCTCAGCAGGCACAGTGGCCACAGGAGGATGCCCACCTCACGCCTGGAGATGTCCATGAGCACCGCAAAGCTGGCTGTGTGGCTACACTGGCAGGCGACGTGTGTCCGGTTCCTGGACAGGAGCTCGCAGCCCCGGGCAGACCACCCTCCTGTCCCACTGACGCTGTGGAGAGAAGAGAGAAGGGGCAGGGGTAAGATGGTTCCCTCCACCCGTGAGTCTGTAGGGGGCAGCCTTTGCCCAGCCCTGGGGGCTCCCAGGCCATCCTGTGCTGAAAGCCTGGTACCCTCGCAGGCGGCTCTCCGCCGTGTTCCACACCAGCCCCCTGTACCGAAGACAAGAGCCACCTGGCTGTAAGAATAGCAGCCTTGCTGCCGCGGAGGCAGGACCATGGGAACAGTCTCCCTTCCCTTCTGTGTCTGGTCAGGGCCTCCAAGGAGCACCCTCTGAAGTTCAAGTTCTACATGTCACCTAGCAGCAAAACTCAAATGGGGCTGTTTCGCGTCCACCACACGCCCCGCCACTGGAACTACCACCCGGGGTTCACACAGCTGCGATGCACTCCTGTGTCTTTCTGAGGGTAGAGCTTTCAGAAATAACATCTCACCTTCCTCTGACACTTTCATCTTCAGGTTGCACAATGTTTAATGGGAACTGCCCAGAAGCCAGGGCCCCATTATGACTCCCGCCTCACTGATGGGAAGGCCCAAATAACAAGCTGTTACAAGGTGTGCCTCGGCTTCCGACAGGGCCCTGCCCTCGCGCACGCTGGGAAAATCACATAACCTCTCAGATCCTTACTTTGCTCATCTGTAAAATGCGATGTGAACGTGAATACATCTGGCACCAACTTTACAACGTGGGAATAATAGGTGCAACACAAAGCAGAGAGCGGGTCATTAGAGCTGCAGCTAATTGGCAGGATGCAGATGAATGCCCGGCACAGACAGCCGGGCCTGACGTCCCCTCGTCGTGAAAGGGGTTCCTTTCTTCTCTCTTTTATAAGCCACAAGTGCCTATTACATTCCAGGTGCCATGCTGGTTGCTTATTAACCAGAACTTGGAAAGCACAGAAGCAGGAGAAGAATGAGGCTGGGCTCAACGGGCTCGCTCACCCCAGCGCCGCCCCCAGCACAGCCCCCACTCGTGGCTCTCCACTGTGCCAGGGGAACTCTGATGGGGCGAGGGTTCCTGCTGCACAGATGCCCCTAGATGAACAACGTTCAGCAGATTCGAGCCTGACTCACTGAGTCCTGCATGGCGTCGCCCCTTCCTGGCACTCCCTCCTGCTGTGTGGAGAGGCAGTGGGTCTTCCCCTCCCTGACTGTGCTCCCATCCCGGCAACAGACCCCTTCCCACCACACCCCAGTTCCAGTGTTTTTTTCTAAACAGAGACAGCAAAAGTGAAAACCGACCAGCAGAGAAAAAGCAAGGTCCCTGTAAAAGCACAGCAACTCCAATGTCCACACCTCACGTCAACTCTGCCGCTAAAAAGCAAAACCAAGGCACAAACACTACTGGCTCCAGCAGACGGGAGCCACACCGCGGCGCCGAATCCACAGTCTCACGTGTGGGTGAGAATCACTAATTTTGCATTTTTCTAACTACGAAACGCCTTTCCCTCACTTGAACGGATGCTAGAACACAGACTCTTGTGCACCACCTCCTGCCTGCGCCACTCCACCGGCTGACTCTCCGACGCTGCTTCTGAAACAGGCCAGATAAACCGTGCTGGGGCCAGGTGTGGCCTCTTGGGGGTAAAGCCAGTCCCCAAAGCTGGACTGTGTCGGCCTCGTGGGCAAGACCGTCAGCAGACAGGCTCCTAGGCCAGTCTCTGGGTCCTGTCTCCCGTGTGAGAGCGGAACAGGCCTCTGTCTCATATGGCGGTGAACTGGGCGCTACACTGGTGTTGGCGGCTGCATCCTGGGAATCCCGCAGGCGAGGGGCCCCTTCCTGGCTGTCAGCCTTGAGGGATCCCTCTGTGTGCCTGCACATGTGTGTCTCCACGTGCAGGTCTGTGTGCATCTGTGTGTGGGCATCTGCGGGGCGACTCTGATGTTCCCACAGAAGCAGAGCAGGAGGCTCACTGCCCCATGGGGGGGCTAAAAGGGGAAACACAGACCCCAAGAGACCGTCCTCTTGGGGAGCTCTGCCACTGAGCCCCCAACCCTGAAGGTGCATTCTGCCGCGGCAAAGCCCTCACATGGAGATGCGGGACTCCCGGAGTCACACTTACGCCAGGGAGTGGTTCCAGAACACGCAGACCGGCTTGGTTCGCTCCTCCACCTCCAGCAGGGCGAACTCCACCAGGACGGGCTTCTCCAGGGGTCTCGGGAGCGGAGCCCCCTCGCTGTACACCAGCGCGCTCACCATCGGGGTGTTAATGATGGGCCGGTGGGGCAGCCTGAGGTCAAGAAGCCAGAGCACGGGGACAAACACGGTTAGGAAACATTTGCTTAAAACCCCGAGCACAAATGCCCTGAGGACACGCCATGTCGTGTTTCTAGGGGAGATGGAATCACACTCCGAGAGCTCGGATCCACGGGCCCCACCGCACCTTCGTCCCTGCAGCAGGTTTTATCACTGACAGGGCACACAGAGAGATGGGTCACCTCTGGGTCAAATTGGGACTTCAGAAATTTACAAAGCAAGAGAAGGCACAGGTTCAAAGATGTCACAGCCCGTAACAGCTAATGGCAGAAACACAGGGGATGCCTTCAGTGTCCAGCAAAAGACACCAAAATAATGGCAGCTCATGGGGATGAATCACCGGGTCACTGAGACCCCAGAACCAGGGAAGTATCTGGGAAACAGCAGGAAGAAGGTGGAGCCTCGGGCTGCGCCCACCGAGCAGGTCGCAAAGCTGCTTCTGGGACATTCATCCTTTCCAGCCAGGACTAGCTGAGCAGCACTAACCCTGGGGCCAGCAGCAGGCACTACCCACGACAGCCTCGGTCAGGTGTGTGGGGACAGAATGGGGTCCCTCTAGGCACAAGATGGGGCATATGCCAGGGAGGGGGCATTTCTGGCGGAAACACTGGGATAAGCCCAGGCAAAGGGTGTATCACGTTCTAGGGTGCAGCGTCCCGTGGCAGCCCCAGAACCTCCCTCCAAGGAACACCACAAAGCAACAGTCTCTATCTCTGGGCCAGGTCACGGGGAAATGTCACTGTGAAGACCTTGCTTGATCAGGATCAGGATTTTGACTTGTGGAAGGCTCAGGGCCCTCCGAGTGGGCCCTCCCCATGTGCCCCATGCCCAGGCCTTACCGGAGGCTGCGACGGTCGGGGTCATAGCGCTCGGGCAGGAGCTGCCCCAGGGTGCGGTAGATGATGACCAGAGCAATGGCGAACTGGCCAGCGTCATCAGGGTGGCGCCTCCGCCTGCTCATCGGGGCCTCCCTCTCGGTGCCAGACTCCGGGCGCGGGGTCTGCGGGCTGGTCCTCCGGCCGGCCGGCCTCACCAGGGGGCCTTCTGCAACGTGAGCAGAGCGTGAGGACCCCGGCAGGAGCATCTGCGTTCCCCAAGACGGCTGTCAGTGCTAGCAGGTGCTTCTCAAAAACCAACAGATGTCCCACAGAAAACAATACAGCACATCCTCAAAAAATCAAAACCAGGACTTACCACATGACCCAGCAAGCCCACTTCTGAGTATACACCCCAAAGAACTGCAGGCAGGGACCCAGATACTTCCACGCCCACATTCACAGCAGCACCATCCACACAGGCCAAAAGGTGGAAACAGCCCACGCATGCGCCGACTGGTGAGTGGATAAACTAATAGTGGTCCATCCACACAACGGAATGTTACTCAGCCTTCAAAAGGAGGGAAAGTCTGACACTTGCTACAACGCGGGTGAACCTACAGGACGTTCTGCTCAGTGAAATAAGCCAATCACAAAAGGATAAATATTGTGTGATTCCTCTTATAGGAGGTCCCTAGAGGAGTCAAATTCAAAGACAGAAAGACGGGTAGGCACCAGGGGCTGGGGAGGGGAGTGAGTGTTTTGTGGGCTGGAGTCTCAGATCTGCAGGATGAAGAGTTCTAGAGATGGACCCCTTAAACATGAAGGTATCTGATGCAGTCTGGATGTGTGGCCCCTCCAAATCTCATGTGAAAATGTGATCAGAGTTGAAAATGGGCCTGGTGGGGGGTGTTTGGGTCATGGGTGTGGATCCCCCAGGAATGGCTTGGTGCCCAGCCCTTGGTAATAAGCGAGTTCTCACTCTTAGTTCCAGAGAGAGCTGGCTGCAATGGAGAGTCGGGGACCTCGTCCTCTCATTTTCAAGCATGACCCCACATCAGAGTCACCCCTCTTTTTAAGACACGAGATAACATCATATACCTGACAAAATCCATTTACTAACAAGGTTTCCAATTTTAAACTGTCCATTATGGAGTTTACCTTTTCACGTCCTTTTTATTTGGGGAAGTTTTTAGTAATTGTCATGGATCTGTAAAGAAGCACCTTAAGAAAATTCAAAATGTTCCAACTGTTTTGAATTATAATCTCAACCCAGGATTGAAGATTTGTTCATACACAGACAGCATTCTGGCTTTGTTTTTGTTATTTTTTGCGGGGAGGGGAAGGTGATTCTAAAATGTCTATTTCTATTTAGAAGCAGCTTTCCCCCCACCAGACAGGTTCTTGCTCTGCTGCCCAGGATGGCCTATAGTGGCATAATCACAGCTCACTGCAGCCTCTATCTCCTGGACTCAAGCAATCCTCCTGCCTTAGCCTCCTAAGTAGGTGGGACTACAGGCATGCGCCACCATGCCCAGGTAATTAAACAAAACTTTTTTGGTAGAGATGGGGTTTCTCTATGTTGTCCAGGTTGGTCTTGAATTTCTGGGCTCAAGCAATCCTCGTGTCGGCCTCCCAAAGTGTTGGGGTTACAGGCATGAGCCATCGCGCCCGGCTAGAAGCAGCTTTTCACTGCACATCAAAGATAACCAGCTCACATAAAAATTTCAGTTCTTTTTCTCACACTGTCAATTACACGGCTGAGTATCCCTTAGCTGAAATGCTTGGGAACATTTTGGAATTTTTTTTTTTTTTTTTTGAGAGGGAGTCTTACTACGCAGCCCAGGCTGGTGCACCTCGGCTCACTGCAACCTCTGCCTCCCGGGCTCTAGCAATTCTCGTGCCTCAGCCTCCTGAGTAGCTGGGATTACAGGGGCCCGCCACCACAGCTGGCTCTTTTTTTTGTATTTTAGACACGCGGTTTTACACCACCTTGGTCAGGCTGGTCTCGAACTGCTGACCTCAGGTGATCTGCCCACCTTGGTCTCTCGCAGTGCTGGGATGACAGGTGTGAGCCACCGCACCCAGCCTGGATTTTGATTTTTTTATTGTTTCATACTTACGTTCCAATGAGCACTTCCTTTAAGTGCTCAAGAAGGTTCAGGTTCTGGAGCATTTCAGGTTTCAGGATGAGGATGCTCAGCCTGTACCTAAGCACTTGCACAAAACAACCCTGCTGTCACCAGTAGGACCTGGCACCAGCGAGCACTCGGAACACTCCGGCCCAGAGCTTCAGTGCGCAGTCCTGTGATTCCCGCGGCGGTGGGCCCTCCCCCTCCCTGAACGCTGGGGACTCCGAGGGAAGCAGCAGTTTCTAAGCGGTTCTACCTTTTTCTTCAGGTGGCTTGAAGAAGTCGGCTGGGAAGGAGACGGAGGACTCTAGCTCCCTGGGGAACTCTTCGTGGATGGCGTCGAACTGCGGGACCCTGGCTCCCGTAAAGTTGAACTTGTCAAAGATGTCGACAGCCAGAACTGGGGGGACAGTTCCTTTAATCAGACATAACTCTCAGGGCTTTCTTGAACCCTTGCTGTTTTCAAAATGACCACAACTGTCACACTGACACTGGCTGGCCATATTTATTGTTTATATTTTATTATTTTTTTTGAGGCAGAGTCTCGCAGCGTCTCCCAGGCTGGAGCGCAGTGGTGCGATCTCAGCTCACTGCAACCTCCGCCTCCCAGGTTCAAGCAATTCTCCTGCCTCAGTCTCCCAAGTAGCTGGGACTACAGGCAGGCACGACCATGCCTGGCTTTTTGTACTTTTGGTAGATGGGGTTTCATCATGTTGGCCAGGCTGGTCTCAAACTCCTGACCTCAAGTGATTTGCATGCTCTGGCTTCCCAAAGTGCTGGGATTACAGGCATGAACCACCACACTCAGACTATTTACTTATATTTATTTTTTGAGACAGGGCCTCACTCTGTCACCCAGGCTGGAGTGCAGTAGCAGAATCTCAGCTCACTGTAGCCTCATCCTCCTGGGCTCAAGCGATCCTCCCATCTCTGCCTCCTGAGTAGCTGGGAATACAAGAGCATGCTACCACACCTGGCTAATTTTTATTTTATTTTTTAATAGAGACAGGGTCTCACTATGGCGCCCTGCTGGTCTCGAACTCCTGGGCTCAAGCAATCTGCCCACCTCGACCTCCCACAGTGCTGGGATTATAGGGTGTCAACTACTACGCCCAGCTGACTGACCATCTTTAGAACAGAATTGACTTCCAACTTCCTGCGTCCGACCTGTACCTACACCTGTCTGCAGCGAGCCTGGAGTGAGGCAGGGCTCTCGACACCCATCCTTCTAGAGTCTCACACTTGAGGGTCTGGAAGGCCTGCTGGACCCCCAAAGATCATGGCCCAACATTTCCCAAGCCCAGGACCTGTCCCCTGGGAGCCATGGGTGTGTCATTGCGGACTGTCTTCCCAAAGGCTCCATTTACAGACGACGAAACAGGGGCCTAGCTGCTGAATCTTTTCTTTCTTTTTTTTTTTTTTTTGAGATAGAGTCTTGCTCTGTCACCCAGGCTGGAGTGTAATGGTGCAATCTTGGTTCACTGCAACCTCTGCCTCCCAGGTTCAGGTGATTCTCCTGCCTCAGCCTCCCGAGTAACTGGGATTACAGGCATGTACCACCACGCCTGGCTACTTTTTATATTTTTAGTAGAGACGGGGTTTCACCATTTTGCCCAGGTTGGTCTCCAACTCCTGACCTCACGTGATCTGCCTGTCTCGGCCTCCCGAAGTGCTAGGATTACAGGTATGAGCCACTGCGCCTGGCCTCGGAATCATTCTTCTAAGAGCATGGCCAAGGGGGGACCAGGAGCCCACCTGCTTCACCCCATGGGGGCCTAGCTCTGGGGAACACCCCTGATGGATGGTAGCAGGGTTCCACCCCCCCACGCAGCCAGGGCCTTACTCATGTTGGCGGTGACGATGACGAAGGGCCGCAGGTAGGTCCGTCGCACATTGCGTGCCACGTTGCTGAAGTAGCCCTCGAGGCGCTGGAGCAGCTGTGCCGTGCCACCCTCACTCCGCTGGATCTGCTCCCATGCCGCCCTGGTGGCCGGGGCCAGGAGGGCACTGCCCGAGTGGATGACGTCCTGGTCAGATAGACAGCACTCAGTACTCAGCCTGAGGGGGCCTGGCTCGCGGGACTGAGGGACACCAGCCCTGAAAGCCTTTGCTTGCCTAACGGGTTCGTTCGTTCCAGCCCTACACTTCAGATTGTGCTCGTTAATATTAGTGTTTTTATTTTATTTTATTATTATTTTTTTTTGAGACAGACTTCCGCTCTTGTTGCCCAGGCTGGAGTGCAGTGGCACGATCTCGGCTCACTGCAACCTCTGCCTCCTGGGTTTAAGCAATTCTTTTGCTTCAGCTGCCTGAGTAGCTGGGATTACAGGCACACATATGCCACCACACTCGGCTAATTTTTGTATTTTTAGTAGAGACAGGGTTTCACCATGTTGGCCAGGCTGGTCTTGAATTCCTGACTTCAGGTGATTCACCCGCCTCGGCCTCCCAAAGTGCTGGGATTACAGGCGTGAGCCACTGTGCCTGGCCTAGTTCCCAAATTTTTCTTCAAAAAGTTTATCTTAGGAGGAATAAAAAAATGTTACTAAGCTCATAAAGTATATTAAAATCCAAAGAATTAAAGATGCTTCATATTTTTAGCTTAATTTACTAGATTTACAAGCACTGTTTAAATGCTTGGAAGGTCTGTTTGCTAGCTGAACAACTGAAATACAAAAAGAAAAATCGAATATGTAACATATATTAATTCCATTTAAAATACTTAGGGGAATTTCATGGTCTAAGTTTATAAATAGGATCAAACATTAATCAAAGTTGAATTCAAATAGATAAGGAAGTCTGTTTGTTTGTTTTGTTCTTTGAGACAGAGTTTCACTTTGTTGCCCAGGCTGGAGTGCAGTGGCACGGTCTTGGCTCACTGCGACCTCCGCCTCCCAGGTTCAAGCAATTCTCATGCCTCAGCCTCCCATGTAGCTGGGATTACAGGCGTTCACCACCCCTCCCGGCAGATTATTTTTGTATTTTAGAAGAGACAGGGTTTCACCATGTTGCCCAGGCTGGTCTCAAACTCCTGGGCTCAGGCAATCTGCCCATCTCGGCCTCCCAAAGTGCTGGGATTACAGGTGTGAGCCACCGCGCCCAGCCACAAGTCATTTTTTAATGTGTGATTTTTATAAATCCTGAATCCCATCACATAAACCACAGGGACTGTGGGGGATTCAATGTCAGAGGATGGGACTCTGTCAGAGTGAGCCCTGCCAGGGTTTTTTCCACATATACCCCAAGACGCTAAGGCAGGGAAGACATGTGGAGACACCCCTAGTTATATCAGAAGTCCTCCTGAACCCCACCACGTAAAGCAGTGACGGAACCACCACAACCTGGAATGAGCAGAGGACCCACACTGAGGCCGCTGTGGACACGTGGGCAGCTCCTCCGAGGGTGACCCTCAGCCTCCGCGCACCCCAGGGTCTATGTGACCAACTGGGTGCAGGCATGAGGCTGTGCTCAGGGGCCTGGGGACCACACCCAAGACAGAAACCAGGGCTGGGCACATTGCTCATGCCTGTAATCCCGACACTTTGGGTGGCTGAGGCGGGTGGATCACCTGAAGTCAGGAGTTCGAGACCAGCCTGGCCAACATGGTGAAACCCTCACTCTACCAAAAATACAAAAAATTAGCCAGGCATGGTGGTGGGCGCCTGTAATCCCAGCTACTTGGCAGGCTGCGGCAGAAGAATTGATGGAACCTGGGAGGCGGAGGTTGCAGTGAGCTAAGATCGCACCACTGCACTCCAGCCTGGACAACAGAACAAGACCCAGGACCCCATCTCAAAAAAAAAAAAAAAAAAACAGAAACAGAAACCAGGAAGGAAACTTGTTTGCGGAGTCACGCGTGGAGAATAAAC